>NW_015173130.1:559785-575344 GCF_001447785.1 Gekko japonicus
AGAAAAGCCCATTCTCTCCACTGCCCATTCCCTCCATTGGCACATCAGGAAAATGTTTCCTTCAGTTTGAAAAGCAATTTGTCATGTAGGAGGTGATAAGTGGGGTGGGGAGGAGTACTGTGGTTCCAAAAAATACAGATACATAGCTGCTTTGGACATCAAAAACTAGTTGAACTATTTGTATTTATTCAGTCATTCAGTTATTTAAAGCATTTATTTACCACCTCTTCAGAAAGCAGCTGAAGGTGACTGAAAAAGAATAAGACCAAAATGTAATTATAAACACAATCAAAATTCACAGCCATTAAAAACCCAGTCAACAAAAACCCAGCAATATAAAAACAGGGCATAAAGCGTTTGACAACCTACGTAAATGATCCTCACAACTGTAATCAGTAGGGGTGCCAGACCAAGGCTGGCAACCAGTGGGAGGGTTGGGATGTTGACGGGGGGGGGGGACACAATGTCAGCGACGCCTCTACATCACTTCTAGGGAAAACCTAGAAGTGACATATGGAAGCTGTAGGAATCGCCAGAAACTTCATGGCAAAACCATAGAGTTTCCTAGAGCTACTATGCATCACTTCAGGGTTTTTCCTGAAAGCGATGTAGTGATGTTGCCAGCATTGCTGTTTAATTTTTAAAAATTCCAACTGCTGCTCACAGCGAAGGCAGGCAAAGAGGGATGCCAGCAGGAGGTCTCTTGCCATAGTGGGAAGCCTAGCAGCCTTAGTCCTTAGACTGGAAGCAGAATGTAGAAACAGTTAAAAATATCCAATTCTTTGGGTTGGCTGGCAAATTATTGGAAATGGCAGAAATAGATAAGCTTAACTCTTAAAGGGAAGGATGATAAAGTGTTTGAAAAAAGATGGAAGCGTTTCTATGAATGGTTGGAACAAGACGGATAAGACTCCGAGAAGATTTTTTTTTTTTGAGGATATATGTTTGTTATGTTACGTTTTATGAAAAATGAAAATAAACGATTAAAAAAAAATATCCAATTCATGCTGTTTGACTCCAACTCTTGCCTAAGCCAACTATAGGGGGAAGCTAAGGAGCAACCGCTCCTGGGCCTTTAATAGTTCTGCAGCTGAAGAAGACATTTCACTTCAGGAGTATCCTCTCTTGCATAATAGCTTGGCCTTGCCAAAAGTCCCTCTTCTACACACCTGCCAGAAGCCTCCTCCTTCTCCTCTTCATTGTCTTCTTCATCTTCTTCTTCTTCCATTAATTTCCTCCCCAATCCCCTGTTAGCTCCCATAAATCTACACCCCATCCCCTGCTGGCAGGTTTAGTCACCTAGCTAAACTGCCCCCTATTCCCCCCCCTCAAAAAATTTTGGCTATGGGTCTGGCTGCAGTGTCTGCTAGGCTGGCTCCTGTTGGGATTGCATGTTGCAACCATGGGAGCTGGATGGTCTACAGGCCGCAGCCTGAGTCTGAACGGCTCAAGCAAGTTCGTTGTAGAGATGCCACCTCTAACATGCAAAGGAAGGTATTCTTTTTGTTTCTCTCCCCCCACGCCACCAGCAGCAACATAACCTTTCTATTAATGTGCATCACATTAAAGAGTATTTGCAAAATTCACACCATCAACGGTTCATTTTTCACTTCTCTGTGTCCTCCTGAGTCTTGATGACTTGTGTGTTAATTGCTACCTACCTAACCATCCCGATTCAGAAGAGTTTGTGCAGGCCCATTCTCACACAGTCTTATGGGAGTTGTAACTTGTTCCTGCCTTTCACATCAAGTTAAGGGTTTTTTTTTTTTACAATTTTTATATTGTTATAATTTTGTTTGTAAAAATAATAAATTGTGCACTGGCAACTGAGCCATCTGTGTGCTTTAATGACCATCTGAGCCATCCATGACCACGGATGGTGGTTGACTGATTTACCTACAGATGCAGGAGTGGTGAAATGAATGTTATGCACCAAAGCTGCCCGAGTTTGGTGTTTGGGTTGGCTGGCAAATAGTAACAGGATGAATTGATCCAGGGATTGGCTCAGATGTGGGGAGCAGTGGCTGAACATAATATGTTCCCCTGGTAATTGGGTTCAGCATGCATACTCAGATTGTACCTGATGTTCCTATCATAAAGAAACTTGTCTGAAAGCTTTGCTTTCTGAATGCCAAAACAGATAACTGGGAAATTCTTGAATTAATTGCCTGTTTTTATCGCTAACCCGATGCAATGGGATCCCCAGATTTGTATTGGGGCCACGGTACTGGAGAAGAAAGCATTAAGCCCTTCCCCCAGTGCTGTTTTCCAAACCTCAGATAGGAACTGCTCTTTTCCCCATTGGGTAAAGAGACTATTTGCCTATCTACAGCCTCGATGCCCCACTCAAAGGCAAATAGCAGCTCTGGAGAGATCAGCTTGAGGTCATGAAAACACACTGGATTTGTTGAACTTCTCTTCCATTGGCATCATGGTCCTGATCCAGACTCCTTCCTTCTCATGGCTGATCCTGACTACTAAAAACCTGTTTCATCCATTTAGGAATCACCAAACGTCTCCTCTAGTTGGGTCACAAGTCTTGTTTGGTTTCACACAGAGGTTTCTCCGGCCCCTCCGCCCTCAACTTGCATTGCAAACCTATGCACTCCTGTGGAAGTAAGTCCTACTGAACTTAGGGGAATTGATTTCCAGCTTAAATAGGCATAGGATGGGGCGGTGAGTACATGATTCACTGGAGCGGGGGCTTCAGAAGGAGAAATGCGGTTCTCAGCAGCTTATTCCCTACAGGCTTTCGCACTGGTGAGCTGTAGCCAAATCAGCCCACTGGGTTTAATAACTCCTTTGGTAATGGAAGTATTCTATATGCAAACAGGCATCAGCAGTAAGCCTTTCCAGATAAAGTTAATCTTTGACGACACTATTAACGTCAGTAATTCCAGAGTTGTTCTTTTCAGTGGCTGAAGCAGAAAATAGTTATTGTGGAACTATTTGGACAATCAACAAGTAATCTCTGTTATTCCCTTAACACCCATTCCATTTGGCCATGAATGAGTTCTCAGAGCATGAATCCAGTTGGCCATTAGCTTTCAAGAGTGAAAAAATGAAATCATCATCGCTTTAGTACTATGGGCACCCAGATCTATCAAGAGCTATGGCGGCTCCAGCGAAAGCCTCTTCTTATACTCAAACAGCTGAAATGGCATCAGGTGTTGGGCAAGGAAGCCCACCCTCCTCAATTGCTTCCAGAGCTCTCTGGTCAGTGACAACTGGGACCCTGAGGTTTTCAACTCGGGGTTCCTTCTATCAGGCACTAAGTATTGGGAGGCTCAGGTCTCATCAGCTGGCAAGGTTGCTGGTAGGCACAAGTAGCAAATTAATCACAGCAGGCTGTTGTGTGGTCAGAATCAAATTCCCTGGGACTATGATGTAAAAGCCTTGGAACCACATGGAACAGCTCAGCTGGAGGATTATGTGCAGGTGCAATGGTGGCAGAGAAATATTGCCTTTTCACCGTAATCACCACCACAGAATAAGTCTCCCATATAGGCTCTATGTTGAGTTCAATCAGTCTTGCTCCAGGTTATCCATGGCTTCCATTTCATCACCATCAGTTCCCTGGTAAGCCAGGGCGACTGCTTGGCTCTGTCGGGGGAGAGGGAGGAGCTTAGGGGTGATGGTGTCAACAGTCCAGACCATTTCCCTGTTCCAGAAAGCAGTGAGGGCCTCAACAGAATCCTCAGCAGCGGAGATGGGAAAATCCCCAAGTGCCAATAAAAAAAACATCCATCAGGTGCCTGGGGTGGACCATCTGACCAGATACAAGAAGGCTGGATATGCCAGGAAACCAATGAGGATGCAAGAAGGTGAAAACATCCAGCAAGAGAACAGAAAGCACTATGGCCCGGCAGGAAGTAGCGTGGCTGCTCACAACAAATGGTCTAGATTGGGGAACTAAGAACCTTGTACCTCTATAGGAAACTGTTCTCCAACCAGGCTGGTGATCCAAACACAGGAGAATTATGATAATTTGCGGGGTATATATTCAGGATTCCCAGGCAGTCTCCCAAAGTCACCTCAAAGTCAGCATGGCAGGTGTTTGGCCATCCCATTACCAGTCCTTTGCAGGCAACCAGCAGGGGGTTAGAAGCTAACAAAACTGGTGTCATGCAACACTGGTAGAAAACATAGAGACTGGAGATGGATTAAGCTTCATCTGGTTCTGCCGCAACCATCCAGCCACAGCCTCCAGAGCCTCAGCCAGGATATCAGGGGCAGAAGACGAATGGCCATCCATTAACAGATAGAGGGAATTTGTAGTGTGAACCAGTCCTTCATTCATGTGCTTTCTGTGCTATACTACGTCCCAAAATGCCAGCAGTTCCTGAGTAGTCTGATCAATATAAACCCAAGAACCAAGAAGTAAATAAAGGATCAGCATTCCTATCCGACTCCTTGCAGCACCTGACCTGTCCCAGCCCAACACAACAACGATGAAGTTTTCCTGTGCAAATGGAGGGTGAGGTTGGGACAAACAGAAACACGTGCACTTAAAAAAAAGAAAGCTGTGTGCTCTGTTATGACTGAGAAGAGATCCATTTTGGAAAACAGCAGGAGGAGAGAGCAAACTTTGGACAGTGCCAGCCCTTGTTTAGATGGCACTCCTATTGTGGCTCTAGTTATGCCAAACACGCTTGTTCTTTTCAGCGCAGGCCGCATTCCTTTCCTCTCTTCCCAGCGCCAGCCTCTGTTCTTAGGCTAGCCAGTGTTATTTATTGAAAAAGCGATAAAAAAACTCCTCCTGTCTAAACCCCAGGCTCTGTTGGAGGATCATAAACACATGCTAAAGTTAGCTCAATCTGATAGCCACACAAAAGAGGGAAAACATCCCCCTCCACCCACTGCTGCCATTAGAGAGCAGCCTGGCCCCTTCGCCGGACTCCTCCCCATCGTCCGGATAGCCTGGGAAAACTGACCGGCTAGTGCTGGAAAGCCCTTCATGCAGCAAGCGAATGCCACCACTGGGAGACAAGGGAAGGGCTTTTCTTTGCTCTTCAGCAGAAAAAAAAGGGAAACTTTTCAGAGCAACCCAGCTGTTTGCATCTTGAGGAGGGATAGTTAGAAACGTTGGGGAGAAATGTCTGGACTTTAATGTTCCTAAATGCTGGGTTTCTGTGAAAGAAAATTCCCACTTTCACGTTTTCTCCCACTGCTAATGTTAATGATTTTTTTCCCCCTTTGAACATCCCATCTTGTGAACCTCCCCACTGGTATCCCTCGTGGTGGGAGTTGGTCCAGGTCTCACTGCATCGCACGTTTTGAAGTTTTAAAACTATGCAAATATTTCTCTAATTAGGGTTGCCAATCTCCAGCTGGGACCTGGAGATCTCCCAGGGTTACCGCTGATCTTCTGGAGAAAATGGCTGCTTTGGAGGGTAGACTTTATGGCATTATACTCTGCTGAGTTCCCTTTCCACACCAGACCCCACCCTCACCAGGCAGTTCCCCCAAATCTCCAGGCATCCACTAGCCCAAAGTTGGCAACCCTATATAATGCTCTTTCTCCAAAAACCAGCTTAGTTGGGAAGGGGCTCCCCTTTGGCCAGTTTACAGAGCCAGTCCCTTCCATGGTATAAATGCAACACGTACTTTGTTGCAGATAGGGCTGTCCCTCCCCTCTATGGTTGCCAACTTCCAGGTGGTGGCTGAGGGTCTTCCTCTATTACACAACTGATCTCCAGGTGACCAGTTCGCCTGAAGAAAATGGCTGATCTAGAAGGTGGATTCTATGGCATTATATCCCACTGAAGTCCCTCCTCTTCCCAAACCCCACCCTCCTCAGGCTCTACCCCCAAAATCTCCAGGTATTTCCTAATCTGGAGCTGGCACCCCTATGACCCATAGCATAAGATTAGCTGTGGGGATTATTTTTTACACAAGATTTAAATAGACAGTGTCTCTCTATCTCAAGAATACAAAATGAGATGGCACAAGATTTGGGAACAAAACAGTCTTATGAGAAAACCACTGGAATGTCAGAGGAAAACATGCAGTGGGGTATTGCTCATTTTTAAATCATCGTTTTTGCATTGCCTGATATCTTGTGCCACCACTGGCCTGTTTCCACCATAAGCCAGTGTTGTGCTCTAAGGGTGCGGTCAGATGGCATGCCGGGAGCGGTTTAAATTGCTCCGGCCCTGATGCAGTGTTTTTTAACCTGGAGAATCGCAATCACACTCACCTCCTTGCTCTGGATCGCTGTGCAGCCACATCGCTCCCCGCCGTCCACACACGGGAGCATGCATCGGTGTTGGTTGTTTCCCTCTCTCAGTTTGGGCATGCGCACAGGCAACCATCTGTAGAACTAAAATTTTTGCGCATGCATAGAACAGCGATTTCCACTTCAACCCAACTGCTGTAACACTTCCCTTTAAACTGTAAAGGAACACTTCCCTTTAAACGTTTACCCCGAAAATGGCTTCCATGAGATCCCGAACTCGTCTAAATGCTAAAAGTAGGCACCGTTTAAACATTGTTTTTAATAACGTGGTGGTGGAGCTCCGCCTATGCGCACACCGCCAACACTTTTAAAAAAATGGTGGGTGAAAAGCGGAAGCCTTGGGCAGCTTTCGAGCGGGGAGGGGGTTTAAACCAGAAGTGGCTCAACACTGCAGGAGTGATCAGACATCAGAAAAGTGCAGCTGGAACCAGAGAATCAGGAAAAGACCACTTGGGGACCTGGTATCAAAATACTCTGGGTTAAAGCGGTTTTGAGCCGGAAAGCGATGGCTGGGGATGGGAGGCAGATGTGGGGGGTTTTGTTTGTTTTTTTAAAAATCCCCGGAGGGATATATATACATATTTTTATAAGACTACAAAACTACAAAGAAAATATGAGGGAGGGGGATAACATCTAAGGATAAAGGATAGATAACCACACTACACTAAAAACCTGAGGCGATCATATCCGTGTTAGTCTAAGTGTTATTAATAAAAGTGTTAGTACAACAATATACTTGTAGAGTTCTTGTTTGTCTCAGCTTCAATGTTAGTATGTTAGTTGTTGTGAGAGAACTTTCTGAGCATCTTCTTGTTAGTTGCTTCAAAAGGCAATTTTCAGAGTCCTTCTGCCTTTACTTCAGTTTTCTGTCTCTGAAATCATATGTAACTTTCGTTGCGCCTGCACCCGTTTCTACAGCAGAGTCCTCTTCCATTCCAGAGGTAGCAGAGTCACTTGATTCCGATTCTTCATCTTTGGATTCCTCTTCCATTCCCAACTGGCATCTCAAAAATTCTTTGGCTTTAAAAACGGAGTCAATCTTTTCTCTTTTGTCGTTGATTTTAAAGATGACACCCTCTGGGATTGCCCACCTGTATGAAATTCCATCAGTTTGAAGAAAGGAAATTAAGTCCTTATAGCTTTTCCTCTTTTGGCGAATTTCAAATGGAGTGTCTTTTAAAGTTGTAATGTTTATATTCCCCATTTTCAGTGGAATTGCTGAAGTCGCTTTTAAAATAGCATCTCTGGTCTGTCTTCTTCAGAATCTGACCACAATTTCTCCAGGCAGGCTATTTTTTTTATATAATTGGAGTATGCCCTATAAGCAGTCTCCATCTCTTTTACCACTTCATCCGCTGTAGAGCCTATTGCTGGAGCAATGATCTCGCTAAGCAACTTCCTCAGATCCTCCATTTGCGATTTAGGAACTCCCTGGAATCTGAGAATCATGTTGGCTTTTTCCATTTGTGCCTGTAACAAATGGTTTTCTTGGAAATTTTGTTTTGCTTCAACTTCCCCCATTCTTTTCTCCATTTTCTTGTTTGTGGTGTCTATCTAATTCTCTCAGTCGTATTTTCCACCTTCTTTGCCGTTTCTGCCAGTTGTAGCTGCTGGGATGCGAAGTTTTGATTCAGCGAGGTCAGTTGCTGGTTAATACCATCGAGTTGCTCCATCACCGGCTTGAGCATATCTGCTAACATTTTCATGACATCTGCTCCCTCTTCCAGTTTTGGGCTCTGACTACCTGCCGGTTTCGCTTTAAACTTTCTTTGCGAGGCCACCATTTTATACAATTGTTTACAATTCCAAACCGCTTCTCGTGGACTCGAAAAATCATCACCTCAATGTCAGCGCTCAAGTAAGTCTCTAAAAACAAAATTGCTGCTTGTTTTCCCCTCTGCCCCCTTTGTTACGCTTATCTGTCCGTTCGCGCTCCACTTTTCCCACAGGGGGGGTAGTTTGCTTTTAAAATATTCCATTTATTTTGAACTCACGTTCATTGTCGGTCATTTCTCTGACCTCGCTCGCAGTAAATGATATTCTGCTTGATCTCCAGCGCTTGTCCCAGTCGAATCAGCTTGTGCCCGAGGGCCACACAGCAGCAGGACCGTCAAGGTGGAAGGAAGCCTCAATTCTCCGGCATTTAGCTGTCAAAGAGGCTGCCCCTCAAAAGCCCTATGGCCTGGAGCTTATCGCAAAGACTCCGTGTGAGTGCTACTTGAGGTAGCACCCCTCCATACTACTGGTGTGTGAGTCATTCCTCCGAGATCCGAGGAGAACGACTGCCATCGCTGATCCACAAACCAGAAGAGTTGGAGGCAGATGTTGACCGTGTGATCGCGCAGATAAAATCAGTTTCTGAGGCGGGACGAACGCAGATTAAGCGGCCCGTCTGAACGCACCCTAAGAGTATCTTTTAGACTGCTGCACCATCCCTACCTTGTAACACAACACTAACTCAGCTGACCCTCAACACCCAATCTCTGGCCCTCCCCTCAAGCCCCAGAACCACAGCTGGCTTCATACTTTCCCTGTTCACAAATTATGGTGAATGTACCTACTACCTATGAACAGTGTACACTTGATTTTTTTCTTTATACATGCATTGAGTAATTCTCATGTTACCGTGCATGCAAACACAACTGAATAAGTGATTGAAATTGCACATTTATCCAGGACCTGGCTCCATTTGTAAAAATACACATTGGCTCTTTCTTACTGATAGATATATGCAGGGTGTACAGGTGTTCACTGTAATGTGTGAACGGGATGAATCTGAGCAATTTATTTCTGTGGTGCTGTCTTACCTAGCAAGTGACCACTTCCTCCTTCCTGCTTTTCTGCCTTTTGGGTGCTTCTTTGTAGACACACCAGCATATTTAACAAAGGCCCACAGTATTTCCATTTCAAACAATATCAGAGCCCTGTGTGAATGTTTCTCTTTTTCATATTTTAGGCTCTCTTCTGCAAGAGGCCTGTGACTGAATCTGTTCGTGCTTTTGTTTTTCCTAAGAAAATGCTGTGGAGGTATCCAGATTTGATCAGAGCAGCAGGGTTGTAGGAGAGGGTTTTTATTTATTGTTTGCTTATGTGTTTACTTCATTTATACCTCACCTTTCTCCCCAATGGGGGCCTAAAGTGGATTATATTGTTCTCCTCTCCTCCATTTTATCCTCACAACAGCCCTGAGTCATCAGGTTGCCAGGTTCCTGCTGCTGGTGGGAGACCTCCTGCCTTCTGCCAGCCCGTCACCAGCACTCAGCTGGGCAGTGGGAGAAAAGTGGGGAGGGAATGGGGCCCCAAAAAGAGCCATTCGGCAGTGCTCGAAGATTCAGCCAAAACTTTATGGTTAAACCTCAGAGTTTTGGCTGAATGCTAGTATGTTGCTGGTGACATCACTATGTCATCACCAAGCAACCCCACCCCCTCCACCCGATTGGTGAGTCTGGCAACCCTAGGTTAGGCTAAGGGCCAAACTAGAGTGTGTCCCCAGTTTTGCCCAGGAGATGCATTGTCATTTTAAGAAGCTCCCAGCCAGAATCTCCTTTAAACTGTGCAACAGAGTCCTAATTGTGGTTGGGACCACCACAGCACAGGGGGAAGCAGGGGGATACTTCCTTCTCCTGCACCATGCTGGTCCTGATCCTCTGTGCTATTTTTGAATCAGAAAAACATGGGGGGGGGGGCAGAAAGGGTCATATCCTTTCCCTGCACTGCAGTGGTCCCAACCGGAACTGAGCCCCATGGCTTAGTTTAAAGGTGGTCCATGCTGTGAACTCATTCTCTAAAATGGCATTGTGTCCCTGGTGCAAACTGGGGATGTCTGTCCTGTCTTGTTTGGCCCTGAAGGATGTGATTGACCCCACGTCACCCAGCATAGTCTTTCATGGCACAGTGAGCATTCAGATCTGGGTATCCCAGATATTAATCTGACACTCTAACCACTGTACCACATTGGCTCTTTCCCCTTGTACATAAATTACATCCCTAAGTAGGTACATGTATTTTTTTCTCTCCATTAGGGCAAACCACAACTTGGTGGGAGGAGACTGTATGTGTGCACGTGCATATGCAAGTATAGTAAATGGTCTTTTAGTCGATATAAATGTTATATAAAATTCTGTAACTCCATGGTATAAATAATACATTGTATGTTAGCCAGTTCTTGCTACTTTTGACTGATCTGTTGAAATTCTTATTCTCATGCTAAATTGTAACATCCTGTATTGTGACTAAGGGATGTAATTATCTTTTGTCAGCCTGTTCTGAAGGCTGTTACGAAAAAAATGAAAGAGTTTTAGAAGGTTGGGGAGTTGGCATATATGGGAAGAGTTAACCCCCACCCCCATCACATCCACCACAGCTCTGATCAAATTCACAGCCCCTCATGGCTGCTTTTAAGTAAAAATCAAAATGTCAGGGGGTCCAATCTTGCATCTCTAGCTCAACATGTAATTTGGCCTTCACTCTCTCATTCTTAATGTGCTTCTCCTTTATTTTAACATCTCCCTTTGCATGTTTTGCTTGTTCTTTTCCAACCTAATTTTATATTTCTATTAAAGAATACCCCGAGGGCACAATATCCCAGTGGTTCCCATAGGGCTCTGTACCTCAGACTGATAAAGGGATCTACTGTTTTCCTTGCCTGGCCTTCAGAGAAAGAGAGAGCTTGCTTGACTCCGTACCAGGCCCCGAAATGTCTTTGAAAAGCATGCCAGCAAAATACAAAACTGAAATGTAATAGGAAGTGTCGTTTAAATCAGCAGGCTTTCTGACCTCCTCCAGTATCACCAGATCAATTTCATACAGCTTCCTGCACATGTGGTTCAGGGATGGAAAATCCAATAGCCAATTTATTAGCATCAGGTTAAATGGGTTGCATCTACCGTGGCACAGGAATTAACTTGATCGCACACAGAAGAATCGATTCAGCTGGTAATACAAAGGGAACCCTTAACTTTTGGGAAGGATCAGGCCCTGGGGCTTCAACACAAAGACCATTCCATGGATGTATATGTGTAGGCCTGGACTCTTCCTTCTGCTCCCCAAAACAAATGGGCAACATGGTCAGATATAATAGTAATCACACATTCTGAGTTGGTGGGAATTACCATCTTTGCATGTGACAGCCAACCCAGATGAGTATGCCATGTGTGAAAACCATGGAGCGATCATCCCCTATTTAAAACAAAAAAACTCCCTGGTTGGAATGAACTAGCACCTCAGAGAGAAGGCACGCTGAATCTTTCTATCAGGTAATTAGTACAAGAAAGAAATTTAGTGCAAGCAGCATTATGTGGCCTTCTGCCTTCTGAAGTACTTTTGGGCATTCTCCCCAATAAGAGTCACTAGAACAGCAATTCTGCACATGGAGCTACCTTTTGTTTTCACTGTGGTCCTCCCAACAGCCTGTGTTTTGCATACATTGAATGTGTGAACTGCCTCCTCATTTTCCAGCATCACAATGCTTTGTCCTGCTTGACTGTCAATACAAACTCCACTCTGGCCCCTGTGATATAGACAACATATTGATATGTCCCCCCCCCACAAGGTCTATTTGAACAGGTCTTGTATTTGTACTAGAACTTAATAGCAACTGCTCCCTGCTCATAATCAGGAAGATAAGCTTTTATTATTAAAATATCAACCCCTTCCAGCATTTTAATGAAACCTAGTTGCTTGGAATATTTTCCTACTTGCTTTTTTGCATTTGAAGGCATCGACCTCATATTGTCACTTCATTCTTGTTAGGAACCCCACATTTAATGTAAAAATATATGAGATCTATGTTTTGTTTTCTAATCACAATTCTCTGGTATTTTTCAAAGCAGGTATAACCCCACTCCCCCCATCTGTGGCTAATCTGTGCTAGAGATTCGGTTTCTCTGTAGGTTTATTCAGAAACTCAAGGTCTTCAACCAGTAGTCACAAAGGTAGGTGTTTTTTTGAGGGCCTTTTAAATTCTATTACTTGCTGCAGTAGGTTGTTTATATAATAGTAGTAGTTGTTTTTACTCCCAACAGGGTATTGGATTGTTGAGCCAAGACACAACATAAGAGATAAGTGACTGGATATATAACTCCCCACCCCTGAGCTAATATGGTAGGTTAGAACATCATTTACATTTGTGAAATAAATATTTAAAAGGGCATACCACTGAAATTGAAACAAAGAATCTCTCTTTCCACACTCCCAAATCAATTAGTCTGGGATCCCTGGCATGCAGATGGTGTCTCTCTTGAAGTCCTTTAATATTTTACTTTATCCATGAGGGGGGAAAAACTTGCCGACATTCTTTTTTTATAAACCCCATAAAACCCCTATAAACTATGCCATCACTTATTGTCTACTCAGCAGATGGGGGAAACAATGTCAACAGGATCTGGGAAGTGTGAGGTGGGTCTCGGGGCTTTTTGTGCTACATTGCACGGATCAGATAATACCACGAACACATGAATTTTTTTAGCCACTTCCTGGTTTCCTCGCATCTTTGATGTTTAAGGGCTTCATGTTTCTCCTTCTTTTTCTTTTTCTTAAACCAATATGATTTCTGGTTTTCTAAATAAAAATGCATAAAAGGACACCCGAGGAGCAGTTAAATCACCATGCGAGGCTGGTTAGCTGTGTTTTGTTCTCTGATGTAGCAACTATTATTAAGCAAATGAGACACTGGTGCATTTTTCCATTTGAAAAGCTGCCAGTCACCTTGGTGGCAGTAACACAGAGTTAGGCCTTAATTGATAATGGGTAAGGTCAAATGGGCAAACACACAAAGCAGATGTTTTATTTATTCCTTTAATTTTAAGGGGGGGGGGTGACACAAATGTATTTCCTGCCTTTAGGGTTTTTGTCATGATCATACTGAACCTCCTGGAAATATGATAATAGAAATTTGGTAAGACTCTTGGAACAGGAAGCAAGCATTTAGCTTATTTATTTGTTGTTGTTTATTTAAATAAAGGAATTCTCACCCCAAAATCTATAGCAAATCAATGAAAGTGAAAATAAACAGATACGTCAGTCGTAGGCAGCCTACCTGAACCAGCTTCAACAAACAGCAATGGCAAATGGCAAGTTAAATAATGTGATCCTTGCTTAGGGGTCTGTGATTCTTACTTAGGGGTCATCTTCTTTGCACATGAATATTCATCATATGCTCACTGTAAGCATGAAGCCATGACCCTCACATCTAAATCAGCTGTAAACAGTCTCCAACAGAACAATACTTAAAATATATATTCTTTACAGTTTTGAGTGTGCTAAATATACAGTATAACCTTGCCATTCTTGGGGAATCTGTTCTTGGCAATTGTGAAATCCCGGAAAAATGTGAGCCAGGGTGTTTGCTGCCTCCCACTAGTAAAATAACCATACTTTCACCCAAATGTAATCTGATCTCATCAGATCTCGGAAGCTAAGTAGGGTCGGACCTGGTTAGTATTTGGATGGGAGACCACCAAGTCCAGGGTCACTGTGCAGAGGCAGGCAATGGCAAACCACCTCTGAGCATCTCTTGCCTTGAAAGCCCTATGGGGTTGCCATAAGTTGGCTCCAACTTGATGGTGGGGAAAAAAAGATCAGCATCTCTGACAACGAAGGGTATGTGTGTGTGCATGTACACACATTGTCCAGGCTTAGGCACAGTGTGGACAAGCCAGAAATCGTGTGGAGACAGGGGGCAGGACCAGCATGTTCATACCTGCTCTCCTTTTCTATGAATTATAGAGGAGTTCTGTGCTCTGGGGAGAAAATAACATTATTTGGTCAATATTGCTGTTGTTATTTTGCCATCAAGTCACAGCTGACTGCTGACTTATGGCCACCCTGTAGGGTTTTCAAGGCAAGAGACGTTCAGAGGTGGTTTGCCATTGCCTGCCTCTGTGTCACAGCCCTGGTATGCCTTGGAGCTCTCCCATCCAGATACGAGCTTAGGCTGACCCTGCTTAGCTTCTGAGATCTGGCAAGACTGGGCTAGCAGGGCTATTCAGGTTAGGGCTCCATCTGCTAAATAACATCCCATTAAGCTTCTGTTAAAGAGATAAGACTTGGGGAGGGGGTGCTAAATACTACTTGCATCTGTTGTCACGTGCTAGACTGAATCAAACCCAGGCTGCACAGATCATCTGCAGTCTTCCTTGGTGCTGCCCAGCAGGAGATGTGCACTCTATTTCCCCTCCCACTGGGCTCTGATGAGCTGCAGAGACCCTTTGCAACCTCTCTCTAAGATCCTCTTGAAGCGGAGTACAAATGGGGGTCACGATTCTTCCTTTGCCCCGCTTGCTGTGTTTAGAGGGCCAGTTGAGCTGTACTGGTGCACACTCTTCCGTTTTGCCCTGGAGCTTCCACATACTGGGTAAAGGGGGGGGGGAACCTAGCACAAATGAGTTTGTTTGTACTGTTCTCAGAACACAATACCTGAATTTTTGGTTTCAAGAACTGGTAACCCTAGCTGGACAGAACACTGCAAAGGCATGTCCCACCACAGAGAATTTATGAGCTATGAGTATCTTTGCAGGTTACATCACACAATGAAAAGTTGATTTGTGAGTGTATTTGTCTCAGGAGGCCGTGTCTGAGATGGAACTCATAAACCCCGGCCTTTCACTGTGTGTTACATACTCTTCAATTGCCTCTGTTTACCCAGGACAAGTCTATTTTCTGGTTCTTGACTCTGGAAAATTATAGGCCCTAATTTGTCTTTATATGTTCCTTTCCTTGGGGGTGTTTTTTTTGGGGGGGGGAACATGAAAAAATAGCCAGTACACTAAATATGATACAGAAGTGTATGGGCTTGTATATTTAAATATATACAGAAATACAGGGAAACTTACATAGATTCTAGCTGGACTGAATAAAATCAAACTAAATACATAAAAAATTACAACTGTGTTGCAAGATTCCACAGAGAAACAGAACTTTAGCAACAATACAATTGAAAAGTTCAGGTTCTGCATATATTTTTCATCGAGGCCCTTATCTTCCCTCCACTATTTTTTTCTCTGCTTTAACAGGAGTTGCCTTGTTAAAATTTGATTAGTATGAATTTCTAACACTGTAGGGTTGCCAAGTTGTTTTCGAGCCCCAGCAGGGGACTCGTGTCCAGCGTCTGGAGAGAGAGCACGCGCCGCACACACATCACCCTAGGGCTGCCAAGTTCCCCCGGGGGGCGGATTCCCCCCCGCTTTAGAGGCCCGATTTCCGCCGCCGCGGAATTGGGGCCCGGGGGAAAACCCACCCCGGCGTTCACGTCACACGGAGGTGACGTGATGACACCGGGCACGCTGGGGGCGGGGCCACAGCCATCTGAGGGGAAAACTCTGT
>NW_015173130.1:575599-595999 GCF_001447785.1 Gekko japonicus
ACGTGACGACGCTGGGCATGCTGGGGCGGGGCCACGACTATCCAAGGGAAAACCATAGAGTTTTCCCTCAGATGACCATGGCCCCGCCCCCAGCGTGCCCGGTGGCGTCACGTCACTTCCAGGTGACGTGCATGTCGGGGTGGGGTTCCCCCCGGGGCCTGATCCGCCGGCGGCGGGGAACGGGCCTCTGGGGTGGGGGTTTCCCCGCCCCCCGGGGGCACTTGGGAAGCCTATAACACTGTCATCCTTCAAGGTTCATCTTCTGCTCCACAGTATCTAGAGGCAGTGTCTAAGAGGTAGAATTGCAAGGTCTAAATCTGGCAACCAGCAGGGGGCTGGGGGGGACATGGTGGTGCCATTGGCTGACAGCATGATGTCACTTCTGGGTAAACCTGGAAGTGACATCATGCCTCTTTAGGAACTGGCTGAACTTTTATAATAAAACCATAGCGTTTTCAGTGATTCCGGAGATGACAGGCATTACGTCTGGCTGAGTTTTGTCCAGGTCCTAGAGAGGTGTGACATCAATTCTGGGTTTACCTGGAAGTTACATCACACTGTTGGCCGATGGTCAGCTTTCACATTTTATTTTTCTCCCAACAGGAAATGCCAGTGGAGGGTGGAGGATGCCTTGGCCCCACCTGGGGGGCAGGGAGCTGGCACCCCTAGGGAGTGGGGGTATCTCACTTGTAGCACACAGCACTGTAAAGCACATGCATGAAAACTATGGCACCATTCAGTACACAGCTTGTCATTTCACACCTGCAGTGGTGGGAGTATGTTTTGTGAAAACTTGATAATATACTGTATGACAATAATGTTCAGCTAATGTATATGTTACTAAGATCAATTCCTTGGCGATACTCCACTGCTGGAGAATAAGCTACTGCATATTAAACCAATCCAGCAGACAGAACAGAATATAGTAAGGATAGTTGTGCATCGTAACCACACTTGGGTGATTTCAAAGACAGAGACTTTGCTACAGAAGCAATTCTTACAATGGCATCCTAAACAGAGTCACCCTCTTCTAAGCCCATTGATTTAAGATACACTCTCACAAGTCTGCTTAGGATAGCTCTGCTAAAGACAGCCTTACATAGTAACTCTTTGCTCATGTATTAGTTACAAAAGTCAGATTTTTTAAAAATGGAGAGGGATTATGGTAGTTATCTGCTTTGTTAAAAATAATTACCAATTATTATAAAGTACTATGAAATGGTATCACATTGTAGACGTTGTTTTTGAACTATAAATTTACAAGTAAAATGAAATTGCAATCATGCTTATGGATGCATGGATTTCCCCCCCCCCCTTCATTTCCAGGTGAATATCTTATTTCCCCACCCTTCCCTTGAAGCAAGCCATAAAACTTTGCATCTATGGCATGGACAATTTACCAGTACAGCTCCCACAACCCATGGTTTTTCCAGAGAAGAAAAGTATCTTTACAAAGCATGCTGGGAACAGTAGTTCTATTGTTTCTTTGCTATCTTAGCCTCCGGTTAGGGCGAGTTTCAAAACACCTGTCCTTCACTAGGGAAGCAGTTCCTTCTTTTAAAAAAATTCACATTCTTTGCCACTCCTTTTGAGCATGCAAGCAATGCGGTAGCTACCTGAGAAGCAGCCAACCAGGAACTCATTAACAAAGCATGCTAGAGCTTTAAGGTAAGGAGCTTTTGGAGTTTTTAGTAATTAATGGTCCAGGTACTGGTGAAGCCTATGGTTCAATGAGATATCAGGTTAACAGTTTTTAACAAGAGTGAGTGAATGCCTGGGTTCCTTATGTAAGCACATGGGAAAGACACCATGTTTCCAGTGGCTGGAGAGAAGGTTCTGCCCACTTTTAAACTAATAATAGCTAGGATAACAACATAACGCTATTGCTAGAGTTTAGCCTGGAGAATGAATGAGTTTGCTGTAGTTGTTATTCTTTTTGTGTTATTGTCTTGGCTTCTCACATGGCTGATCTGTTGTCCTTCTGAATGAAAACGGAGGGTGTCTTGCAGGGGCAGGTTCCCCCCCCCCCCCCGTTGGGCATTGTAGAGCTGAGCTGAGAGCAACTTCTGACATTTTAAGATGGGGTGGATTGGGACAGTCCTGGAAAGAACTGAGTCATGTGGCCCCTGCGATGCTGCTGGCACTGCAGGGGCAACTCTGCTTTGTACAACCAAGACAAGGGGAGAAAAGCTCAACCCTGCACGAGAAAGATAACTACAAAAGTTGGAACAAAGAGGGGGGAAAGAGCGAAATATAACTATGCGCATAGTACAAAGGTACAAAACATCTGTGTATAATTTAATGACAGGATTGTTGTTTTTAAATTATATTTTAGCACTTCTGATTGCATTATTAAATTATATGTTGATGTTTTGTACCTTTAGAACTACATGCGTGGTGATATTTCACTTTCTTTTTCTTTGCTGCAACTCCACTTTGACCTGCGCTGAGTGACAATAACAGTGGGTGAGTTTGCGCATTGAGTGAGCTTGCCGTTGTCAACATGGCTCAGGCCCAGGCCAAGCTTATTTATTTATATTTATAGCCCGCCGATCCCACTAGTGAGCTCAGGGTGGGTAACATCATGTAATCATACAATAAACAAAAAATAAAAAATTTAAAACAGTAATAAACATTAAAAAACAAATCACAGTTCAGACAAGTCAACTGGTTGTGAGAGGTTCCCTGCTGGCATATTATTTGGGTTAATTGGTAGGTGACAACAGTCTCAGGGATGCCATACACAGATGCCCGCTGCCTTAGCCAAAGGCCTGGTGGAACAGCTCCATCTTGCAGGCCCTGCAGAACTGAAGAAGGTCTCGCAGGGCCCCTGATCTCGACAGGGAGCGTGTTCCCCTAGGCAGGGGCCAGGGCAGAAAAGGCCCTGGTCCTGGTTAAGGCAGGATCACACCACCATAGGGACCATTTGGCTCAGTTTGCCACTAGCTTCTAGTGACTCTCCAGGGCAGCGGCCTGTCAGGAACTTTCCCAGTGAGTTATGCCAACCTGCCCTTGTTTGAAGATGGAGGTCAAGGTAGAGAGAGCACAAGCACCATCTCTTTTATGTTTCTGTGATTCTTCCTCATTAGGAGGACAGCTGGAGCTTTGGTGTCTCTCACAACTTCTTCACATGTACCTGTGTGATGTTGGCATGCTTTCTGAAAGGGTGATGCCGACACAAAATGGGCTCCTGACAAAATGTGGGTTTTTCACATTGTCTTTGTGGCCAGGGGAGATGCTGGACAGTACTTGCTCCCACAGGTAGTACTGAGAAAGTGACGTGAGGTGAAAGCTCCCAGATGTTTCAGAAAGGAACTGCATGGCATTTGAAGTTTTTACCCTGCTTTTGTCCCCACTGACATCACAACTAGTCATATGAGATATTCCAGAGGAAAGAACTTCATCCCAGAAGAACTTCCATGTGGAATGCACAGCACCCACTGTCCTCTCTTACCTCTGTGGAACCATAGAGTTTCATGTGGGCTAGGATATCACAAATCAGTCCTGCATCTGTACCTTCCATGCCTGAAAATAAAGCTCTCAGAGGCTGCAGTCAGACTAGCAGGTTGGTGCGGTTTGGGCGCCCCACTAATTGTCACATTTAGATCTAGCCTAACCGTGCGCTTCTTCCGTGGTTGACCATTCAGATTAGTGCTGCACATCAACCACGGAGCATGTGGTCTGGTCTTTTTTTAAAAAAAAAACTTTTAAAATCTTTTATAACTTTGACTTTTT
Source organism: Gekko japonicus (assembly GCF_001447785.1). NCBI lineage: Eukaryota > Metazoa > Chordata > Lepidosauria > Squamata > Gekkonidae > Gekko > Gekko japonicus. Next base: position 579,335 of record NW_015173130.1, read on the forward strand.
TGAGAACATTTATTGGGTGCACATGTGTGCGCATGCACACATGCTCTACCATTTTAAAACAAAATACGGCAAAACAGGAACTAAAGGTTCACACTTCTGAACTGGTTTGCGCACCCACCGGGGGCATTCCGACATCCAGAAACACGGGATCAGTGCGTGGAGATGCGTAAGCACCTGATCGTCTTTTTTACCGCAGTTATAGAGTTTGGAACTCCATGGGAAGGCAATGGGGATCTAACCCTTCCACTTTTGCACCATTTGGCTAATCAGAACTGGGCTCTTTACATTGTTAGTGCTCTTTAAAGAAAAAGACAGGAAAAGATGATTACCTGTCTTTTTCCTTTAAAAGGCTAATAATGTTGCAGGGGAGCACAGCTTCAATTACCAAAACCAAGTGATGGTAGAAGAATTAAACCCCCTCTCCCTTTCCAACATAGCCCCCACCCGAACTCAGTTCCTTAGCAGCTGTAACTTCCCTTTATAAAAAAATGGACAGATGTCTGAAATCTCCACCATGCTTAGTTTGACCCTGAGGTTGCACTTCTATCTTTCATAGTTTAAGTGCTCACTGCTGCCAGCGTAAATACCCATGTGGAAAATATATTTGGCATGCATAGTTAGATATCAGAATAAACAGTTACCGTGTCATTTGTAGAAAGGTAAAGTTTTCAGATTATATCCTAGGAAACGTTTCTTGGGGGAAAAACGTTACTCATACAAATGAATAAAAAATAAATAGCTCTGCTGGGCTCACGGACTCTTCCTTTTGGCATTGACGAGGAAAATTAGGGAAGGAACATGCCTGCACAAGCTTATGGTATGCTTTAATGTTCTCTGCAGCAGGAAGAGAAAAAATGCACAGTGAAAAAAAGGACCTTGCTAATGGTAGCTAATAAAGTTGACAGCCTCCCCCGCCACCAAACTTCCCCTTTGGCAGGGCTCATGTTTCTTTAGTAGCTGCCTGGCATGCAGAAATTTAGCAGGTTTTCCTGTCCCTGCATCTCCATCATGGTAGATGCATGTCAAGCAAGTACAAGAGGGCCGCTGTGGGTGAGGAGAGGCTACAATCCTAGAAGCTCATTCAAAGTCTGGAGACTGAGCCCTATGAGGAGAGGCTAAGGGCCTTGGGAATGCTTAGTATGGAGAAGAGGAGACTGAGGGGGGACATGATTGCTCTCTTTAAATATCTGAAAGGCTGTCATTTGGAGGAGGGCAAGGAGCTGTTCCAGTTGGCAGCAGAGGATAGGACCTGAAGCAACGGGTTTAAATTACATGCAGGAAGGTATCGGCTGGACAGTAGGAAAATCTTTTTCATGGTCAGAGTGGTTCAAAGGTGGAATCAGCTGCCTAGGGAGGTGGTAAGCTCCCCTTCACTGGCAGCTTTCAAGAAGAGGCTGGACGAATATTTGTCAGAGATGATTTAGGCTGGTCCTGGGCAGGGGGTTGGACTAGAGGGTCTGTATGGCCCTTTCCAACTCTATGATTCTATAAGTTTGTGGGAAATCACAGTTTTTTTTAAAAAAACAAAACAAAAGGCATGTGAGTAGGAGGAGAACTGTAGAAAAGAGAATATGAATAGCAAGAAGAATCAGAAGCAGCTAGGAGCATTGCATCTAGGGTTACCAACTCTGATGTAGGGAATTTCTGGAGATTTGAGGGTGGAGCCTGGAGAGGGTGCCATTTGGGAAGGGGAAGGAACTCAGCAGGGATGTGATACCCTAGAGCAGAGGTGTCAAACCTATTTATTATGAGGGCCAGATCTGACATAAACGTCACTTTGTCAAGTCAGGCCATGTGTGCCATGAAATGTAATGCCAGGAACCAGAGATATAAACTTTATAAAGGACAGCAGCTGGCAAGCTCCGAGTTGGTGGGTCCTCACTGTGAAGACTCATGGACTGGGGGGGTGCAGAGGAAAACCCGCATGGGCAGACTGGAGGAGACCCGGTGGTGAAGTGTTGGGTAGACATCCCTGCACTGCCTGGAGGGTGAGGCAAACCCCTTCCCCAACCCACTCCCACAACCAGTGCGGTGAGCCTGGGCTCCAGGGGAAAACACAAAGTGGCTGGGAGTTGCAAACTCCTCCCTACTCCAGAGCTGCTGCGGAAGGGGACCAGGAAGATGAGCTGAACTTGGGGGGGGGGTGACCCAGGTGCAAGGCCATACGCATGGTGGGACTCAGGCCCAGCAAAGCTCAATAAACTGGAAACACCTATGCAGCGGCTGCCACCTCTGGCCAAAGCCACCGGGTGACCTTGCCTTGAAATCCCAAGCCGGTGTGAATGTGGCTGTGGTGGTCTTCAACTTACAATGAGGCTGCTGCTGGAGTGAAGGCATCCTGCTTGACCTTTGCAGACAAGGTTGTTCTGTTGTGCTGAAGACACCATGGGAATGGCTCCGCCCACTCACCCCCCCTCCAAGCGGAGTGGCTCCAGTTCCCTCCCTCTCACCAGTTGCTTGTGGGCCAGATAAGAGCTCTGCATGGGTCAATACTGGCCCACAGGCCACATGTTTGACACCCCTGCCCTAAAGTCCACCCTCTGAACCTGCCATTGTCTCTAGGGAAACTGGTCTCCATAGTCTGGAGTTCAGTCATAATTCTTGGAGAACTCCTGGAAAATGGCAAATATGCTGAGCCTGTGTTTGATATAGTAGTTCATATTCAGTATCAGCCTTAGGTTGGTCCAGCTGAATTTGTTAGGTGTACAACTGAGGGCACGTGTCCTTTCGGGGGCTACACCGCTCCCATGGAATAATCTTCTAGAGGAGGTACGGAGTCTTCTTTGGCCATTTTTTTTGAAAATTTACAGATTTTTTATTTATTTTTTTTAATCATAGGTCTGTTTTAGACTGAGTATTGGGTTGCTGGGCTGTCATATGTTTGGTCGGTTTTATTTTGCTCCATTTTATTCCTTTATCAAAGAAATGTTGTTTTTGAAAATACTAAGATCCACTTTATACCTTTCCTTTAACTCATCTTCTTTTCATGAGCTTTTTATAAGTAGTCTTTCGTCCTAAGCAGTTATACTGTTCTTAGCATGTTGACGTCAGTGAACTTAGAAGTCTGTAACTCTGCTTAGAATGACAATGCAAAATCCTGTTTGTTTAATGTAAATCTGCTAATCTGCTTTTTCTGGCACTCAGTGTCGCCAGTCCCTGCTGTTGTTTATGCTTAAGAATAAAAGCCTTTTATTCTCTTGCAACCTGTTCATAAACATGGGAGGGGCCTTGGCTCTGTGGCAAAGCATCTGCTTGGCAACTGGCATGCCGAAGGTCCTGGTTCAGTCCCTGGATTCTTCAGTTGAAAGGATCAGGGAGTTAGTGATGTGAAAGACCTCTGCCTGAGGCCCTGGAAAGCCGCTGCCAGTCTGAGTAGACAATACTAACTTTTATGGATGATGGTTTGCTTCATGTGTTCACCCCAAATAATTGAGATTTGGACATGACTATTCCAAAATAAAGGTAAATATTTTTGCATTATACATTTTTTTATATTTGACAAAACATTTTCATCTATCAACAGCAAATTATTCAAACACCATGTTGGACAGAACTCCTGGACCAAAAAGTGATATTGCAGTGCTACAATTCCATGGTTCTTTGTACAAGAAATATTCTGAGTTAAATATGGGGTTACAAAAACACGTCTTAAATAAAAACCATGAGTGCTGAAAGTATGTGTAATCCTTAATTATTGGATTATGTCTCCAAATATCTATACATTTCCAGTCTTCCAAGAAATCATTTGGGAAGAGATACCATATGACTAAATCTAGATGACTGATCAAAGGAAAAAAGGAAAGGGGGGGAAAAAAAGGAAAGGTGAGACTGATGAAGTTTCCTCTTCAGCAGTGTTTAATCTGGATGATATTAAAGGTATATTTATTAAGGAATTAGAATAACCCAAGGAAAGAAAGAGGAAAAAGGGAGGGGGAAGTAGTGGCAAGAAATCAGAAATTAAATGTTGATGTTAAATACTCTAATTTTATCAGAGAAGCTGGCCAGACCATCTCTTAGGCTAGGGGTGTCAAACATGCGACCTGGGGGCCAGATCAGGTCCTTGGAAGGCTCCAATCTGGCCTACAAGGACCTGGCTATTTCCTGCTTCCTTTTTGAGTTCTGCTGCTGCCACCATGTCACAGCTTGCTTTACCAGACACACTCAATCACACAGGATAGATAGGCAAGGCTCTCCTGTGTGATAGAGAGAGTCTGGTAAAGAACTGGCTGAGGGTCTTCCCCCTCCTCCTCCCAGGGGGAGAGAGGGAACTGGCTAGGCAGCCCTAATCCTACAGTAAACAAAGGGAAGCTTTTATTTCCTTCCATTGGCTGAGGCTCCTCCCTAAATGGAGGGCAGGAATGAGAGAGAGCTTGCTTTGCTGGGCTGCTTGAATCGCATGGGAGAAATAACAAGCACCTTTAAGACCAACAAAGTTTTGTTCAAGGTATGAGCTTTTTTGTGCCTTGCTACAGTGTGTATATTTTGTTGGGCTCCTTATACTGGGTGTGTTTGTGTTTTGTTGGACTCCTTATGCAAGGGCTTTCCTGGGTGCAACTGGGTTCCCTCGCCCTTTTCACTGTATTCATGCCCTCATGATCCAGTCTTTCTCAGTAAGAAAGCAATGTAAACTATTTTAGAGGAGAAATAACAACAAGCCAGTGAGGTGGATTAGGCTGAGAGTGTGTGTCCAGAGACCAAGTTCACCCAGCACATTTCCTTTGTAGGAAGTTGTAGCTGTTTCTCTGGGGAAGAAGTTTTATAGACAAACACATAGCCCTCAGTCTGTGTCAAGACCAGCACATGAAGCAACTTATGTACAAAAGCTCACAATGCCCAGCTATTTCATGTTTTCCCCTGAGTCCTAGGCTCAGAACATTGAGCATGAGATTTCTGTAATGAAAGTCTAAATCAAAAGTAGGTTTGCAGCTTATAAATACACACCTGAACAGCATGCTCAAGATTGCTACAGCACAGACATTTTGATGCAATAATTCAGTGCAAGAGTTGTCAGTTATCAGATACTGTTAAACAGACAAAATATTGCAAGAGTGCTAGTGTTTTAAGCATATTTTATTTAAAGTTTAAAAAATCTTTAATTGTATTTGTCTGTGTCCTTTATAAAGTTTACATCTCCGCTACCTGGCATAATAATAATTTTTACCCCGCTTTTCTCTACCTTAAGGAGTCTCAAAGCAGTTTACAATTACCTTCCCTTCCTCTCCCCACAGCAGTTATCCATGTATGGGGATGTTATCCATGTACAGGGACAGACTGCTGTTCTGCAATAGCAAAAGAAAGCACTTTAGTAGTGGAGAAGAAAAGCAGGTTACCTAATTCAAATGGAAATGAAGGGTTCTCAGAATGAGGGCATTGCCCTCCTGGCTGGGTCCCTCCTGGCCATTGGCAGGGATCGAGGGGTAGGGTTTGCCACGTCCAAGTTGGGAAACTCCTTGAGATTTGGGGATGGAGCCTGGGGAGGACAGAGAACTCAGTGGGGCACAATACCATAGAGTCTATCATCCCAAGCATCCGTTTTCTCCAGGGGAACTGATCTCTGTAGTCTGGAGATGAGCTGTAATTCCGGGGGACCTCCAGGTCCCACCTAGAGACTGGCATCCCTAGGCACTACTATGGCAGGAGAGCAAAGCCTGGCTAGTGTTTTCCAAAGCTCAGTCTGCAAAATATTAAATTTAAAAAAACCCAGGACATTACAGATTATATCTTAGAGGTACCTATGATGCTCTTGCAGCCTCCGTTCAAACAGCAATGGCAATGGATGTATGAATGATTTCAAGGTACAAAATAATGTTCCAGACCACCTAATAAATAGGTAAAAATAAATGGATAGCTGATATTCTGGACTGGAAAGGTCTTAGAAAGGCTGTATGAACTGGTGCATCTACACAGCTCTTTGGCAGAGACCCTGCTCCCAGAGTCCCCAGAGTCAGCTACCAGCAACAGGCCCTGGTTGGTGGTGGCACCCCTATAGAATTCTCTCCTCAGACATATTAGCCTGGCTCCTGTGCTGTACCATTTTAGGTGCAAATGAATTAAGGCTGTTGGATTCGCTTCTGCTTAGAAGGGTTGGAGCAATTTATTTACTGTCATTTTCACCTTTTTGTTTTGATATTTATGTATTTTACTGGGCTGAGAGGTGAGACGGTTTTTAAAACAAACATTAAACTCTAGTTTTTAAAGATCTCTTTAGTGTTTGTTTAAAAAAACCTTGACAATAATTTATTTTTTAAAAAAGAGAAAAGAAAAAAAGAACAAGGGAAAAAAGCTTAAAATTCAGCAACTCAATAGGATTTTTTTTAAAAAAGGAAAAAAGGGTGTACATGAAGGCAAGAAAAAAATATAACAACAGTGGTGGCAGAACTACATGTACATTTCTATAAGCAGTTTCCAGATATCTAAAAATTGCCATCTATATACTATGTGGTAAAATATTGATATAGAGTTCTAAGGTCCTCAATCCAGAGATGGGCTTTTATTTTTCCATTGTTGTAATACGAGTCTTTTAGATGCAGTAAGGGCACATGGGGTTAGGGTTGCCAGTTCCCCTCCTCGCTCCAGCAAGGGGATTTGAGGGGCATTGTGTGTATGGGTGGTGATGTCTAAAGCTCCACCCCCAAGACCCACCCCCAAGCATGATCACCTGCCCAGCTATCCCTCTTCCTCCCCTACTGCAAGATTTAAAGGGCTTCAGGTGATCAACGGGGACCACATGGCCTGCTGATCAGCTGGAGGGCCCTTTAAATCTAGCAGGAGGGAGGGGAGGGTTGGTTGTAGGCCACAAGCAGGGTGGGGGCCACGGTGCACGAGGCTGGGGAAAATCAGCCCCACATGCTGTGACTGCAACCTGTTCGCAAAAAGACCCTTTTGTGAGCCGAGCATGTGGCCCACAACTGCCCCTCTCCCTCCCTCTTGCTAGATTTAAAGGGTCCTGCAGCTGATTAGAGGACCGCATGGTCTCTGCCGATCAACTGAAACCCTTTAAATCTGGCAGGAGGGGAGGGAGAGGGGTGGCCAGGCGGGTGGTTGCTCTTGGGGGTGGAGCTTCCCCTGTTAGCCAGCTGGCCGGGGGCAGATTGGAGCCCCAAAAAGTTGGGGATCCTCCATCTGGACATGGGGGCTGGCAACCCTACATAGGGTCCATTTTCGTTGACTATCCGTTAGCTTCTAATAGATGGGCGAATACTTTGAAAGTACATAAGAATCCTCAACAATCAGTGAACATTCTAATTCAAAATTGATATGCGTAATAACTTCTGAGAATTTTAAAAAATATTTTGTTGTTCATACTGCCAGTTTCTATTTATCCGTTGTTTTCAGTGTTTTTGGTTTAATCTTGTTTAATTTCTCTAAGCTGGGGTAGAAATGTTTTCAACAAATGAGTACAGATCGAATCTAAGAACGAACAAGAGCCCTGCTTCATGAATGCACAAAATATGATAACACACCAGTTGCAACTATCCAGTAAGCATTGGTCCCCAATCTTGATTCAAGAGATGTTATTGCTGACAGTGGAAACAGGAGCAGAAGAGGATGTGGGATCAAGTTTTGCTTGCCTGGCATTAAAAGCAATCTGTGAGATCTGAAAACACAGCAGCAACGCTAAGAATTGTCATAGCACTTATCGTGTTCAAAAATACTTTTATAGATTTGACAGTTTGGATGTCTTAAGTATTCTCAATATTAAGTAGGCAGCAGACATAAACTGAGGTCTGTGTGGGAAGTATGTAAATAGCTTGAATATGCTAAAGTAAAAGTACTAAGGCCATAATATAGATGTCTATTATATACATAACATACAAAATCATAGCCGTTGGGGATGTTTAGGACAAAATCCGTCAATTTGATCCAAGCACCTCCCCCGGCTGATTTCTAACAGTAGACAGTTCATGTGCTGCAAGAAACCTCATTGAATATCCAGATAAGAATGGTAACTTGGCTATGGGCATCTGAAATGCAATCAGGGTGGGTTCAACTTGGTTGCTCTTGGTGGTGGATCTGGCCCTTTATATGAGGGCTTAGATGCCTTACAATGGTACTGGCATGTCAGTGTGGCGCTGTGCATCCTGAGACTTAAAACCCATCTCTAGGTTGTCAGTCCCTCGATGTCAGCCTGAAGATGTGTGGGTGTGTCATGTGTTTGACTTCTCCAGCACATGTGTATGGAACACACACATACACAAACACACGAAGCTGCCTTATACTGATTCAAACCACTGGTCTTTCAGGGTCAGTCTTGTCTACTCCACTGGCAGTGGCTCTCCAGGGTCTCAGGTGGAGGTTTTTCACATCACCCCTACTCCTTTTATCTGAACAGGCCAGGTTTGAACCTGGGACCTTCTGCATGCCAAGTGTACTTGGCTCTGCACTAAACCACGGCCACTCCCCTCCAAAGCATCCCTGCATAAAATTGACGCTCCAAGTTCAACGTAGCCCTCTCTTTGATGTACTACAGTATTGCATGCAGGAAGTTTCCAAAGCGAAACCAGCTCATCAGGACAAAAGCACTGCTGCACCTGGAGTGTTAATTTTATGCAGGGATTTTGTTACTGTTGTTAGGTATGAAGCATTAAAAATGTCTAACCACTCCCTACCCCACCCTGGACTGGTATAGTCAGCAATGTTTCCACCACAGATCGCTGCATATATAAAGCTATTGTTCTTGGAGCTCTGATGTGTTCAGGACAGGAGCTGAAAGAGAGCAGGGATCTGCTGATTCGTGTTGTCCCATGTAAAAAGGTAAAGGTTTCCCTTGCTCGAAAACCAGTCAAATCCGACTCTAGGGATGTGGTGCTTATCTCCGTTTCCAAGCCGAAGAGCCAGTGCTGTCCGAAGACGTTTCTGTGGTCATGTGGCTGGCATAACTAGATGCTGAGGTGCACGGAATGCTGTTACCTTCCCACCGAAGCAGTACCTATTTATCTACTTGCAATTTCTTGCTTTCGAACTGCTAGGTTGGCAGGAGCTGGGGCCAGAGACAGGGAGCTCACCCCATCATGCGGCACTTGGGTCTCGAACTGCTGAACTACCAACCTTCTGGTCTGCAGTTCAGTGTCTTAACCACTTGAGCCACCGCAGCCCTCTTTTAATGGTTTCAGGTGGGTAGCCTTGTTGACCTGCAGTAGAAGAGCAAGATTTGACTCTAGCAGCACCTTAAAGACCAGTGAGATTTCCAGGGTATAATCTTTCAAGAGTCAAAGTTCCCTTTGTCGGATATGAATAGAGGAAGTGTTGTCTCTCAAAGGTTATTCCCTGGAAATCTTGTTGGTCTTCAAGGTGCTACCAAATGGGAAACAGCAAGTCTCTTGGAGATCATCCTTCCAGTAGTACTTTCTAAGGGGTATGTGTGAGAATTTCTTGATGCAGCCGGGAGTGGTGACATTTTCCAGATGCCCTAAAATAAACACAAGACCGGTTCCTAATGATAGTTTGCTGGGCAAAACTTCCAGCAGCACCAGGTGACTTGCAGAGCGAAATGCATTCTCTCTGTTCCCAGCTTTGCACGTGGATGCAAGAAATACTTTTTAAATTGTTGAAACAGGAACAGGATACAACTAACTTGCAAAGGAACCCTAGGACAGGCCATGTGTACCAGTACATGTTCAGATACCTGTTGCCTAAAGGAACGGTTTTCAAAATGCTGTATAAGTTTCTCTTAGCTTCAAGGAATGATGGCAAACATAAATGTATCTCCCCTAAGCACCAAAACAGCAAAGTTCGGTATTTGTACCACAAATGGTACAGTAGGTAGAATCTGGTTTTCAATGCCAAGGTCTCATTTCTGTGTGAATCTGTGTCCCCCCCCCCGTTTCAGTATGCGCATCATCACACACTGCACAGAGAGCACTCGGTGCAGAGATGTGAATCATCGATCTCTCATTGATCCCTCATCGATCCCTCATATGCAGCAACCCCCCCCCCCGACTCACCCCTGTAGCTCCCCGGGACTGTGTGATCGCACAAATGCGGGTCAAATTCCTGCAGAGCAAATAACCTTGCTCCCCCCCCACATTATCTTGCACATGTGAACACTGCCCTAGGTGTAATTCATTCAGCCAGAAAAACAAAAGTTTGCAGACTACTACCACTCCGCTTAGCAAAGTTGCAAGCATCTTCAGTGGAACTTTTCCAATTTAAACTATTAGGTGGTAGGTGATATGAAAGACTTCTGCTGAGATGCTGGAGACCCGCTGCCTGTCATAGTAAATGACTTTACTGGGGTGGTGTGGCTAGACACCGATGAAGATGGACGCCTAGAGGCTTAACTCCTCTCACCCAACCCACGAGAACCCAAAAAACACTGATTAAGCACCGGGCATATAGAAAATAATATGGGGAAAAGGGAACCGATAACTTATCACAAATTTCGAGCACTTCTAGAGGCATTCCAGACTATTTTATTAAGACTACCAGAAAGTCACCGCCAGGTAACGTTCAGGTAAAAACCCTTAATATGGTGACGGCGGCAGCGGGAAACCCAAGTATGGCTCCCCCCCCCCGTCTCTATATCTGAAGCTATCCTAACAGGATTGTTAGGTAGAATGGAACAAAAACTATTAGAAAGTATGTCAGCACTGATTAAACCTTTAAATGACCAGTTCACCGAACTAAAAATTGCTCTGACTACGGTTAACCAAGTGGCAGAAACAGCAAGGGACCTAAGCCTCAACCTCAAAGACGATGTAAGTTCACTTAAAACTGATACTGAATAAATGAAAGAATGCATTTTAGTACTCAAAACGACAAGCTGATGGGCACAGCTTAAATTTGGAGGTTTTACAGAGCAACTAGAAATAAACGTTGATCTGTCCATCTTCATAGCGGAATGGCTGGCGCGAGAACTCCGTCTTGAGGAAAATATCACCCCAGTTGTCACGGCGGCTTACAGGCTTAGCTCACCTTCTCACCCAAAGTGCAACGGCCCAAGAGACATTCTTACTGTAATTCCGGATCCAAGATCAAGGGAAAAAACCTTGTTTGAAGCCAGACAGAGAGGTTCGTTCACTTTCAAAGGAGAAAAAATACTAGTTTTCCCCGACCTTCCGCAGGAAGTGCTACATAAATGCTGGGAACTGCGCATGATCACAAAAATGCTACACCACGCCAAAATAGGATATAAATGGGTCAACCTCAGTAAACTGCAAGTCCTACATAAAGATATGATCCTACTTGCCAGTGACCCAGAATCAGGAACAGCTCTGTCCCAATGGACTGCAGCAAAATGACGCAAAAGAGGAAGATACCTTTGATGCCAAATAAGGACAACAAAATAATTATAAGACAAACCTCATAGCTAAGTATATAGATGTTGGCATGGGAAGCCATAGAATATGATAGATCTATATAAAAGTAGTGAAAAGTTTAGCTCTCTTCTTATAGCAATTGACCTGATGTGAAAATACTAGTTCACTGGGTTCGAGGGGGGGGGGGATGAGTTCTCTTATGCTTCACCTCCTGCTTGTTTTTCAGTCTAACCTACTGGAGAGTACTCCATTATTCACGCCAGATTTCACCTGGTGTGAATAAGAGAGACTGAATTATACTACAGCTGAAAACTTCATCATTTATTGAATCTCCATTTTATTACTATTTACATTTTAACTTAATCAACTCTAGATTGTTTAATTATTTATATATAAGTACATTGATTTTTTAAAATATTCAAATTTCTTGCTTCACAAAATTTTAAAATAAATTATACCTCTGACTAAAAGAATACTTATTGCACAAGAATTTGCATTTTAAGCTAAATCTCCTCTCAAAAGTTTTCTTAGCCTAGGCAAATACATACTGGCTTTTGTGAGACTTTTGTTTAAATACTGGTACTGTCAAATAAATAACTGTTATTTTTTGTTCTGTTCCTCATAGGATGAATTATACATAACTAAAGGTTGTATTAGCATAACTGTTTTAGAGAAGAGTGAACTTATAGCCCATTTTAATAAACACTGTTGGTGCTACTTCAATAACTATTGCATATCAGACACTCTTGTAGCACATATAAACAAAAGAGTTTAGGAGCACACTTAGTTGGACACATAAATTTCAAGACACCTTATATCAAGCAATACAAAGCTGAAAACTTCATAATTTATTGAATCTCCAGTACATTACTATTTACATTTTAACTTAATAAATTCTAGAGTGTTTAATTATTAGTACATAAGTACATTGATTTTTTAAAATATTCAAATTTCTTGCTTCACAAAATTTTAAAATAAATTATACTTCTGACTAACTTAAAGAATACTTATTGCACAAGAATTTGCATTTTAAGCTAAATCTCCTCTCAAAAGTTTTCTTAGCCTAGGCAAATACATACTGGCTTTTGTGAGACTTTTGTTTAAATACTGGTACTGTCAAATAAATAACTGTTATTTTCTGTTCTGTTCCTCATAGGACGAATTATACATAACTAAAGGTTGTATTAGCATAACTGTTTTAGAGAAGAGTGAACTTATAGCCCATTTTAATAAACACTGTTGGTGCTACTTCAATAACTATTGCATATCAGACACTCTTGTAGCACATATAAACAAAAGAGTTTAGGAGCACACTTAGTTGGACACATAAATTTCAAGACATCTTATATCAAGCAATACAGATACCCTTAAGGCCAAAAAAAAAAAGCACTATACCACATACAGAAGAATCCAAAAGAACAACAAAAGAAAAGGTTATAATTACCACAATAAAAATTATTACTGACAACACTTCAGTAGAGTTAGGAATCTTGCTCTCATTAGTCACATACATCTTACACACACACACACTTACAATTAGGAGAAATACACGAAAACAAAAAAGCACATAAATAAAAGTAAAAGACAAGCAGACACCTGACATTTACCTCACAACAGCAAAACATGTCTCAGTTCCAGGGTATTTTATCTCTTAACACCAGAGGACTCAACAATGTCATTAAAAGGAAACACATACTAACAGAACTTTCCAAAACACAATCAAGTATAATACTTCTACAGGAAACTCATTTAAGATCATCTGAGCAGAATAATTTGAAAGCAACGTGGATCCAACAACAATTTCACAACACAGGAAGCTCGAAATCCTGTGGGGTAGCCATTATAATAACTAGAAGCATTAGATTCCATCATCAAGCAACTAAAGCAGACCCAAGAGGACGATTTATAATTATTAAGGGGATGCTGGAAGACTGAAAAGTCACTATCGCCTCGATTTACGCACCTAATGACAACCAATTACAACTCGTTGAAGAGACAATGACCAAGCTGAGACCTTTTCAAGAAGGAGATGTTATATTAGGAGGAGATCTAAACCATATAGTTGACAATACACTTAATCACTCAAAAACCAACAAAAATATCTGAGAAAAAACAACCTCTCACTAAACTTTACAACATCTTTCAGGAATTCCACTTTACTGACGCCTGGAGACATTCCAACCCATCAGTTAAAGACTACACCAATTACTCACCAAGACATAATATTTACACTAGAATAGACTTCATTCTAATTTCAAATATATTGAAGATATTTTAGAAACCAAAATAGGACCTTTTAATTAGTCATACCATGAATGGGTCAAATGCCAATTAAAAACACAATTAGACAAACCAAACAGTACACACTGTAGTTGCAACAAAGCTATCCTATTCAATAAAATCTATACTGATAAAATCAAACTTCATATCAATCAGTACCTCCAAACAAATGATACCAATGATGTTTCACCATCAGTAGTATGGGATGCCCTAAAAGCAACAACAAGGGGTCAGCTCATTTCCTTAACATCTCACCTGAAGAAAACAAAAGAAATCTATAAAAGAGACCTTGTCGCGGTTGGCGTCACAGCAGAAAGCCTTCACAAAGAAAGAGGGAGTACACAGATCTATCAAAAGCTAATTATGGAATGGAAACGCCTAGACCTAACATCCAAAATAGTAGAACTTGAAAGCCTTCACAAAGAAAAATGGAGTACACAGATCTATCAAAAGCTAATTATGGAATGGAAACGCCTGGAAGTTCTTGAAAGCTCCATATTCAAAAAAATCTACTGTACTTAAAACAACGATATTCGATTGCTTCTCCAAAATAATTGAAAATACTCTCATGGAGAGTGAAGAACCAGAAGCCATCCACCTCCATTACAAAGTTACGAGATGAAAAGGGAAACCTGCAAACAAAATCTAAGGCCATAAACGAAATTCTTACAAACTTTTATCGGAACCTATATTCATATAAAAAACCCTCACAAACCATGATTACAGAATATCTGATCAAGCATCTGCAAATCAACAAAATATCAGATGAACACCATCAAATTCTAGAGAACCCAATTAGTCAACAAGAAATTCTAAGAATGATTAAGGATTTAAAAAACAACAAAGTCGCTGGACCAGATGGTTTCCCTTCAGAATTTTACAAGAAATTTGCGAATATCCTAGTCCCTCCACTGACAGATGCATGCAATGAAGTCCTGAATAACAGTATCCTGCCTTCATCATGGAACTCAGCATCAATAATAGTAATTCCGAAATTGGAGAAAGACCCTGCTAAGCTGGCCTCCTATTGCCCAATTTCGTTACTCAACCAGGATTATAAAATCTTTACATCAGTCATAACCAAACGTCTTAACTCTTTCATTTCTAATTACATACACCAAGATCAATCTGGTTTTATACCAGGGCATGATATAACTGACAACATACACAAGGCACTACACATACTGTCTGAATGTCACTCAAAACACTCAAGATCTCTACTAATCTCGCTCAACATAGAAAAGGCATTCGACTCATTAGAAGCTACGTATTTATTGAAATTACTCAAGCATATGAACTTTGGAGAAATCTTTTTAATAACAATAGCAGCTATTTACTCCTTACCAACAGCACAACTAAACGCTAATGGTATCACCTCAGAATCATTTCACTTAAGTAGAGGGACTAGACAAGGCTGCCCACTATCACCAACGTTATTCGCAATAGCCTTAGAACCACTGGCGACAATAATATGATGTAATGAAAATATAGCTGGAGTTAATCTGGGTCCAAATTCATTTAAATTAAATATGTTTGCAGACAACATGCTTCTATTTTTAACCAAACCAACACTATCCCTAAAACATCTCCATGAGTGTCTTCAAACCTTTGGTAGAATCTCTGGACCTCAGGTGAACCAATCGAAATCATGTATAATGCCAATTAATTTAACTCAAGAAGACAAACAAGAGTTGCAGCTCTTACAACTATTAGTGGATGGAGAAACCTCTGCCTTATCTGGGTGTACTAATTCCAAGAAAACTCAAAGATCTAATCAAAGTTAATTATTTAAAAAAATTCCAGGATATACAAACAACATTACACAAATGGAATAAACAAAAACATACATTTCTCAACAGGTTCCACCTAATTAAATCTTTCCTATTCCCAAAACTACTTTTCCTCTTTAGAGCTATACCTATATACTTGAACTTGCTTTTATTACACAAATGACAAAAAGCATTTAACGCCTTCTTATGGCAAAACAAAAAACCTCAAATAAATTTCAATATACTCAAAAGCAATAAAAATAAAGGAGACCTGGGTTATCCAGACATCATCGCATATTACAAATCCACTATGCTCGCTACAACACTCAAAATGTTACAAAACGAAGATAAAGCTGCATGGGTTAAACTGCTGTACTCACTAATATACCCCAAGACTATTCAAGAGGTAATGTGGAACGATTCTTCGACAAGACCTAAAGAGATCCAAACTAACATTTTTCTTACATCTCTACTTAGAATTTGGGACAACTACAGATACAAACTCCTCCCAAGAATAACCAAACAAACAACTTTTTTATTTCAAAAGTGGCTCCCTCCGGGGAATGATATTAAATTAGCCAGGCAATGGAGGAAAGCCAACATGACCAAGATATCTGATATTCGTCACCTACAGGTCTGTACTCAAAACAACAACTAGAGAGGAAAACAGGACAAAACATTCCTTGGTTCTTCTATTTACAACTGAAAAATGTAACCAGTCAAATACTGAAAACAACCATTTCACAAACTCCCACTGCATTTGAGGAAATGTTAGAAAACAAAAAAATCATGAATAAAGGTCTAATCTCAAGAATCTACAAAATCTTAATTGGACTAAACAAACCTCATGACACATTACTATGAAACAAATGGCAATCAGATTGCAAATCTACATTCTCAGAGGAATTATGGAAGCGAATATGGTCCTCACAGCAGATTACGTCTTCAAACATTGCCATAAAACTACAGTCATACAAGATCCTGACGCGATGGTATATGACACCACAAAAGATAGCTATTTCTACTTCGGCACACTCACCACTTTGTTGGAAGAAATGTGGCAATGGTGGTTCTCATGGAGGAAACGGCTGGAGGGTGGAGTCTATGATATTACACCAGTCCAAAGTTTCTCCCCTCCTCAAATCCCACCCTCTCCAGGTTCCACCCCTCAAATGTCCAGAAATTCCCAACCTGGAGTTGGCAACCCTATTTCCTTCCCACCCAACAGCCAACCTACCTTTATCTGCCTCTCTGTCTTCTGCTTTCCATCTCCACCCCCCAGCCTCTACCTAGGAAAATTACAGTCTTTCTCCACAGTGGGGACCAAAGCGGCTTTCATTATTCCCTCCTCCTTTTTA
>NW_015173130.1:596761-607355 GCF_001447785.1 Gekko japonicus
AGGTCGCCCCCACTCCCCCTCCCCCCCCCCCCCCGGCTCCGGCGGCGAGGCCCAAGCGGCTGCCAGCTGCTGGGCCTCACCAATCTCCTCCACCACCCCCTTCCCTGGTCTTCTCCCCCACCCCTGGCTCTGGCAGTGAGGCCCGAGCGGCTTCCAGCCACCGGGCCTCACCGATCTCCTTCTTCCCCTTCCCCCCTGGCTCCAGCGGTCTCCTCCTCCGCTGCTGATCTCCTCCTGCCCCCGGCTCCGGCGGTCTCCTCCACCGCTGCCGATCTCCTCCTCCCTCCCTCTGCTCCTGCGGTGAGGCCTGAGCAGCTTCCAACCACCAGCCCGCTGCAGAGTTCCCAGAGCGTTCCCTGCGCATGCACAGGGAAGGCTCTTTTACTTTGGGGGGAATTTAAATATCCCCCTATATTTTTTTCAACTTTTTCGTTTTTTGTGCACACCTGGGGACTGCCCCAAGTGTGCAGGAAAATCTCCCTGCCCCCCAGGTGCCCCCAATGTGCAGATTTAGATATCTGCACACAGGGGGTGCCTTCGGTATTAGATATATAGATACCATAAAAACATTGACCTTGATAGACTGAAAGGGTCTGATAACGTTGAACGCAACTTCATATACAAACCCTTCCTGTGGCCAAAGAAACCTGCTTCCGACTGAAGTGGCTCTTCTTCTGTCAACAGAAGCTGCCTTCGGTATTAGATATATAGATACCATAAAAACATTGACCTTGATAGACTGAAAGGGTCTGATAACGTTGAACGCAACTTCATATACAAACCCTTCCTGTGGCCAAAGAAACCTGCTTCCGACTGAAGTGGCTCTTCTTCTGTCAACAGAAGCTGGAGGAAGTTCTTCTCTGAAAGCTTAGTGGATTGGTAGATAAAGGCTGCCTGCCACTCACAGATGGGAGAAGAGCAGTCTGTCCATCTATCAGCCTGTCCTTTCCCTGTCTGCATTTGGGTAAGGCATTCCATATTGTTTTGGAGTGTGACTTTTCTGATTAAATTCAGTAGTGATATTCTAGCTTGCCAACTACTTATACAACTCCCAAGTAGGAAGTTCTGTCTTTTCTTTTAAGGAATAAATTAAACTTTGCACAACTGCTGCAACAGGAACAGTTCTTCTTTCCTTTGGCATGCTCTGGGGCAGGGGTGACCAAATGGGCTTCGAGAGCCACAAGGTGACTTCAGAGGAAGAGGTGGGTTTGGGGGGGTGGCTTGAAAGTGACATCACAGGAAGGGGTGGGGTTGGTGCTGGATGTGACATTTTCAGAAGGGGTGGAGCTTAGGAAGTGACATCACCTGACCTTTGACTCAGAAGTAACATCACAGGACATGACATCACAAAGTGATGTCACATCCTTGCTAGGTGCTACCCCAAAGCTCCCCTTCAGGCCTGGGCTTATATGTTTGCAAGTAACAAAGATCTGAACATATGCGACGGTCACCTCGAGGTTAGACTACTGTAACACTCTCTACATGGGGCTGCCTTTGTTGCAAATTCGGAAGCTGCAGCTAGTGCAGAATGCTGCAGCCAGGCTGTTGATGGGTCTCCCTAGACGGGATCACATCCAGCCTGTGCTGAAAGCGCTGCACTGGCTGCCAATGGCGTACCGGATTCGCTTCAAAGTGCTGGTTCTTACCTTTAAAGCCCTATATGGTCAGGGTCCGGCCTACCTAGGGCTGCCAAGCCGCGGCGGGGGATCCGCACGTCTTCACAGGATCCCTGCCGCGGGGGACAGCGATACACGTTGCACCGCCGTCACCAGGATGTGATGCTACGCGTCGCTCTGGCAACAGGGCTCCAAACAGCCCTGTTGCCAGAGCGACGCGTAGCGTCACATCCTGGCGACATCGGTGCAACGCGTATCGCTGTCCCCCGCGGCAGGGATCCTGTGAAGACGTGCGGATCCCCCGCCACGGCTTGGCAGCCCTAGGCCCACCTAAGGTGGCGGCTCCTACCTGGTGAAACGAGCTCCCAGAAGAGATCCGGGCCCTGCGGAACCTTGTGCAGTTCCGCAGGGCCTGTAAAACGGAGTTCTTCCACCAGGCTTTCGAGTAGGAGCCGCCGCAACCATTATTCCACCACCGCTCTTTCCATCACCGCACTTTTACCACCGCTTGAGCGGGTGTCATCGGGGGTGCGAGACGTGCCTGGTGGATGACAGGGCTGCGGGGACATATATTGCTGTTGTTCTGCTATAACATCTCCAGAACACCATCTTAGTTTTTATGATTGGAGTGATTACTGGAGCACCAATATTTTATTAATTGTATTATATTGTATTACTGTAATTTTATATTGTTTTATTGTTTTAACCTGGCACTTATGCCCTTGTTAGCCGCCCTGAGCCTTTAGGGAGGGCAGGATATAAATCCAAAAAATAAAAATAAAAAATGAAGAGCCCTGCTGGATCAGACTAATAGTCCATCTAGTCCAGCATCCTGTCTCACACAGTGGCCAACCAGTTCCTCCGAGTGGCCAGCAACTGGCTATAGAGGCTGAGACCTACTCCTGATGTTGCCTCCTGACTCTGGGGTTCAGAGGATCAGTGCCTCTGACTGTGGAGGTTCACCTCAGCCACCATGGCTAGTAGCCATTGATAGACTTATCCTCCATTCTTCTATCTAATCCCCTTTTAAAGCTGTTTAATCCTGTGGCTATCACAACATCCTCTGGCAGCAAGTATCACATTATAATCTGAATTGGAATCGGTGCATCTGCCCAGTCCACACAGGATTCACCATATCAGGCAGCTGTACAGTAGCAGCTATTGGCAAGTGTTAGAATAATTTTTATTTATCTGATTTTTTAAAATAAAGTTTGCCTCCCACCTTTCTGCTCTTCTGAGGGCCGTTCTTACCCTTCCAAGGGCCACCAAGGCAGCTAACAATTTAAAACATGCATTATAAATATCATGTTTAAAAGCCACAAAAAGCAACTGCCTTCCAAACCCACATAATTAAGACAGTTAACAGAATTCGACAGAGTTATGGAGCAAGGCACCCAGAAGCATGCCATACTCAAAGCACTGCACAGTTGCTGAGGCAATGTGAGGGCTTCCGGCTTACCCAACAGCTCTCAAGCATCCGCACTCACACAGTACTTGTGACCAAGTTACAGCACTCCCTACTCCCCTCCCCTGAAGACTTGGATTCAGAGGAGCAAAAATGTTCGTGTTCCAAGTGAAGTGCTTTCCCTTCAGCAAGGCTGAGACGCAGGTAGGCAAAATAAGCAGCCAACCATCTCATTCTCAAGTCCTTTTTTTTTTGGCTTTGCTTGGTGGGATGAGCTGGGAGGGAACGGGGGAAACTGTATGCCAGCTCTCAGCCCCCACCCTCCCATCCAAAAGGATTCTCTGCCACTCATCCCTGTCAGGGAAGAGCTTCCCAGCCAGTCTGGGCAGGCTGTGGGGTGGCCTGGACGCTCTGTGTCACTCCAACTTGTTTCTGTGTTAATCAGTCCTCCCACCCTTTCTCCCCCATCTCCTGCCCGTAGGGCTGCAGCGTTTAGACTCAGTGCCGACATAGGGTTGGATTTCTGTGCAAGTGATTTTCGATAATTCCTCTCCTGCTGCAGGCCTCAGTCCCCCCCTTGTAACCTTTATATAGATATTTAGGTATTTCTACCCAGCTTTTCTCCTCAGAGGGAAATCTAAGGTAGCTTACAACATCGCTCTCCCCTCCTCTATTTTATTTCACGACAACAACCATCCTGCAAAGGTAGGGTTAGGCTGAGGGGGTGTGACCGCCCCAAGGCTACCCAGTGAGCTTCCATGGCAGAGTGGGGATTGGAACGTGGATCTCCCAGAGCCTAGTAGTCTGACATTCTAACCACCACACCAGATTGTCTCTTGAGACCCTGCTTTTGTACTGCGTCTCAGTTGAAGGGAAGCCATTTTACATGTATTAGACTTGATTCAGGCATTACCGAAATGTAATTTCTTTTGATTTCTGGTGTAGGGTTGCCAGCTCTGAATTGGGAAATACCAGGAGATTTTAGGGGTGGAGCCTGAGGAGGGTGGGGTTTGGGGAGGGGAGGGACTTCAGTGGGGTATAATGTCATAGAGTCCACCTTCCAAAGTGGCCATTTTCTCCAGGTGATCTCTGTCTCCTGGAGTTCAGTTGTAATAGCAACAGCAAACCTGTGCTGGTGTGAATTATATTGTTGTGTGATATGCACGCACACACGCACACACATCCAGATAAAACGATTTTTAAAAGCACATCTGTGCTGCAAAAGAGTTGGTTGCCATTTCTCACAAACATGACTTAGGGCCTGGCTAGCTTGTCTAAACGATGGTATTTTGTTAGTAGCTCACGATCACCTTTGACAGACAAGCGGAGTCCTGTATTTGCAAGCTGACTGTTGTGGTCGTGTATGGATCTTTTATGGATGAATGAGTCCTTTGAATTGTGCCCTGAGATTTCTTCCAGTTACACTGGAGTAGGGCAAAACAGAAACTCTGCCTTTTTGTTGACTATACAGAAATGCAGCCTTTCCAATACCGGAGGATCTGGCATTTACCGTCATTTTATATGCCATGATCGCTATTTCCAGCAACAACTAAACAAGGCGAAGGATTCCTCTTTTTCTCTTTGAACTTTCCTTCTGCTTTTGGAGCAGCTCAATAGGACTGTATACCTCTATATTCTCCTCTGGTGAAAATACTAATGTAGACATCTGTATGTTGGAAGTGTAAAAATATATATCATTTATGTCTTGTAAATGTATCCTGTGGAAAAACCCAAGCTGAATTTATGGCAATGTTGCCTCTTCTCCTAGTGCAGTTGTTGTTAAAATGTGGTATTCGTGTTTAGCTCTGTTATAAACCCTTGTTTCCCGAGTCTTACAATGATCTTAAAGAGTCGACATGCTAGACTTGATTTGTAATATGTTATGTGGGCGATTTACACGCAGGTTTATCCCTACTGATGTCAGTGCGGTGAATTGCGACTCCACGCACAACAGCATTGCTTTAACAACAGCAGAAAATGGTGTAATCTCAGCAATGTACCTATTTTCTTACTGGCTTAATTGGAGTTTGGGGGCTTGCGTAGGGAAGAATGCTTATGTTGTTTTCCCCTTTTATATCCAACACCTTCTTTAGACTCTCCATTCCCAAAATAAAAGGGTGGTGGTTAATGCAATATTTTAAAGTAGGGAAGCTGTTTGTTTGAAATAGCTCCCAGGTGGAAAAAGGAAGAGCAATCATTCTGGGGGAGGGGGAGCTAGATGTGAGAGTTGTCTCTGGTGTGCAACTTTTCACATACAAACAGCTCTCTGCTTGAAACTAAGACAGTGCAGTCACTTCGTGAGGATTTTTGCCACCTGAGAAATAGGTGTGTAAATCAGCTTTGAGTCATGTCTACTTTCAGATGGCAGTTTATTTAACACATTTGCATTCTGTCCTTTGTCCAAGGAGTGTACACTGGCATGCATATGGTTATCTCATTTTATCCTCAAAGCACCATGTGAGATGTGTTAGGTAGAGAGGAGGGACCAGTTCACACCTAGGCAGCCTGTATCCAAGTGCTGTTTGTTCACACCTAGGCAGCCTGTATCCAAGTGCCTTCAGACTGTTTTTGAGCTACTGTCAGGCCTCCAATTTTGAGGCCTAAGCATGCTCATGCAAATGTCATATTATTTGTGAGGACTAATAATTCTTTGTGGGGTGTGTCTAGGCTTCTAATTTTCCTCCCCAGGCAAAGAATTACCCTCCCCCAGCCCCAGTTCCTGCCCCTGAAGAACTGAGGGATGAGTGAAAAATTGGTCTCCACATAGTGACACTCTAGGAATCTCCCCAGTTGCTATGGTGAAGACCATAGAGGCAGGGGGGCAGCTTAGAGCATCACTTACATATGACATCAGGTCCTTCCTATATTCTGCTCTCCTAGGGATCCTAGGGGATCCCCTGGAATCACAGCTCATCTCCAGACTACAGATATCAGTTGCTAGGGCTGCCATTCCCCCGGCAGCACCAGGGAAACCCCCAATTTTGGGGGTTTCAGCCGGCTGGCAGGGGAAGACCCACCCCCAAACAGAGACATCACCACGCAATGTCCCCGACACGATAATGTCACCCAGAAGTGACATCATCGTGCCAGCCAGGGATGTTGCTCAGGGACACTCTGGTATTTAGACCGAAAAAACCATAGAGTTTGCCCAAATACCACAGCATCCCCTGCACGATGTCCCTGGCGTGATGACATCACATAATATCATTGCATTGGGGACATCATGTGATGTCCCCACCCACCCAGGAACACCCCCCAAAGTCCCTCCCTCCAGGCAAGGTAAGACCTGGCAACCCTACTGGCAACCCTACCCCTCCATCCCCTGGACCGCTGCTTGAAGTAAAAGAGTGCAAGTATATGAGTGGATTGTTCTAATCCTGTTGGATCACTTTATTTGGTCAACAAGCATTGGGGAAGTGGTGAAGCCTGGATTTGGGAATCTCCAGTGTAGAGAGGTGCACAGCCATACAGCCCTATAGCTGCAATATTATTTCAAGGATTTATGTGGTATCTTTGCTTTGGTGCATCATCTGAAGGATTTATTTGAATGGACATTGAATTTGATTGCTTTGTACATGATTGTTTTAGAAGTATTAAATTAAGTATGTGTGGGAAATTATTTGGTCACGGTAACTTTTTTCCCAGTCACATGGTCTTATTTCCGTGACCCTCTCCTTTTCATTAGCCTCCACGTGGGACCTGGGGATCCCCCAGAATTACAGCTCATCTCCAGACTACAGAGACCAGTTCCCCTGGAGAAAATGGACAGTTTGGAGGGGGGAATCTATGGCACTGTACCCCACTGAGGTCCCTGTCCTCCCCAGGCACCACCCCCAAATCTCCAGGAGTTTCTCAACCTGGATCTGGCAACCTTACCACCCCACCACACACACACACACCGGTGGATGGGGGGACCTGGCAACCCTGAGAAGGAAGCCGATTCAACTGGCGGAATAGTATGTAGTGGAAAAGCTCCCTCCTCCAGTCCTGCCCTACAGCCTCAGTCCATATCCACCCTCCCTCAACATGGTGGCTTTTTAGGACCACACAACATTTCTAGATTTCCAGTCACATAACTCCAACATCAGATACTTTGGCCCTCAGTGGCAGAGTTAAACATGTGTCACTTTCCCATTTAGATTAGTGGAATTCTTCTGTGGCTGGAATTTGTGACCTTTGGGGGGGGGGAGTATGGTTTGGAATGTAGATTACAAAGTGCTGAGAGACATGTATGCTGGGTCTGCTCCTCTTCAACAGGTCTTTAAACTGAGTTTCTGAGTCATTACATCTAAGAGATGCTGGGGAAATAATGTGTTTCCTGTACAAACTCACAATGCTGTCTAGTGCTTTGCTGCCCTGCAACACTCTGCAATAATTCTATTAGACAGAACCGCCGTTCTGCATTTGCAATTATTAAGTTTATTCAGATTTCCAGCCTGCTTCATCTCCATTCTCTCATGATGGTTGAAATGTTTTTAACAAATCAAACTATGATGCGCTCCCCCATTTCTCTGACCAGTGAGGAGTTACCAGGGCAGTTGCTACTGTGTTTGTTTCCTTCGGATTCAAAACACTGGAGATTTACAGTGCCTTTGTCAGAGTTCCTTTACTTACAAATATAGAAGCAGAGCCTAAATGGAAGCAGGATTCCCAGAGAGGGATGCTCCCTCCCAG
Source organism: Gekko japonicus (assembly GCF_001447785.1). Lineage (NCBI taxonomy): Eukaryota > Metazoa > Chordata > Lepidosauria > Squamata > Gekkonidae > Gekko > Gekko japonicus. The sequence goes on from NW_015173130.1 coordinate 604,457, forward strand.
GGGGCTTTACCTTCCGCCAACTCACACTCTCCCCCTCTATCCCCCTCTTTTTGTCGCCAAATTAAAAAACTGCAAAATTGCGTTTTCTCGCCTGTAATCTGCCAAGCACTTGTCTCCAATCTCCCCCCTGAGGGTGAGTTGCCTATTCAGGGGACCATCCACAGCCATTAAGGGAACATTAACATTCTTCCAAGTAGACACATTCACAGTAATCAGATAGCAAACTCACAGCAATATAAAACATCCCAGAGAAAGAAAGAAAAGAAAGAAAAGAAAGAAAGAAAGAAAGAAAGAAAGAAAGAAAGAAAGAAAGAAAGGAATAATGCCATCCCAGCTCTTCCTGGCTTGATCCTGGCACACAAGCATTGCTTAAATCTGAAGGTGAAAAATGTGCTCATCAAAAGATACAAAGTTCTGAGCCTGATGGGCTTGCAGGTCAATCACTGGGCACATGATTGCTCTCTTGAAGTATTTGAAGGGCTGTCACTTCAGGGAGTTGTTCCTGTTGGCAGCAGAGGACAGGACTTGCAATAATAGGTTTAAATTAAGGGTGGAAAGGTACCAGCTGGGTCTTAAGAAAAACTTTTTTACAGTAAGAGTTGTGCAACAGTGGAATCAGCTGCCTAGGGAGGTGGTGAGCTCCCCCTCACTGGCAGTCTTTAAGCAGCGGCTGGAGAAACACTTGTCAGGGATGCTCTAGGCCAGTGGTGGCGAACCTATGACATGGGTGCAAGAGGTGGCACTCAGAGCCCTCTCTGTGGGCACGCATGCCATCGCCCCAGCCAGGCCCAGACCATCATTAAAGTGTCGAATTCTCTGCCAAATAATTTTAAGGAAATGAAAGCATTTGGGATTGCTTTCCTTACTTTGTTTGGATCATCTTAAGTTAACGTATGAGTTGTTTTTTCTAAAGTAAAACCTCAGTATTCAGGTTAAATTGTCGTGTTGGCACTTTGCAATAAATAAGTGGGTTTTGGGTCGCAGTTTGGGCACTCGGTCTCTCAAAGGTTTGCCATCACTGCTCTAGGCTGATCCTGCACTGAGCAGGGGGTTTGGGCTAGATGGCCTGTATGGCCCCTTCCGACACTGTGATTCTATGATTTTATCTTTTATGTTCCTGAAGTACCAAGTTTGATTGCTGGCACTTCCAGATGAGAGGATCTCGGGGCCGAGTGCTAAGAGAGACAGTTGGTTGTAAAGTTGCTGATGATTACCCCAGACAGGTCTGAATGGGATGGATTGATGGTATAAAAAGATAGAGGACACCATCATACGTTCAGGATTTCCCATGTCCCTTCAGCCAACATATATCTATTTATTTTAAAACACTTCTGTGTCACTTTTCCACCCAACTGAGGGTCCCCCTGGTGTTGAACATTTCAAATATTAAAACATGTCAAAGTTTGAAATGAGGCCAGGTTGCCAGGTGCCCCTCTGGCCACCCGTGGGGTATGGGGTTAGAGTTGTTAGATCCAGGTTGGGAAACTCCTGGAGATTTGGAGATGGAGCCTGGGGAGGACAGGGACCTCAGTGGGATGCAAGGCCATAGAGTCCACCCTCCAGAGTGTCCATTTTCTCCAGGGGAACTGATGGATGTAGCCTGGAGATGAGCTATAGTTCCAGGGGATCCCCAGGTCCTACCTGGAGGCTGGCATCCCTATTTCAAACATTAAAAAGCATTTAGCACATGTATTTAAAACAACCAAGTAGAACCAGGGGTCATTTCGTAGAAAAAGAGCTGCAGGAGCTCATTAGCATAACGTATTAGCATATGCCACACCCCCTGACCTCACCGGAAGTGTGCACCAGCCCCTCTGACAGGCAGAAGCACCTGGGATCCATTCTTTCCCCCCTCTCCCTTCCCTTCGCCTCCAAGTTGGGCGAAGGAAAAGGGGAGGATCTCAGGCACTTCGGCTTGACAGAGGTGCTGGCGTGCCCACAGCCAGCCTGGGTGAATTATAGAATCATAGACTCATAGAGTGGGAAGGGACCTCCAGGGTCATCTAGTCCAACCCCCTACACAATGCAGGAAATTCACCAATACCCCCCACACACCCCAGTGACCCCTGTTCCACACCCAGAATATGATTTTTAAAAAACCTCCAGGATCACTGGGGGTCAAACTGGCCTGGAGAAAAATTGCTTCCTGGCCCCAAAGTGGCGATCAGCATTTCCCTGGGTGTGTAAGAAAGGGCCACAAGAACTAAGCACTGATGCAACCCTTCCTGCTCTACCTCTCGTGATTTGCCAAAGTTCACACAATCAGCATTATGATCCTTTTAAAGTTGAAAGCATGATATAAATGCAAAGGACTATTTGTAAGATTATCTGTAAAACACAAGACCAGGACGCATCTCACTTCTGGCAAACACTTGGAGAGACCCTATCACTCAGCTTCCATTGCCCCACACACACCCCACACTGGAATAAGAACATAATATCAGACCATAGCACATTGCAATAAAGTCCCTACAACTGTATACAGAAATACTGAGCTTCCCTACCATTTGCCACAACTAGCCCACCACACAACCAGGATCAAGACTCCTAAGTGGACCAACAGACAGGCATACACTCGTTTGAGAAACTGAGTATTACATTACAACACCTCTGGAACATTACAGATCAGTAGAGGCAGCACTGCACAGTGGTCAGAGTTGCAGATTGATGTGGGGAGACCCAGGTTTGTATTCTCACTCTGCTGGCTGAGTGACCCCGGGCCAAATCTCCCCTTCTCTACCTAACCTACCCCACAGGGTTGTTGTGAGGATGAAATGGAGACTCATGGGCAGGGTCCCCAGCTTCCCTGGCAGGAACACTATGTTAAGAAATCTCTCACAATTATGCAGCCATAGCAGGCAGGAGGAAAGGAGGCGAATACCTCCAGCGCCAGAGACTT
>NW_015173130.1:607892-625908 GCF_001447785.1 Gekko japonicus
GCCTCTCCCCAAGATACCCGCCATGTTTCAAAAATATTGAACAAGGGGGTCCAATTCTACGGGCCCCCAAACAGGTTGCCCCCATCCCCTCCATTGTTCACTATGGTGGGGAAAAAAGTTACTTTTTCCCACCATAGAGAACAATGGAGGGGATAGGGGACACCTGTTTGGGGGCCCATAGAATTTGACCCCCTGGTCCAATGTTCTTCACACTTGGTTGGTATCTTGGGGAGAGGCTCCATCAGCTACCCTGTGGGTTTGGAGTCTCTCCCTCAAACTCCCTCCCCTCCAGCCCCCAGAATATACCCTATGTTTTCACCATTGACTTCAATGACCCATAGGATATAATGGGGCCGAAATTGACATTCCGCTGGCCCCTTTTTCAAGCCGGGGTTCTAGCGCGGAGCCTGAAAAAGGAGGGGGCGGCGGCTCTGCAGGCCGTTTTTCAGGCCCGGAGCCAGAATAACCTCTCGGGTGAGAGGTGGAATTTGCCCCTATGAGTCCAAGGCCACCACCCCGGGGCTCAGAGAGGCAAGGGAACGTTTCACCCCGCCCCCCACGGGCATCGCAGCTGCCGCTGAGAACAACCGCAGTGGCCATAACTTTTTAAGGAACCCCGAAGGAGAGCTGGGGGAGCCAGAATGACATCTGGCATGAGAGGTGGAATTTGCCTCTACGAGTCCAAGGCCACCATCCCGGGGCTCAGGGAGGTGGGGAACGTTTCGCCCCCCCCCACCGTGTCCCAACTGATGGCTGGTGGGAGCAGGGGGTGGGGCTTATGTGCCCTCCCCCTGGGCTCCTGACTGGCGGAGCGGTGCTCTGGTGCGCTCCGGCAGGAACCGAGGCCTGAGTAGAACATATAAAGATGCAAACACATAAAAAAACACAAACAGGGAGGAGGGCTAATAAGAGTTAGTGAGTGAATGCCAAACCAAACAAACATATCTTCACACACTGGCAGCGGAGGGGGTTCCAAAGTTTTGGTGCCCTGACCGAGAAGGCCCTTAACAGCAACTTAATACTACAATAAACACATTACGCTTGAAGATGCCACAAAATTCTATGTCAATATCTTATGTGGTTCCTGATCAAAAGGTGCTGCTCCCCTCCCCCCCAGGCAAGGCGCATAACAGAGGCTTCGAATGAGAATTATCTGGTGGTTGTTTGGCTTCTGCATTTCCTAGTCCTGAAGCTTCGTGGTGGTTGCTTTCTAGATTGCAGCTCAGTGGCAAAGCGTCTGTTGATCCAGAATAGCGTCTGGAAACTTTGACATTCTTAATACAAAGAAGAAGAAGAAGAAGAGGAGGAGGAGGAGGAGATTGGATTTATACCCCGCCCTTCACTGGGAGTCTCAGAGCGTCTTACAGACTCCTTTCCCTTCCCCTCCCCTCAACAGACACCCTGTGAAGTAGGTGGTGCTGAGAGAGCTCTGAGAGAACTGCCCTTGAGAGAATAGCTCTGACAGAACTATGGCTTGCCCAAGGTCATCGAACAGCTGCAAGTGGAGGAGTGGGGAATCAAACCTGGTTCTCCCAGATTAGAGTCCGCACACTTAACCACTACACCAAACTAGTTCTGTGTCTATGTGCATGTGTGCATGGGTGTGTAAGAAATACTCTGCAATCCTGGTGAACTGGTTAAGTTTTATGTTTAGTCTGTAGAGAATTCTGGGGGAAAGTTAGTATAGCTGTGTGGCACAGACAGTAAAACATTATCTGGGTATAGCAGAGCCAAGCTTTCTTAAAATTAAACTCAATTCTGTTAGTGATGTTATTTCTTTACGATACCTGTCTGATACAAGAAGAAAATGCAATAGAGGGCTATTGGAGAAGCCCTGAGTGTTAAATCAAAGCTATTATCTTGGGATAAACTATATTTCCATCCTCTCATTTATGGCTATGGGAATACACTATGCCGAATCCTTGTTTCCCAGAGCTGCTTGAGAAAATGTACATACCTCAGAAATATGAGTAATCTGCATAGCTTTTTAAAAATAACTTCTTTTCAAAAGCCGTAGCCACCAGTGTTCCCTCTAAGCTGAGTTAGTGTGAGCTAACTCACAGTTTTTTAGCCTCCGGCTCACACATTTTTGTCCTAGCTCAAGAAGGATGGCTCCAGTGCATACTAATTTATGCAGTAACCAAATTGCTCGCTCACAACCTTAATGCCAGTAGCTCACAAAGTAGAATTTTTGCTCACAAGACTCTACAGCTTAGAGGGAACATTGGTAGCCACTAGACCTCGAATGGTGACAGATAATGAATGACTACTTTTAATTTATGGCCTAAAAAAAGCTGTAGCCCAACTAGTAGGAATTTAATGAAACAATATGCTTTGTTCTCTCAAGAAAATTGTCAGAATTGCAAAGTAGCTTCATACTTGTGTTCAGCCTTCTTAGGCAGGCAAATAAGTACTCAAGATAGCATCCTACTGGTATGAGCAGGTCATGTTGAAGGGAGAGGAAGATCGAGAAAAGATCTTCCATGAATCCCTTGTCCAAGGACTTGTTCACATGTATATATCACTATGCGGATAAAGGATTGCGGAATCTGTGGAGTACCTCCATTCAAAAGTATGGTTCACAAGATGATAAGAAGCTTTGGTGTGTGATCTTTGATGGCCCATTCACGCCTTATAAGCCCTTGTGTTTGAATGCTACAGTCATCACGTGAAGACTGTATATGTGAACCCAGAGGTTACATCCGTATTGCTGTTAAACAGCAATTTTGCTGGTCTTTTCCTTTCCCTCTCCATTTTGGTGCCAAGACCAGCCCTTTGCTGAAGTGAACACACTACATTCAATTCTGTTGGATATGGTAATATCTTTATCAATGCTGAGTTTTTCTTGATAGGTAATTGCATCCTGCATAAAGAAATTTACTAATATCAAAGTAAAGTAGTCATGCTCGTGTTTTTTTTGAAGAGAACAGTGCACAGTTGGGACTAGCAGTTTGCACCCTTTCCTTCCTGTGTCTTCCCTATTCTTTGTCAATCAATATTGTTACAAAATGGACACCCTTAGTTGGACCTAAAGGCAGCCCTGTAGCTATGGAATTTGGGGGGAGGGGGCCTCGGGGGGCCGGCCAGCTAATTCAATGAAAGTACAGTGCAGGTGACATGATTGACATGATTGAGGTTTATAAGATTATGCATGGGAAAGAGCAGGTAGAGAAAGAGGTACTTTTCTCCCTTTCTCACAATACAAGAACTCGTGGACAGTCCATGAAATTGCTGAGCGGTCGGGTTAGAATGGATAAGAGGAAGTACTTCTTCACCCAAAGAGTGATTAACACTTGGAATTCACTGCCACAGGAAGTGGTGGCGGCTACAAGCATGGACGGCTTGTTCTTATGTTCTTAGGTGGTAAATTGGAGCACTTTGAGGGCAGCCCAGGAGAGGGGCCCCAGAAGAAACACTAGGGGGCTGGGCCCCATGGGCCCCATGTTAGCTACGGGCCAGCCTAAAGATCATAGTGGACCGCAGTGGAAAGCTTCTAAAATATATAAAACTTTGAACTATCAAAACCTTAACTGTGTCCTAAAGGTTATATGTAACTAGTTTAGATGCTTGAATAATGAGTCGGCCCAGTAGCTGCTCATTTACAGCAAAGTAGACTGTGTCATATAGACTGAGTACGTGACATTCAGTTGAGCTGAGCTGCGGTGGCTCAAGTGGTTAAGACGCTGAACTGCAGACTGTGGAAGGTCAGTAGTTCAGCAGTTCAAGACCTGAGTGCCGCATGACGGAGTGAGCTCCCGTCTCTAGTTCCAGCTCCTGCCAACCTAGCAGTTCTAAAGCAAGAAATCGCAAGTAGATGAATAGGTACCACTTCGGTGGGAAAGTAACAGCGTTCTGTGCACCTTGGTGTTTAGTCATGCCAGCCACATGACCACAGAAATGTCTTTGGACAACACTGGCTCTTCGGCATTGAAACGGAGATGAGCACCGCAACCCTAAAGTTGGATTTGACTGGCTTTCGAGCAAGGAAACCTTAATTTTTACAGGGGCTGGTCTTGGGCACCTGTGCCATTAAAATCTTCTGTGATGACTGCCCAGTCAGTGGCTTCCTTATCAGCAACTCAGACTGTGGAGTCTGATTCCCTCTTTACTTCTGGAAATGACCCCTGCAAAGTCATACTAACATTGATTAATATGACTGTATGCCAACTGGAAGGTTCATATCTGGAAGTAATGGGAGACTCAGATCCACGAAGCGTGCCCTACTGTTTTCTGCCTGATATTTAATCTATGACTAGCACATTTCTAGAGCTGTCCATCTAGCAACAGTTCTATTAATCAGCTTTGCCGTCCCGAAGTCTTCATATTGCCTCGGATATTTTCTATTAAACAGAGATAAAGAAGTGACATCGATTTTGTTGCCCGTTGCCCTCTGGGCTCTTCAATCTATATCGCATGAGAGAGGATAGTTCACTCTTATCTTTTATTCATCCCCCCTGCTTGCAAAACCTGTGGCTGAACTCTGGTATCTCAAGCAGCAACTATGTAAATGTTTATTGACGCAAGGAGGGGGGAACATTTCAGACCCATTGATACAGGAAATCCTTAGTTCTGACTCCTTGAGAGGAAATCCTTAGTTCTGACTCCTCGAGGCAGAGAGAACAGGAAAAGTTGCCTTTTTGGTTCCTCTTTTATTGCAGATCCTCATCTGTGTTAAACGGTGGAAGCCTTTCATCTCCTAACCAAAGAGACTTCTCGTCTTTTGACCTGTCTACCAGTCAACGACGAGAGTCAAAGAAAATGGGCCTTCTGGATGTTCTGAGGTTTGGCTTTGTAGACGTGAGTGGTACAGCAGCCACAGTGACCTTCCTCCTGATCCTCTTGATTCTACTGTATTGGTAAGTGAATTCATCAGAAAGCGGGAGATGTTCAGAAACCTGGGTACACTGTTCAGGCAGTGCGAGTTGAGTTACTCATGGGTTACCACATTAAAGTTTCAGTCCTGCGGGCGGTTGCATTTCCATTGATTTCAGTAGGACTTTACATCTGCGTAACTCTGGGCAGCAAGGCACCCTGAATTTTATGTAATCCAAAAGTTACATGTGAGTTACATACACTGAATTTTGTACCTTCTTCTCTGAAGATGGATGCAGTTTTGGGGCAGGGGGAAGGATTATGAACAGTAAAAGTATGGCTGCAAGAAAGGATCTGTGTGATTAATTGATTGTTTGTTAAAAGTACGGTAATCTTATTTTAATTGGAGCCATCCACCGTGAAAGGGTGAATAGTACAGTTCTCAACTATCGTTGTGCATCTGTTGAATCGAGCAAGGTGCCTGAGATTACTTCCACAACAATGCGTGGTCTGTGTTACTTACTTGAGAGAAACTGTTAGCTCAATTAAATATCTTGACATACTGTAATATTTTTATCAGTTAGAATGTAGAAAGCAAGACAGATGATCATCTAAAAATTGGTTTGTAGCTCCAAATAAAGAGCTGCATATTGGAAACATGTACTGTGACTAAACAGAAAATCATGTTTTTGGTATCAGCTTAAACTGGATAATTAAAATACCCTTTTATTAAATAATTTCTCCCCCCCACACACACACAAAGAATCTTTATAGGACTTTGCTGGGTTGGATCCAACAGGCTTTTCTCCTGGTGGCAGAGGAAACAGAAGACCCATTTGGCCACCAAAACAGCTGGGCAGGAGATCAAGGCACCTGCATGCACAAAAGCTATGTGGGGCGGGGGCCACAGAAAGGAGGGGAATTAGGTGAGATGGAGTTAAAAATCTGGCTGGATCCAGCCCGTTATATTTGCATTGAACATGCTGTTGCAGAGTAATATCATAATGAGAATACGAAAGTTGATCAGGCATACGTACAGATCTATTATCTGGGTCTTCAAGATCAAATCAAAAGGCAGTATATTTTCCCAGGAATGCACATTCCAATTTATCCATGCTCTGAGATTGTCCTTGGAGGCTCTGCTGTGGGACCCCACAACAGCAGAAATAAGTTTGATAGGAATCGTATAAGGATCTTTTGGTGGCTGTCCTTAACATTTGGAACACACTCCCCCGGGACTTATGTTTAGCCCTTCACTGCTTGCCTTTCAATTTCAGCTAAAGACTTTTTTGTTTTATTTCGGAAGGGCTTTCGAAATCAAGTTCTTCCCTGCTTTTAATATCTGTCTTAAATCATTTTTACTGTCTTAACATGTTTTTTTTACTTTATCGTTATGCTTATAGTTGTATTTTATTAATTTGCTGGCTGCCTTGAAAACTCTTCTTAAACAGGAAAGGCAGCATATAAATGACCTAAGCAAACACACAAACAAATGCAGAGGGAGTTTAGGAAACTCCGTGATGAAACAGAGGCTAAAGTCATGCAATCTTGTTACAGATGCTGCAGTGGTTGGGGGGTGATCACGAAACCTGTTCGGGCACCGTGCCAGGACTGCTGTGTCACCACTGACGTGTTCCACAGAACATGTTTCCTCTCTTATCTTCATATACCTGTTGTCATGGGCTGGTTGAAAGTGTCGACAGAGCCACAAGGACAAACTCAGTGTACCCATGTGGGTGTTTCAACAGGATGAGAGTCAGTGAAAGGAGCGCTGTAAAGAAAGAGACTAAGGTGCAATGCAGACTCCACTGTAATTGGGGTGGAGGAGTAGATTTATTATTAATTACATTTTCCCAGGGCTTTTTTTGTAGAAAAAGCCCAGCAGGAACTCATTAGCATAATAGGCCACACCCAACAGCAGAAACTCATTAGCATATCAGGCCCCACCTGACAGCACAGCTCATTAGCATATTAGGCCGCACCCCCATGTTACCAGAAGTGTGGTCATCCAGCCACACCCACCTTTTGCTTCTTATTCTGTTTACCTTGTTTGTTGTCAAGACCCAGGGCTTTTTTTTTTGGTAGCAGGAACTCCTTTGCATCTTAGGCGACACACCCCTAATGTAGCCAATTCTAATGAGTTTCTGCTGTTGGGTGTGGCCTATTATGCTAATGAGTTCCTGCTGGGCTTTTTCTACAAAAAAAGCCCTGGGAAAATGTAATTAATAATAAATCTACTCCTCCACCCCAATTACAGTGGAGTCTGCATTGCACCTTAGTCTCTTTCTTCTTTACAATAGGCTAAGCTGAAGGAGTCTCAGGACCCCTTACTGAGCCTTGTGGCTGAACAGGACTTCAGGTCAACATCTTTCCACATGAACCCCTGAAACTGATTAGAGCGAGCCAGACCATTGGCCTGTCAAAGCCACTGTTGTCTTCTCTGACTGGCAGTGGCTCTCCAGGGTCTCAGGAAGAGGTCTTTCCTATCACTTATTACCTGATCCTTTCAAGAGCTCAGGGCAGAGTACATAGTTTTCCCCCTCCTCCATTTTATCATTACAGCAACCCTGTGAGGTAGGTTGGACTGAGAGAGCATCTAGCCCCAGGTCACTCAGCAAGCTTAATGGCTGAGTGGGGGGTTGAACCTTGGTCTCCCTAGTTCTCAGACTGGACTGGGCACCCAATCCTAGCCCAGTACATTAACCATCAAACTCACACTGACTCTGGTTCCCCCCCACAATGACAAAAGAGAGCTAGAGGAGGAGTAGGAGTTGGTTTTAAACCCTGCTTTTCACTACCCGAAGGAATCTCGGAAAGGCTGACAATCACCTTCCCTTCCTCCCCCCACAACAGACACCCTGTGAGGTAGGTGGGGCTCAGACAGTTTTGAGAGAACTGTGACTGACCCAAGGTCTCCCAGCTGGCTTCATGTGGAAGAGTGGGGAATCAAACTCGGTTCTCCAGACTAGATGCCATTCGTACCCACTACACCACACTAGAAGCTTATGGTCTATGTATCGGTCTTGTTCTGAGGCACTTTACCACTTGTGACCATCCTACAGGAACATTTCCAGAGTCTTTACAATGTCTCGAGAGATTCTGGAACGCAACTTTCAGCTAATGTTCAGCAGCTGCAAATGAATTAGCACACAAAATGAAAATTGTTCTGTCCAGCATCTTGTCTGCTGGGATACAGCCCAAATGTACAGTCTTTCCGCAAACATATGTGCAGATCATTGTGGGTTACCGCAGAAATACGATACCCCACAAATAGGGATAGCATGTCAGTATGGAGGGGAAGAGGTGCTCAGCAAGGTCTTAAAAGTCTGCTCTTAGATAAGATTAGATTTTTAAAAGCAATGTATTTTCAGAACATTTATTGGGGTTACTTATAACAACTATATAATATAATTTCAGTCCAGCGAGCCAGTGTGGTGTAGTGGTTAAGAGCAGCAGACTCTAATAGAAGAAGAAGAAGAGATTGGAATTATACCCCCCCTTCACTTGGAGTCTCAGAGCGGCTTGCAATCTCCTTCCCCTTCCCCTCCCCACAACAGACACCCTGTGAGGTGGGTGGGGCTGGGAGAGCTCTGACACAAACTGCTCTTTTTCAAGGACAGCTGTGCCAGAGCTTGTGACTGACCCAAGGTCACATCAGCAGGTGCAAGTGGAGGAGTGGGGAATCAAACCCGGTTCTCCCAGATTAGAGTCCGCGCACTTAACCACTACACCAAACTGAAAAACCAGGTTGGATTCCCCACTCCTCCTCCACATGCAGCCTGCTGGGTGATCTTGGGTCAGTCACAGCTCTCTCAGACCTACCTACATCACAAGGTGCCTGTTGTGGGGAGAGGAAGAGAAGGTGATTGTAAGCTGCTTTGAGACAATTTAGGGTAGAGGAAAGCAGGGTATAAAAACCTACTTCTTCCTTATAAGGGCGGTAGCCATGTTAATCCAGGTTAACAGCCACCTCCTTTGTCCCTTTGTTTTGCATACCTAATCAATAGGCTCATTTAATTATTTGTTTCTAACTGTCACTCATTGTGTAGAATCAGCAACTTGCCTGAAATGCAGATATTCATGAAGCGTATTCCCACTTTGGCTGAAACGTGCTGCGGGCCGCTGCCTTAAATGGCAATTGTAAATGGCCTCTCGGTCCAAGCAACACCTTGAGATGTTTGCGTGGCTGAGCCATCCCTGCCGTACCTTTTGTGTGATTCTGTCAGGGCGGAGGCGACCGGGTGAAAGGGTATCTCCCTTTCCCAAGGACGGCCCTTGTCTACAAGGCTGATCTATGCAGTGTGTCGTTGTGGAGTTGCCCAAGATCTGCATTCCTTCATGCAGTCTGCATGCTATTTATGGCTGGCAGTTCAGCTAGCTCTGCTAAATTTGGATCCTGAACCTATTCTCAGGACACCTGAAAAACATTTCCTCTGTAGTAATTACAGAGTAGGACAACTTGATTGACCCTGAGCAATCCCCCCCCTTTTTTTTGGGCGGCAGGGTCAGGGTGAGAATGTAGAGCAGCCAGATAGCAAGCCTGTATGGAAAATAAGCAGGGTCAGCCTTGGCTAGTATTTGGATGGGAGACCTCCAAGACATACCAGGCAGGCAATGGCCGACCACCTCTGAATGTCTCTTGCCTTGGAAACCCTGTTGAGGTCGCCATAAGCCAGCTGTGACTGGATGGCACTTCCCACCACCGCTTACCAAAGACCGCACACTTTTAGTTCTCATCGATTTGGCCCAGAGCCGATTTGTAGTTACCAGAAGAGGTAGCTTAATTAGGTCTGATTTGGTGACCTGCCTTCCACTAGAAGCCGGGGAGGACTGTTGCATCCAAACGAAAGTGTGAAGCTTTAATGAGGTTTTCATAAGAAAGTGTGAGGTCTGTGAAACTTTAATATCGTTGGATGGCAGATGCTGCGGTTCATCACACAAAGTATTATTAGTATAAATAATAGTATTTATCTTTTGCTGCATATTGAGCCGAGTCTGGCATGCCTGGCTTGAGGGTGTGTGCGTTCCTTTTGTGGCTTTCCTCTTTGCTGTCTGTGAATGTGTTGATAACATAAATGCGGGAACTTACCATCCTTTTAAAGTTTAATGTACCAGAAGCTTGGCATTATGAAGATGCTGTCACAGCTTTCAGGCATCTTTGTTCAAAGTGGATCTTCAGTGACTTGTCTAAACAAACCTGAGTGAGAAATGTGGAAATAGAGGGGTCGATGTCTATCTGTCTGTCTGGGTGTATCTTGTATGTGTGCGCATATGGGACATGTTTCAAACGGAATTGTTTTGGGATTTCTTCAGTCGGTATTTAGAATGCTTGATTAGAGGGGGGGGGTTTACTGGTGAGAATTTTGTACTTAGCTTCTGAGATCTGATGAGATCTGCTTGCCTGGGCTATGCAGGTCAGGGGAGTCCTTGGCTATATTTGTTACCTCGCAGTCCAGCTCTCACAGGGCCAGTTCCAGGTTTTGAGGGGCCCCTGGCTGAGAGTTTCCAGGGGCTTCCTTCCCACTTCTATCCACCCCTGGGTTCCAACACACGCCCTCCTTTCCTCCCATCCACCGACATGCCTCCTACCTGCCTGTGTGTCAGACCCCTGGAGAAATCAGTTCCCAACCACAGTCATTCAAAGAATAGAAAGTTTATTGAGACATTGATAGGATCCAGACTCTTAACGTTTTCTGTGTTAGAACTGGGGGAAAGCGCGTGAAGCAAGCAACTATACCTCAATCAAGCAGGAACCTAATGGCCCGTGGCCAATCACACCTAAGCTAGAGGCCTGCTGAAATAACGGCCCATGGTTCCCAGGGGTAAGATGATGCCAGGCTGGACTGGGGCTCAAGCTTACGTGTCTGGGCTGACTAAGATAACTACCAGCAACAGTGAAGCAGCCAAAAGTGAAAGTGTTTATTTACTTATTTATTTTTGTTGATTTCTATCCCGCCCATTCTGGCCTAGGCTGGCTCAGTAGACATTGTTCTCACTTCCCTACATTCCTATGGCAACCAAACCCGAGAGAGCGGGCGCAGATGACACTGTGTGTCTTTCCCTGCCTGCTTGTGCCTCTCCCACTGCCAGCACTGCCTGAAGCCCTTTCCCCACTGGCACTGGGCAGTGCGTATAGCTGGGGGCATGGTGAAAGGCTGGCAAATAAGTGAGTGAGGGAAGAGTGGACACCAGCGGGCTCTTCCAGAAGCACTGAGCCCTGGCTGCGCTGTCCCTCCTCAATGTATGCTGAAGCAGGCCCTAAGCTCCAGCACTGGAGAAGTCCTGTCCGGACCATTTGCCTATCCACCAGTGGCAGCCTGTGCTCTGGGCTTCTTCCCCCTTCTACCTATATACTCTGGGACAGTTTCCAGAAGGTGCCTGGACTGGCGTGGAGTGAGCGTTATGAATAAATGTAGCTTTATCCAGGCTGCAGAGAAGTAAATATCACAGAGGGCTTTGTGGACTGGCTACACAGGGACAGTCCTGTCTTGGGTGGAGTTAACAGTGTCCTTGAAAGATGAGGTTTACAGCTTGGGGCTGCTGCTGGATCTAGCTTTGCATCAGAATCTCCAGGTGCTGTAGGGTTGCCAACTCTGGGTTCAGAAATACCTGGAGATTTGAGAATGGGGGTTAGGGAGGGGAGGAACTTTGGTAGGGTGTAATGCTTTGCAGACTACCTTCCAAAGTCATTTTCTCCAGGAGAAGTGGAATAAATCAGGTTCAGGGTTTTGGTATTGGACTTTAAGGCCTTGAGCAGTCAGGGACCCACGTATCTTCAGGACTGTCGCCGCTGGTATGTCTCCCAAAGAGCATTGCGTTCTACAGAGAACAACCTACTGGTGATCCCTGACCTAAAAGAAGTCCGGCTGTCCTTGACCAGAGCCAGGGCCTTTTCAGGTACTTTCCGTGATTCGGCGGGGGACACACGCTCTCCAGCCGGAACATTCCTCCCTGTAACACACCATGCCGTCGCCAGGAAGTGATGACGGGCAACGCTCTGGCAATGGGGCTGAAAGCTCGATGGTACCATTGAGTTTCCAGCCCCATTGCCGGAGCGTTGCCCGGTGTCACTTCCTGGCGACGGCATGGTGCGGCGCGTCTCTTGTCCACGTGGAATGGTCCTGGGAAGACGTATGTGTCCCCTGCCAAATCACGCTAAGCAGGGCTTTTTTTGTAGAAAAAGCCCAGCAGGAACTCATTAGCATAATAGGCCATACCCAACAGCAGGAACTCATTAGAATATTAGGCCACACCCTGACAGCACAGCTCATTTGTATATTAGGCCACACCGCCATGTTACCAGAAGCGTGGTCATCCAGCCACACCTACCTTTTGCTTCTTATTCTCTTTATCTTGTTTGTTGTCAAAACCCAGGGCTTTTTGCATGTTAGGCCACACACCCCTAATTGTAGCGAATCCTAATGAGTTTCTGCTGTTGGGTGTGGCCTATTATGCTAATGAGTTCCTGCTGGGCGTGGCCAACTTGGGGGCCAGCCGGAACTCCGTTCCTGTGCGTTCCTGCCCAAAAATAGCCCTGACGGTAAGTACTTGGTAAGCCTGCTCCCACCTGGTGGAACTCTCTGCCGAATAATAGCTGTGCCCTGCGGGACCTAGTGCAGTTCCACAGGGCTAGCAAGGCGAAGATGGTCCACCAACCTTCTGGTTGAGGACAGCGACGGGTACCATCCTACTGGCACTCCCTCCCCCTCTGTCACCTTTCTCTTTTCTTCCTGCCTCCTTTCCACCTTTTGTGGGGCAGTGACATAACTGGAAGCTGAAATGTTAACACCATCTGATAAAGTTTTATTTATCTATATTTAACTTGTTTTTCTATCCATGAATGTTTCTTATGGTTATGTTGTTCACTGCCCTGAGTCATGAATATTCAGGGGTAGGGCGGTCTATCAATTTAAATTATAAACAAACAAACAAACAAATAAATAAACATTTTAAATAAATAATAAAAAATAAGCAGTTTACATAGTCTGGAGATGGGATGTAATTCTGGAATACCTCCAGACCCCACCTGGAGGTTGGTAACTCTAAGGTGCTGGCTGTGACGCAGCATTTTGTTTGTATCAGGCTTGTCTGATGTGTCTGCTGCAAGACGAGAGTTGCCAACCTCCAGGTGGCACCTGGAGATCTCCTGTTATTACAATTGATCTACAGACTACAGAGATTAGTTCTCCTGGAGAAAATGGCTGCTTTGGTGGGTGGCATTATACCCTAATGAGGTCCCTCCCCTCCCCAAACCCCACCCTCCCCAGGCTCCACCCAGGTATTTCCCAACCCAATGTAAAACAGGCCTGGCTGTAGTATTGATGCCCTAGTGACTTTTACATTAGATCACTGTAATGCACCCTGTGTTAGGGTTGCCAAGTCCAATTTTCTTACTGGCGGGGGGGCCGTTCTTCGATGTGTGGAAGTGACGCGCAAAGTCAATCACGTTGAAGGCGTGGCCCTGATCGTCGGAGGGAAAACCATAGAGTTTTCCCTCCGATGATCGGGGCCACGCCCCCAACGTGATTGACGTGGTTGCGTCGTTCCCCCCGGGGCCCAATTCCATGGCGGCGGAAATCGGGCCTCCGAAGCGGGGGTTTACCCGCCCCCTGCCCCCACTTGGCAGCCCTACCCTGTGTACTGTTTCCTTTGATGCACTTATTTATTTATATCTACCCAACTGGGACTCAAAGCAGCTTAGAACATTGTTCTTCCCTCCTCCATTTTCTCACAACCACACCCTGTGAGCTGGGCCAGTTTGTGACAGGCCCATGGTCACCCAGGAAGCTTCCATGTAGAAGTGGGCATTCACAGGTGTCTTCTTCATGAATTTGTGTTGCCCGCTTCATAGATAGGTTGAAAATGGCAAAATGCTGCAGCCAGGATAAGATCAGGTGTAAACAGATAAAATCATATAATGCTTAACAACTCCATGGCCTCTTGTTTTTTGGACTCACTTCAAGGTACTGACATAACCCTACATACCACAGACAGTCATGGACTCCCAAAACTTAAGATCATCTCCTTTGGTACCACTCTACCTACTTGTTTGAAATGGGTTTTGGTAATGGATATTGTACTTAGTGGCAACTGGCAGGAAGGCTGGGGGTGGCGGCATGGGAAGTGCATGTGACATCAGTGATATTGCCAACGTTGGAACATCACTTGTGGTAAAACCTAGAAGTGACAGAGAGTAGCTCTAGGAATCACTGGAAACTGTGGTAAAACCTGGAAGTGATATAGCGACACTGGTGATGTCATCGTTTTTTATTTTATTTTTCTCTCACTGCTGTGTGGAGTACTGGTTATTCAGGTATTTGGTGCCTCTGACTGTGGTGGCAGCCATTCATGGACTTCAGGAATTGGTCTAACCTTCTTTTATTGCCATCTACACTTATGGCTGTCATTATGTCCACTGTCTGTGAGTGACGGCAAAGGATGAGATGGTTAGACAGTGTCATAGATGCAATGAAATTGAGCAAACTTCAGAGGATGACGGAAGACAGGAGGGCCTGGTGGGAGCTGGCCCATGGTGTCATGAAGAGTTGGACTCGACTGTGCGACTGAACAACAACAAAAGAAGTGTTTCCTTTTGTCTGTCCTATTGCCCATCAAGTTAATTGAGTGTCCTCAAGTATGGGAGAGAAAGAAAAAGTATATCCTCACCTTCCCCCTGCATAATTTTATAAACATCTATCATGTCCCCACATAGCCAATTTTCTTCCATAGGGTTGCCAGCCTCCAGGTGGGGCCTGGGGATCTCCCGCTTTTACAACTGATCTCCAGCTGACAGCAATCAGCTTCCCTGGAGAAAATGGCTGCTTTGAAGGGTGGACTCTATGGCATTGTACCCTGCTGAGGCCCCTCCCCTCCCCAAACCCTGCCCTCTCCTGGATCCACCCCCAAAGTCGCCCAGTCCTGGCAACCCTATTCTTCCAGAACGAAAGGTCCCAGACTCTTCAGCCTTTCCTCGTGGGCACCTGCTGACCTGCTCTTGACCCGTACCGTGTCTGCAATATTTCTGTTGTTTTCAGTTTCTAACAGCTTTTCAGTGATATTTTAATTGTTTTAATTTATGTACTAGCAGTAAAGCCGGTTGTGAAAGCAATACAACGAGATCTAGAAAGAGGCTCTGGGGCAGTGCTCTGGCTTTGGGCAAACAGTGTCAATTTGCTGTGGTGACCTCAGCAGGGTATAATGACAGAGTCCACTGTTTTCTCCAGAGGAACTGATCTCTGCTACCTGAAGAGCAGTTGTAATTGTGAGTGATCTGTAGCCCTCACCTGGAGATTGGCAGCAATTGTTACCCAGGACAAAGTGGCTTGTTTGGAGGGTGTAGTCTATGGCATTCTACCTGTCTGAGGTCCCACCCCTCCACAAACCCCACCCTCTCCAGGCTCCACCCCTCAAATCCCCAGGAATTTGTCAGCATGTAGTTGGCAACCCCATCTCCTTCCCAGCTAACCATCAACCTACCATTATCTGCCCCTTTGACTTCAGCTGACTTCTGCCCTCCCTTCTGCAGAACAGTTGTAATACTGAGTGCTCTCCAGCCCTCACCTGGAGATTGGCAACAATGGTTCCCTATGTGAGACTGACTGGTTTGGAGGGTGGAGTCTATGGCAGTGTACCTGTCTGAGGTCCCACCCCTCCTCAAACCTCACCCTCTTCAGGCTCCATCCCTCAAATCTCCAGGAATTTCCCATCTGGAGTTGGCAACCCTATCAGGACTGGCCCCAATGTGTTTTCTCCCAAAGGCCAAAGTAGGTGACAGGACCAAGCTTAGTTGCCTACCAACAGGCACTGAGGGGAATGTAGGGTTGCCAGCTCTAAGGAGGGAAATACCTGGAGGTTTGGGGGGTGGATTCTGTAGAGGGCCGGGCGACGGAGGCATCGGCCTTCTGTCGCCCGCCTTGCCCCCCCAATCTCGGCCCGGGCGACTGCGTCCCCCGCCAGCGGCCGCCCGACTCCAGACCCCCCCGCGGCCACTCCAGCCAGGCGACGGAGGCATCGGCAAAAAAGCACCAAAGCTTTAAGATCTCTCCAGCTGTCACCTGGAGACTGGCAACCGCTTGTCTGGAGTGTGGGCAGTATGGCATTGTATCTGTCTGAGGTCCCCCTCTTCCTCCTCCTCCTCAGACCCCACCCTCAACAGGTTTCATCCCTAAAATATCCTGGAAGTTTCCAACCTGGAGTTGGCAACCCTATGTCCTTTCCTGGCAACCATCAGCCAACCTTAATCTGCCTGTCTGTCTTAAGTTTTACACACACACCCCACAGCCTCTGCCTAGGGAAAGGGCAGCTGACATCATTCTCCTCTCCCCTATGAGGTATGTTATGCAACTGAAAATTCCAAGCCTTGCTGGGGGGGGGTGAGTTTGAGGTGTGGAATGGAGTGAAGTCCAATCAGCTTCCACATGCAAATGACCTTGGAACGCTGGGCGGGACTGCACAAAGCAGCCAGTCAACCCAGCCAGTGTCTTCTGAGTGGCAGTTCTTCCGGTCTAACACTAAAGGGGCCAAATTTAGAACGTTGCGAAATAAAACGTTGCTATTCAATTATTATAAGGGAGAGATTGACTTCATTTATAGCCTGTGTTTCTCACTAAGACCTAAGGGGGGTTACAAAGCATGACAATTCAATCAGACAACAAAGGTACCTAATTTTTGTTTGTTTGTTTAGTGGTCTGCCTTTCTCACAGGGACTCAAGGCTGATTACACATCCTGAGTCAGTACAGTCAGCAAAATGGGACATTCAGTAAACAATGCACTGGGATCGTAGGTGTCTGGAACCAGTCAGAAACCTAAAAGAATAGAACTGAAACATAGCATAAGTAATCAGATGACACATTAAGTGGTGCAAAGATTACATAATAGGATCTTACTTACAGTAATCTGTACCCAGCAATATAGACCACAATCCCCAATCAGTTATCCAATAAAACAACTGCAGGATTAAAAAAGGTAAAGGTAAAGGTTCCCTTGTTCGAAAGCCAGTCGAATCCGACTCTAGGGTTGCGGTGCTCATCTCCGTTTCAAAGCCGAAGAGCCAGCGCTGTCCGAAGACGTTTCCGTAGTCATGTGGCCAGCATGACTAAACACCAAGGCGCACAGAACACTGTTACCTTCCCACTGAAGTGGTACCTATTTATCTACTTGCAATTTCTTGCTTTTGAACTGCTAGGTTGGCAGGAGCTGGAACTAGAGACGGGAGCTCACTCCGTCATGCGGCACACTCAGGTCTTGAACTGCTGAACTACCGACCTTCCACAGCCTGCAGTTCAGCATCTTAACCACTTGAGCCACCGCAGCTCCAACTGCAGGACTGCAGAATTGAAAATAATGCAAGCAGAAAACTGTCTAAGGCAGCAAAACTGTAGATGCAGGCAAAAAAAACCCTGTCTAGGACAACCTAACGGTCTAAGACCTGACAGGTCATAATGCAAGAAGGTTTACAAAGGTAGAAGATGAAGAACAAAGTTTGAGTCAAGGGGCACCTTTGAGACAAACAAATTTTTATTCGAAGTTTAAGCTTTTGTGTGCAAAAAAACAACAACACACACACTTCTTCAGACAAAACTGGAATAAAATCTCAGAAGAACTACCGACCTTCCACAGCCTGCAGTTCAGCATCTTAACCACTTGAGCCACCGCAGCTCCAACTGCAGGACTGCAGAACTGAAAATAATGCAAGCAGAAAACTGTCTAAGGCAGCAAAACTGTAGATGCAGGCAAAAAAAACCCTGTCTAGGACAACCTAACGGTCTAAGACCTGACAGGTCATAATGCAAGAAGGTTTACAAAGGTAGAAGATGAAGAACAAAGTTTGAGTCAAGGGGCACCTTTGAGACAAACAAATTTTTATTCGAAGTTTAAGCTTTTGTGTGCAAAAAAACAACAACACACACTTCTTCAGACAAAACTGGAATAAAATCTCAGAAGCTAGTTACAGGGGGGAAAGTAGATGTTTTACTGCAACAAGAATCGGTGATACATCCAATAAACGTTGCAAAAACATTGCAATAGACTACAATACCATCCTTTGAGGATGCTTTCACACATTTTGGTTAATGCACGTTTTTGGTGAGTATTGTGTGTGTATGCCTGGAAATCATGGTGAAGAAGAAGAAGAAGAAGAAGAAGAAGAAGAAGAAGAAGAAGAAGAAGAAGAAGAAGAAGAAGAAGAAGAAGAAGAAGAAGAAG
>NW_015173130.1:626064-640348 GCF_001447785.1 Gekko japonicus
AGAGCTCTGACACAAACTGCTCTTTCAGGAACAGCTGTGCCAGAGCTTGTGACTGACCCAAGGTCACATCAGCAGGTGCAAGTGGAGGAGTGGGGAATCAAACCCGGTTCTCCCAGATTAAGAGTCTGCACACTTAACCACTACACCAAACTGGCTTGTAACTTGGGAGTGGTTAACTTCTGGAGACCCCTAGTGGGGCCTGAACATTTTAGAGAGGTGGCTTGCTATTGCCTGCCTCTGCATCCCGGCCCTGGTATTCCTCGGAGGTTGCTCTTCCAAGTACTTGCCAGGGTTGGCCCTGCTTAGCTTCCAAGATCTGACGAGACTGGTCTTGCCTGGGCTAATGCACTTTCAACGCACTTTATTTATTGTTTTCAAGTGAGTGTTCCTGTTCCACTCAGGAAAAGCTACTTGCAAACAATCACTAAAGTGCTTAAAAAGTGCATTATCCAACCTGTGTGAAAGACATATAGCTCTAACGCATTTATAAGAATGTCCTCTTGAATATTTTTTGTTTTACACATTCTGCAAAGCTCTACAAGGCTGGAGGCCTTCCTGATAAGTTTTAAATAATACTATTTATATTTGTACACCACTTTGAAACTTTTGGTTGACATGGAATAAATATTATGTAAACAGATGAAATAGTTTGCGAGTGAGACACCCCTTATAGTTTCCAGTCCGGCATTAAATCCAGGCATTGAATTTCTTCTCTTAATTAATTTACGGCAACAGCAGGGTAGCTCCCCATTCCGTCATCTAATCCTATTAAAAAGGCTATGTAAAACTCTTATTTGGTGGTAATGACAAGCTCAGACCATGTAGCTTATGATGCTGGGCGCTTGACCAGACTACCTGCTTCATCCCAATATACATGGGGCACTGTGCGGTATGTCTCCATAGCCATCTCCGGGGATTAGCACAAATGGAGCTGGGCCTTAAATGCTTCCTTTGTTAAGCGCATGTTATGGAATGATGCACTCTCCTCAGCATGCTAGTTGATAGAAGGATTTGCAAAAAAGCAAAGATTACATGGTCGGGCTAACGCTGGCAGCAAAACATTTGCGTCACTGGGTCACATAGATAACATTCATTGTCTAGAGTGTGAGCAACACACGGTGGCTGTTTGCGTCTTGATAATAGGTGGATTTGTGAGCGGTTTCAGCAGAGAGTTGAATCTCCTTCCCCTCCCTTTAGAAAAACAGGTATCTGGTCTTCCTCTTCGGCACACATGTACAGAAAAGGTGCTGTTGGTGGCTGCATTCCACAAAGGCACATGGTTAGATCTATGCTTATGTAAGAAGACGTATGACTCTCTTTTCCCCCCAAACCAGTGAACATGCAGAAATCTTATGCCACCTTGTGAACGACTTTTGTAACTTGGGAGTGGTTTCAAATTTTGTTTTCACTTTAGCACTGGATGAACTCCGGTATGGAAAAATAAAGTCACTAGTCCATCTTGGTGTGTAAGGTCTGTATATGTGCAAAGGTGCAGGGAGAGACTTGCTGCCTCAAAGTTAACATCTGCTGAAGATGCAAAAGCTAAAGGGATCTATAGGCAGGATATCTAGGGTGGAAGCATTCAGCATTCCTCTGCCCTGTACATCTCCCTGCCTCTCTTGATAGATGTAGTACAGTGCATATTATTCTGCCAGGCACAGTGAGGTTTTTATATCACTTGAAAGCAGAAGGTGCTTAATTAATGACCTGTGACAGGGTTGCCAACCTCCAGGTGGAGCATGGAGATCTCCCAGTATTATAACTGATCTCCAGAATATAGAGATCAAACTTTGCTCTCCGCAGGCTCTAAACGGCCCCCCCCCAAATCTCCAGGAGTTTTCCAACCAGATTTAGCAACCAAGGAGGGCTACTTGATGGTAGTTGGTATGGCCTGCCTTTCTTAGATGGGGGAATGCAGAAAACAGTTTTTTATTTGGCCACTGAAGGTGTTAAATACTGGGTTCAAGATGCATTGAAGTGAACAGCTCTACTTTATTAAGTGATTCAGCAGATACAAGGCTGAGACCTCAGGGCAAGAGCCCTCTATAAATAGCATGCAAAAACCCACACCCAAACACACCCAACTCCCAACAATAGGGTATTTACATAACATTAGTTTCTCATTGGTCACCTCCAGAGTCCTGGTGGGCTATTGCTCTTGAGCTCCAAGCTCAGCCAGTCTCTGGTATCCAGTCCTGGAATATTCCAGCCTAATACATAACAGGAGAGAGATTGTAGATGTGCAGTCACTGTGTTACTGTTGAAAGGCAGAGCCAGTAAGTTTAGCATGCTCCAGGACTGACCTTTTTAAAAAAAACGGGGTGGCTTGCTTTTAACTAAAGCACAGAACCAATGCAAAAATCTCACCATCTATATGGTCTGATCATTTCTGCTTTCTTTAGGAAACGCACACTGCTTTTGTTTAAGGTAAATACAGTTACTATTGACTGTTCCCCTTTTGGGAAACTGTGGGCTGATTTCCTGCCCTCAGACAAAAAGTTTCAGAAAAAGGTGATTTCTTCGCCTTATTTACATGTTCCTTAAAAAAATAGTTAATTTTTTTTAAACTGAAAAACTGTACTGGAAAGGGAGGTGTAACCATGTGACATCACTGGAGCTAGCCAGTTGGTGCTGTGCACTGCTGGCTGGGCTGCTAACCAAGAAATCATTGTTTTCCAGGAGTGGGTCAGTAAGAAAAGATGGTATGATGACTGAATACAATGCACCAAATGTGCTTACACAGAAGGCACATTGCTCAAATTATGAATATCTGGATGCACACTGCCCCTGTGTTGAATTGAGGACCTTGGATGAGACATTTGTCAAATCTTCTCAGCCCCTGTGGCTTTGGAGTCAAACTAGCAGCAGTAGCTGGGGAGGAAGAAGCACAGTGTTTCAAACCCAGAGGACCTGGTTCATTAAACTAATCTCATTAGCTAGTCACCGAGTCATGGATTTGAAGCCCTTACAAAATGAGGGCTATTTAAAGAAACGGAGTCCTCTTTCTTAACGCTTTGCTTAGAAAGATCCCTCTTTTTTCCTTCTCAGTTTCTTTGCAAAACGTTCCTTGTGAGACACCCTTCCGTTCCCTCCTCCTCTTGCTCCTGCCTGCCTCCCTCAGCCTCAGCATCTCCAAGCAGAGAGCCCTGTGCCATGGCAACATTTTATATACTGAGCGGAGATTTTTTTTTTTGGAAAAAAAAATCTTATTCCATCTATAAACAAAATAAATCAACAGACGAGGCCCCGGGGACCCATTTCTCTGTAGCCATTTTCCTCCAGCTGCTTTCTCCGTGCCATCGGTATTGCAAGCATATAAAATAAGCCCGCCTTACCTGCTTGGGCGCGCGGAGCATTGGTTTCCTCGAGACAGTGCCGGCACGGTCATAAACATTGTGGTTTTTACAATGTGGGTAATAATAAGATTACTAATAGAGCTGAGATGTTTGCTTATTTAATAGCCTATCATTTAGCAGCAGCAAATGGCTTGCTGTCATATCTGCTGACACTTTGCAGAGAATAACAGTAGTTATGATGCGTTTTGGAAAAAAGGGATTGTGGGGAGGAATGGGAGGAGGTATTTGAGGAGGTGTGTTTCTTCTGGAAAGGTAGGGAGGAGAAGAGAGAGCCTATTCCAACGATAATTAATCTATCGGTCATTGTGACACCTCTCATGCACACGGATAGATCTCCCGTTTGTTCGTTCTTGACATTCCTTAACTTTTAATTTGTTAGCCTATCCTGTTTTATTGGTTCTGGGCAGAAGGTGCCAGTGCTCTTTTCTAAAACAGCGTATTCAGGTCTCCAAAAGGCTTACTGAAAAGTACTGGAGTTCCAGGCGTAGCATGGTGAAATCAGCTCAAGTTTATTGATTACACTGGAAAACGAAATATAAACTAGCCGGTCCGGAGCCGGCTTATATGCGGTTCTCCACTCACACCTAACACCCCCCCACTACTCGTGATTCGTTCTATTTACGAGTCCCGAGTTGCGATAGGTCCATGTTCTGGATCCGCGCAACCCTATTGGCCCGTGCTAGGAGCCAAGCTGGCTATTGTTCTCGGATCGATGGTCAAAAGGTTTGCCTGACCTCATGGCCACCCATGTGGCTGTGGCCATAATGATACATTACACTTACAATTTAAGCAGTGTAGGGTTTGTGAAGGATATAAAGGAAGATAACAAAAGAGAGACCAAGTGTATCAGGTTGGATCCCAAGAACCACGAGCAAGATGAGAAAAGCCACTCCCACTGTTCTGGAAGCACTTGTTGGGCCAGGTCACACATTGCTATGGCCAGTAGCTTCTCCAGCAGTTCTTGTGCTTTTAGCACTGTCTGCATGCAAAAGGGCAGCTGTGGATCCAGCTCATGGTCATCTTAGATCAAGAAATTAGTTATTAATCAGTGCAAAGAGGGCCCTGAGAACAGCCTGAGCTGCAGCCTGGAACCCCTAAGAATCAGTGCAAAGAGGGCCCTGAGAACAGGCCATGGTTGCCAGGCTGCAGCCTGGAACCCCTAGGCGCATTGGAGGGTGGGGACAGGCACAGCAGTGGTGAGCAATGTCACAGTGGTGAGCAATGTCCCTTCTGTCAAAAAACGGAAGTGATGTCATGGTGCCAGGAGGGGATGCACCAGGAATGGGGAAAACTCTATGATTAAACTAGAGGCTTTGGGGCAGATCTTAGCGTATCCCCACTGCGTATGTCATGATGGCACTTCCAGAGTTTGCTGGATGTTGCGCATCAGTGCAATGTCGGCATGCCCTTTCCCCCAGTTTGCCACCATTTCCCTCTCGCTGGCCTTTCAGGTGACAAGTGGTAACATCAGGGTTTGCTGGGAGGTCTCCTGCCATAGTGGGAACAGATGTTGGGGGGAGCCAATTCTAGCCACCTTCCCCCCCTCTAGCAGGCCTCCTTTGCTCCAGCAGCTGGATGACAAAGAAACTCCACAAGAACCGCTTCCTCTGGCACTCCATCCCCAAGACTGGGAAGCTGCAGCTGCTGGATTTTTGCCTGGCACAGATTGTTAAAGACACAGGAGCCTGGCTGGGAGAATCCCCACTGGTTTACACTCCAGTCATGGATAACCGACCGAGATTTTAAAAGGTTCTCACTTGTCTTACAGGATTCTCACTAGTCTAAAGCCACAGTGGTCGAGTGGATATTGGTGGACCCAGATCCCAAATCAATGGATTTTAAAAATGTTTTCAGTGCTTTGTTTGTGGCTGAAGCCAGTGAGCAGGGTTAAAAATAAGAACACGTCAAGGAGAGAATGGCTTTTACATCACACCATGGTTCTTGACAGCACTAGTAGGACTATAGGTGTAGGTACAGAGACTGGTCTGAGCCAATGTTCCCTCTAAGCTGTGGAGTCTTGTGAGCAAAAATTCTACTTCCTGAGCTCCTGGCATTAAAATTGTGAGCGAGCGATTTGGCTACTGCATAAGTTAGTTTGCTCTGGAGCCATCCTGCCTGAGCTAAGACAAAAATGGGTGAGCTGGAGGCTAAAAAACTGTGAGCTAGCTCACACTAACTCAGCTTAGAGGGAACACTGGTCTGAGCCCGTCTCCCCATGATCCCCCCTCCCTGGGAATCTGTAAGCCCTAGTGTAAATGTTACTCCAGACATCTTTATATAGGAATTTCCCACCATCACGGCTTAGCATACACCAACACGGGATGTGGCTCAGTAGCAGAATATCTGAATACAAACTAAAGGTGCAGTCCCCGGCATCTCCAGTTCAAGGAATCAGGTAGTAAGTGAAGACAGAGGCTTCTGTCTGAGCCCCTGGAGAGCTGCTGCCAGTCTGAGTAGACAGTATTGACCTTGATGGATCACAAGTCTGATGCGGTATAAGGCAGCTTCATGAGTGTTCACGCATCAATGTCACGTTGGTTTTTTAATGTGAATGGCATTGCTTCATGTGATGTCTGGTGTAGCGGCTGTATTCCAATAAATACAATGAAGCTAAATAAATACAGCGGCATCCTGTAATAAAGTGCTAGTGCGACCCAACCGGTGTAGTCAGTTCTTATTGGAACGCTTGGCGAAACAGCTCCGTTTTCACAGCTCTACGGAACTGCTGGAGGTCCCATAGAGCTCTAATCTCATTGAGGAGCTCATTCCACAGTGTTGGCGTTGCCAGGGAGAACGCCCTGGTCCTAGTTACCCCCAGCCTGGCATCCCTAGGCCCGGGGGGGGGCAGGTGGTATTGTGTTCCAGACTGCAGTGCTCTTGGGGGAGCATACGGGGAAAGGCGGTAGTAGTATGAGAGACCCAATACTGGTAGTATGAGAGACCCAATCAGAGTAGACAATAATTATCATAGTGGCCAGTAACCTGACTCTCTATAGGGCAGCTTCATGTGTTTATGTGATACGTTGACATCATAGTGCCCTAACTCTGACCCATGTAGCTGCTAGTAAAGAAGGAGGAAATTGGTATGTAATGGTTGACATGACACGTGACGGGAGGCGAAAACGTATGAAGAAATAGATGAGGGATGGCTTAGTAACAAATAGGGTTACTAACCTCCATGTGGCAGTGGGCATTCTTCTGCTCGCAATGAAGCTCTCCTGCTGCTTTCCTTTAGGCAGCATCAGGAGGCAAATGGGAGAGGAAGAAACCAGCCCTGCTTGTGTCATGGCATCACTTCCTGCAAAAACCTGGAAGTGATGTCACAGCTACCTGTAACATTCTAGGAATCTTTCAATGGTTTACTAGACTTTGGAAGTCCAGCTTAACCCTGCAGAAAGGGTGCAGTGGCTAGGAGCAGGAGTTAAAATGACCAAGTGAGGGACCCATGCTAGGGCTGCCAGCTCTGGGTTGGGAAATACCTGGAGATTTTTGAGGTGGAGCCTAAGGATAGTGCTGTTTGGGGAGACGAAGGACTTCAGTGGGGCATAATGCCATAGAATCCACCTTCCAAAGCAGTCATTTTCTATGGGTGAACTGATCTCTGTTGCTTGAAGATCTGTTGGAATCCCAGGAGATCTCCAGCCCACCTCCTGGAGGTGGCAACCCATGCTGGGAAAGAAAACTTGGAGCCTGGGTTGAAACAGGGGAAGGTGATGATTGGGGAACTGGCCTGGATGAAGCATGACAGTTAATTGGCTGTTGTAAGTGAACTGAGCAACTGAAGTGAATCCTTTTTTGGGTAGTAAAAAAGAACAAGAGTAGCACCTTAAAGATGGAAAAAATTGTGTCAAATACAAGCTTTTGTGAGTCACTACTCACTTTTTCAGATACAGCTAGAATGTGAGTCCATCTGTCCTTATATCTTGACAAGAGCAGGCAAATGCCAATAGCAGGCACAACCTTATATCTTGACAAGAGCAGGCAAATGACAATAGCGGGCACAATTGGATTAGGTGTGATATGCAGAGGGGTGGTAGGCATGGAGAAATCAGCACTGACAATGAGACAGGAAACCTAGGTCTCAATTCAGCCCAGGAGGATGCATTATCTTGAGCTTCATTATCAGTTGCAATTCAGTAGTCTCTTCCTAATCTCACTTTGAAATTCCTTTGTAAGAGAACTGCTCTTCTTAGGTCAGCAACTGAATGTCCTGGAAAGTTAAAATGTTCCCCCAGTGTTTTTTTTTAATGTTGTAGTTTCTAATGTCAGACTTGTGTCTGTTTATTCTTTTATGTCCATTTATTTTGGGGCGTTGGCTTGTTCTTAGGAATGCTGGTATAAATTAAGTTATCCCTGTGGGGATGCGGTCCCTGATTCTGGGGGCCTGACACATATGTACAGAAAATATGTATACTAGTTCTCAAAGTTTGGGGGAAAACTTTGGATAATGAAACCAATTTGCATTTATACTATAGCTCTTGTCTTCTAGAATCTGGATTTGGCTTTCTTTGAGTGACAGCAAAGTGTTAGGAGAACTGGAATAAACCAAGCTATGATTTCTGAAAGAGGTCAGTGTTGGGTGTTGAAGCCTTTCTGCATCTGGCCTCAGAGAGGCATGCTAAATATTTTAAAACCTGACATTCGGGGAAATTTGTCACTAAGGCTTTACTGGTGTCAGATGACATGTCCACAAGATGAAGTCTTTATAAGAAAAATTCAACCCTGTTTTAACTCCCTGAAAGACATCACTGCTTGTGTGTTATTTTGGATCAGTGTGTTTAGATCAGTAATAAACACAACAGGGACTGCTTTATGTCTCAGTGGTTTTGAAATTTCTACTGACCCTGAACTTTGGTGCCAAACACTTTTCTTTTTGTTTAAAAATGTTGTTATTCACATCATATTGGTATGGTAAGATGTGATTCAGCAGACTAGCTGCTTCCCAATAGAAGAATTCCATTTCTTGGAAATTATTTTCTACCACTGCATACAAGCAAGAATCTTTTAACATCTTTTAACAAACTTTAATTGTTATATGTGTCAAAAACCACCCATGCATTATAACTTTGACATTCCTGATATTCTGCTTCCACACGGTTTGTGAAGGACAGGATCTATATCTTTATTAGTGTAGCTCACCTTTGACTCAAAATATGGGTTTTTAAAAAAAATAACAGGAAGTTTTTCTAGCGGAGGTATTGCTCAGGCACAAGTCCAGGAGAAAAGGGTCTTCAGATGTGAATACAGCTGTCCTCACCTCATGTTCTAGAATTTCATGTGTTACCATCTTTGATAATACTGTTTGTTGATGTAGCATTTCAGCATTCAAGGAGTAGCAGAAAAGCAGGCCGGAGCCGGACGTATGCTAAATAAATCAAATAAAAGGTACACAGTGCTTTACAAAGCAACACAACTCTAAATGAAGTACCTTAAGAGCCAGGCAATTTAAGTGGCCTGAGAAAAGTGTTAGAGCCAAATGTCACTGACGTTTTGTGAGGGATCTGGAGTTACATCTGGTAAGTGACAGACATAGAGCCACCAAGGAAATGAAACACATAAGAAAGCAGGCAGCTTGAGAATGGGAGTATTGGCCTCAGCAGTATGGAACATCACATGGGGAGTACTATAGTAGAACAAGGATTTGATGGAGCAGAAAAGGGGAGATATGAATCAAGCATGTGAATCTGAGGACATGGAAGAAAGGGAACTTTTGGAATGAGCCAGAGGATAAAGGAAAGTAACAGGTTGTGGGATTTCAGGGGCTGGGGAAGGGAATGGGGCGGCATTTGCGTTAGCCTGTAGGGAGTGTGACCAGAAACTGAGCCAAAAAATGTGGCGCTAAAGAAAGCAGTGGATTTTGGGGGAACACATGGTCCTTCATCTTTGTAACGATGGCAGATAAGGGGTAAGGAAGATACTTTAGAGCAGGGGTCATTTCGTAGAAAAGAGGTGCAGGAGCTCATTAGCATAACTTATTTGCATATGCCACACCCCCTGACATCACCGGAAGTGTGTCAGAAGGCAACACCCACCACTCAGGCTCCAGTGGACTGTTTTGGATTGCTAGCTATTGGGGGGGGGGCGTGCAGATCTGTCCTCGCAGAGGAGGGAGAGCTTGTACCTGAATAAAACTTGGTCTTAAAGGTGCCACTGGATTGTTTTGGACCGGGGGTCGCGGGGGGGGGCTCTGCAACTTACCTGGCTGCTTCTTGCTCTGACTGAAGGCTGCTGGGAGCAGGGGGTGGGGCTTGTTGCATGTGCCCGCCCCCTGGGCTCCTTACTGCCGGAGCTCCGCTCCTTTGCGCTCCTGCAGGAAATGACCCCTGCTTTAGAGACATGGTGGGGTAGGTTTGCCAACCTCCAGGTGGTGGCTGGAGATCTCCCTCTATTACAACTGATCTCCAGGCTACAGAGGTCAGTTCACGTGGAGGAAATGGCTGTTTTGGAAGGTGGACTCCATGGCATTATACCCCACTGAAGTCCCTCCCCCCTCCCCAAACCCTGCCCTCCTCAGGCTCCACCCCCAAAACCTCCAGATATCCCCCAACCTGGAGCTGGGAACCCTATGGTGGGAACAGAAGCAACCATTTGCAGTCCTCTTCTTTTTGATCCATTTCATCACCCTTGAGTCACGGAGCTTGAAACCCCAACAGTGTTGCTCCTGATGAAAGTCATTCTGGTTTCTGAAAACACTTGTTATGTACATAGCTATAGACTGCGTAGTGGCAAGATTCTTTCCCTGACATTGGGGAAATTGCTCCATCCTCATTCTATATGTTTTTACATAAAGTTGGCATCCATCTGGAGGAAAGAGCCATATACATATATAAATATAAGATTGTTCTAATTTAAGATTGGCCCGGTTGTGCAGAGGCTGAGCTGTTCACAGCATCATCTGTGAGAACCGCCTTAATGTCACAAATCTTCTAGTGAAGGTCTTGGACGGGAGTTTTCTGTCTTTCGGCGTATTCTTTAAACAACATTTATATTTTAGAAACCTGAAGATGACTGGGAACAGAGCACAGAAAGGAAAGGAAAATATTTATAATCCCTTCCTTCCTTCCTTGGCTGTGAAAAGCAGCTTTTTATGAAATATAAACACTGAAAACAACTATAGCTAAGTCGCAATAGCGATCCAAGGGCAACAGAACACTGAAGGTCAAATAATAGTAAAACGAAGGAGGGGAATTGCAGTCTGCCTTGCTCTGTTCTGTGACCTGCTCCTTGGGGGCTGTGAAGGTTCCGTACTTAAAAGAATTTGTTACACATATTCAGGGGTCATTTCGTAGAAAAAGAGCTGCAGGAGCTCATTAGCATAACTTATTAGCATATGCCACACCCCCTGGCATCATTCCTGGAGTTCTCTCGAGTTCCTGAGCTTTTGGTTTTGCCTTTTGCCAATCCGCCTCCCAAGACTGCTCCAAGTGCTCTGGCCTGAGGGCTGCTGTGGGCGGGGCTCGAGTGCTTATTACTTGTGGGGCTGAGGCTCAATGTCTCCAGCTGCTCCGCCACCTTCCCTTCGCTTGGTTTGCTCGGGGAGCTGGAGCAAGCCAGCTGCTGGAGGGAAGGAGAGGCGGTTTAAACCACCTTCCCTTCCCTTCGCTTGCTTAGGATCCCCGCGGCTGCAGAGAGCCCGAGCAAGCCAGCTGCTGGAGGGATGTGCATTCCGTTCATCTGAACTGAATCCACCCCCCAAAATGGCCCATTCGGGCCCCTTTCAGGCTGCTGTGGGCTGAATCAGATTCTCTGATCTGAACCGGCTTCCCGCAGTTCGGCCCTATTATATCCTATGGGCCATTGAAGTCAATGGCGAAAACATAGGGTATATTCTGGGGGCTGGAGGAGAGGGGGTTTAAGGGAGAGGCTCCAAAATCGCAGGGTAGCTGCTGGAGCCTCTCCCCATGATACCCGCCATGTTTCAGGAACATTGAACCAGGGGGTCCAATTCTACAGGCACCCAAACAGGTTGCCCCCATCTCCTCCATTGTTCACTATGGTGGGGGGAAAGTTCAGAGCCTGAAAAAGGAGGGGAGGGCAGGTCAGCAGTCCCCCACACGGTTGCAGCTGCTGCTGAAAGCGGTGGGGCCCATATGTTTTTAAAGAGCCCCTAAGGACAGCTGGGGGAGCCAGAATGACCTCTCGCGCGAGGGGTGAAATTTGCCCCTATGAGACCAAGGCCACCACCCCGGGGCTCAGGGAGGCAAGGGAACGTTTTGCCCCACCACCCCCGCATGGGCGTTGCAGCTGCCGCCGAGAACTTTTTAAACAGCCCATCCTGAGAGCTGGGGGAGCCAGAATGACCTCTCGCATGTGATGTTCGAGCGGGGTGGAATTTGCCCCTATGAGTTCAAGGCCACCACCCCGGGGCTCAGGGAGGCAAGGGAACATTTCGCCCTGCCCCTCCCCCCCATGTGGGCAAGGCAGCTGCCGCCGAGAACAGCAACGGTGGCCATAACTTTTTAAAGAGCCCCTCCCAAGAGCTGGGGGAGCCAGAATGACCTCTTGCGCGAGAGGTGGAATTTGCCTCTATGAGTCCAAGGCCACCACGCTGGGGCTCAGGGAGGTGGGGGGAACCTTTCGCCCTCCCACCATGTCCCAACTTATGGCTGGTGGGAGAAGGGGGCGGGGCTTATGTTCCTGCCCCCTGGGGTCCTGACTGGCGGAGCGGTGAACCAGTGCGCTCCGGCTGGAACCGAGGCCTGCACGTATTGGCGATTTGAGCTTAAGGAGAGCCAGGAAACTTGACACACACTTGATACAAGCATCTTACTGAGGCTGTTTGCCCCACTCCCGAAGAGGTTCTTTGTTGTTATAAGTACTCATAAAGATTTTGGTCACTCCAAGTTCTCGACTGTAGAATGTGTAGCAAATGGGACCTCAAGAACTGCCTAAGATCTGTTTGTAGAGTTGCCAACTCCACATTGGGAAATTCCTGGAGATTTGGGGGCAGAGCATTGGGAGGGCATGGTTTGGGGAGGGGAGGGATCTCAGCAGGGTATAATGCCACTGAGCCCACCTGCCAAAGTTGCCATTTTCTCCAAGGAAGCTGATCTCCGTAGTCTGGAGATGAGTTGTAATTGCGGAATATCTCCAGGCCCATATGTGGGTAAAGGAGAAACAAACTCAGCTAGATCTTTAGCTGCTGCTAGATATTATTATTATTATTCCCCACCCTATCCCACAAGTAGAATCTTCCCCAAGACCTCCTCTGACTGCAGGATGAAATTTAAATTCCATGCATTACAAAATTCAGTGTTTTCATACCTTGTTGCCAGTTGCTTGTTGCTTAAAATAATGGTTTCTGACCTCTGACTAAAACATTTTGCACATTTGTGAATTCATTTGCATCCTGTTATGATTTTGTAGTTTACAACTTTTCAAAATACTACCCCCTCCATTTTGTCTTTTCATAATAATTGGATAGCACCCTTCACTGTACACCAGAAAAGGCATTTTATCTAGAAAGGTTCCAAACAACTTAAGATGGACATAATTGCCCTATAGTTTTTTCCGGCTACCTTGGATTTCAGTCCTGTTGCTTTGGCCCAGAAAGCAAACAGCCACACATGTGAGAGAACCTGAGGTTTGTGGAAATTCGATCCTACTCATGTTTTAACAATCCTCAGACAGAGGGAGGGGCAATATTTTCATTGGCCACCAGGAATGGAGCTCTGCTCAAAGAAAGCCTCATTTTACATCAAAGAGTGGCCAGTTCAAGCTTTGCCCATCACTACAAACAAGCAAATTTACATCACTCAAATGTCAGCCTTCAGCTGGATGATGCTGTGGAGTTGATTGGCAAATGCCACTAATATCCTAGCCAGGGGTCTTGTTGTAGAAAAAGAGCTGCCGGAGCTCATTAGCATAACTCATTAGCATAACTTATTTGCATATGCCACGCCCCCTGACATCACCGGAAGTGACAGAAGGCCACACCCCCTGACATCACCGGAAGTGTGTCAGAAGGCCCGGCTACTTACCCTCCTGCTTCATCCTCATTCCCAAACGGAATGAGGATCGAAGCAGAGGGCGGGGTAAAGAAGGGGCGGGGCTTCACCACGTGACCGCCCCACCCCCTAGAGGTTCTCTTCCGGAGCTCCATACCTGAGAGCTCCCCCCCGACTAGAGCCCTGAAGATAAATGAAATGAAGGGATCACTGCAAAAGCATCTTTATATGTTTGTGCATACCAACAGTATTACAGGGATCAGATGTGGAAGAAAAATCATACAGTCAAAATGGAAGCCGATGAAAATCATGCAAAACAATGCCAACGGGGGGGGGGGGACCAATGCAAATACAAGGCCCCCCACCCCATACTGATGAAAAAACAGTCAACTCCTACATTGTACTGTAGCAAATGGCTGGAGGTCCAAGTGAAACAGCTGGATGAACTAGTCAGTTGTATCCATTAAGCTGCTTTCTTCACACCAGTATAGAACACACACACACACACACAAACCTTTATTGGCATTGAAAGCACAAAACATTATGGGAATACAGCAAAATACTAAGATACATCAGTCACTTACACTTGGCTATTGAAATCTCGTCTTCTGATTGCATAATTGTAAAAATTTTGCAACAGCCTCTGTTATTTCACAATTAGAATTAAACAGAAGAAAGTGAATAATTGAGTAATCAGAATGCCAACTCTTACCATCTAAAAGTGGAGTAATAAAACGAGATCGAATATCCCTATAAAAGAGACACAAAGAACACTCATCAAGGGAAGACCATCCACAATTCACAACTATATGTGCTCAAAACTGTATATTACATTCATTGAAATACAAAGAAGGGTTAGTGGTCATAACCCATAGGTACTTATCCAACAGATTGCTCATAACAATTAGGCATATTTTACAAAAACAATGTGTTCAAAACCAACAGTAGGCTCCTTTGTAATTCCATACATAGACAGTGTCC
>NW_015173130.1:640555-642446 GCF_001447785.1 Gekko japonicus
TTTTCAATAGTTCTCAAAGCAAAGTAAGTTGTTTTTTACATCCCAATATTTCTCTAGATACTCTTTAAAGTCTTTCCAGTCTGCAAAGAATTCTTCTGCTTCCAGATTTTTAAGTTTTCTTGTCATTTTGTCCATTTCAGCCATAAAAAGTAGTTTTTTTATCCACTCCCCAATTTCGGGAGTCTTTTCCTGCTTCCAGCATTGAGCATATGTCATTCTAGCAGTTGTAATCATATACCACATCAAAGTCCTTTTCGCAATATTGACTTCTTCCATTTTAAGTCCCAACAGTAGTATTTCGGGTTCTTCCTAATTTTACATTTCACAATTTTCTCCATCTCCGTATGAACCTCAGCCCAAAAGTTTTTTGCTTTATCGCATGTCCACCACATATGATAAAAAGAGCCCTCTATTTTTTTACATTTCCAACATTTGTTTGACATATGGCAAACCTGCTCTTTAAGGCTTGCTGAACTCATGGAGCAACGGGCTTTGGACCAATGCAGAACAATGATGAGTGGACCAGGCAGCATCCACTGCCAGCTATTTTGTTGTCCTTATAAATGCCAGTCAGTGCCTCTTCCCACATCTCCCAGAGTATCCACTGAAGGTTAGCCAGCTACCTGGAGAAAAAAATATTCTTGTCCCTTTAATAGAGACTTAATGGGATGAAAGGAGGTTTGACTCTTAAAAGCCTACATGTGGGAAGTCTTGTTGGTCTTTAAGGCATTACTATTTATTTATTTGAATTATATACCGCCGTCCCAACATGGGCTCAGGGCAGTGTACAGCAGCTAATACAACTAAAATAGTATTAAAACAACAATTTACACATAAGATATCATAAAATACCGTCCCCACATGGGCTCAGGGCAGTGTACAGCAGCTAATACAATTAAAATAGTATTAAAGCAACAATTTACACATAAAATATCATAAAATACCATGTAAACATAGAGGTAATCA
Source organism: Gekko japonicus (assembly GCF_001447785.1). Classification (NCBI taxonomy): domain Eukaryota; kingdom Metazoa; phylum Chordata; class Lepidosauria; order Squamata; family Gekkonidae; genus Gekko; species Gekko japonicus. The sequence goes on from NW_015173130.1 coordinate 641,522, forward strand.
GATGACCAATCAGGATCAGGCCACTGGTGGACAATTGGCCAGAAAAGCTGGGCCAGAGAAGCTAGGGCCAGAGAAGCGGGGTGTGGGGCGCAGGGCCCTGATCTCATATGGAAGCTTATTCCACCCTGAGAAAGCCCTGGCCCTGGTCGAGGCTAGTTGGACGTCCCTGGGGCCGGGGACCACTAACAGGTGTTGATTTGTGGACCTCAGTGCCCTCCGGGGCTCATATGGGGAGAGGCGGTCTCGTACGTAGGCTGGCCCCTGGCTATATAGGGCTTTAAAGGTAAGCACCAGCACCTTGAAACGGACCCGGAATTCAATAGGCAGCCAGTGCAGTTCACACAGCACCGGGTGGATAGGAGCCCGCACAGGCATCACTGTCAACACCCTCACTGCCGCATTCTGCACTAGCTGCAACTTCTGGAGCAGAGCCAAGGGCAGCCCCACGTAGAGAACGTTACAATAGTCCAGTCTGGAAGTGACCATTGCATGGATCACTGTAGCTAAGTCCCAGGGGGGTGAGATATGGGGTCAACTGCCTGATCTGTAGGTGGATAGGAGCCCGCACAGGCATCACTGTCAACACCCTCACTGCCGCATTCTGCACTAGCTGCAACTTCTGGAGCAGAGCCAAGGGCAGCCCCACGTAGAGAAAGTTACAATAATCCAATCTGGAAGTAACCATTGCATGGGTCACTGTAGCTAAGTCTTGGGGGGGCTAACTGTCTGATTTGCCTCAGATAGAAAAAGGCAGACCTGGCAGTGGTGGTGACCTGGGCCTCCATGGAGAGGGAGGTATCCAGGAACACCCCCAGACTCTTCACACTTGACATAGGCACCAGTGGAGTCCCATCGAAAATTGGGAGCCTGATCCCCTGACCCAATTCTCAGGTACAGGACCTCCGTCTTAGATGGATTTAACTTC
>NW_015173130.1:645048-678706 GCF_001447785.1 Gekko japonicus
GGGGGGGAGAGAGAAGAAGAAGAAGAGTTGGATTTATACACCAGCCTTCACTTGGAGTCTTGGAGCACCTTACAATCTCCTTCCCTTCCTCTCCCCACAACAGACACCCTGTGAGGTAGGTGGGGTTGAGAGAGCTCTGAGAGAACTGCTCTTCAGAGAACAACTCTGAGAGAACTGTGGCTGACCCAAGGTCACCCAGCTGACTGCATGTGGAGGAGTGGGGTATCAAACCCGGTTCTCCCAGATTAGAGTCCGCCGCTCTTAACCACTACACCAAACTGGCTCTTGAAAGGTGAACTTCAGAAGGGGGAATGCAAAGTCGCCCAAGTCTGTTGACTCAGTGATGGATTTGTACGCAGTATCTTGCTCACAGATCCATGGCTTGCTGCATGTGACATTGGGGTGGGGCGGGCTGAGCTGGGCAGAGCAAGCCTGCCTCTGATATCAGATTTTATGATGCCAGTAAAGGGTGACAACTGCCCTGTGACCTCTTGTCTTACTACGATCCAGAGTAGGACAGTGCAACTTTAATTTTCTGCTTCTGGCTCCCAAATATCGTGGGCCATCCCTAGGCAGATGGAAAAGGGCCTCCATTTTATCTTACATTAACATTTTTTTTAAAGCACACCCACCCACCCTTTCCCCCCTCTTATCTTCTGTTTAACTTCTTTCTTTTCCTTTCAACTTGTACATTAATCACTGGGCAGGCTCTGCTCTTTTATTTATGTTAGTCTAGGCCCACCAGTGCCAAGTTTCCCCTTTCCCTCCCTAATCGCCTCTGCTTTTCAGTCCTTTAAAACAAAACAAAACAAAAACAAAGGTGAGGCTGCCGGCAGGGTCCTATATGTTTCTGTTCTTGCATACTGCAATATTTTAGGTGCTTTATATAAATGACTGACAATGGCAAAAAGGGACTATTTGTATGTAAATACACAGGAGATCCCTAACAAACAGTGCATGGCTACACGGAGTTACTCCAGTTGAAGACCCTTGAAATCAATGTACTTAGATTGCTGTACTCTGCTTAGGTCTTTCCACTGTTTGGGCCAGAATCTTTTAATAACTGTGCCTGCCAGAATGTTTTAATAACTTTTTGTTTATTAACTTTTTCCTTTTTCCATATAAAAACGTTCTATAACTATAAACATAAAAATTACTACAACAAAAACAGTCAACAATAATTAAACACAGCTTATATCTTGATATTTAAACAAAAGATATTAAAGACATATTATTAACTGGTCAATAAAATACAAATTCTAAATATTTTTTAGGTAGAGCACTATATGTTCATTCACTTTCATCATGGTATACTGAAAAAAGAAGACCATTTCTCCACAAACATCAGTTGTTTCTAAAGATTATCTTCAATTAATAATTGTATCACAATTTTATCTAAAACAATGATACCCCAAGTTTTCAAAAGCCATTGTCTTGTTGTAGGGATTTTAATCATCTTCCAAAATTGGGCAATTAATGCTTTAGCTGTTATCAATAGCAAGGCTGCCACCTCTACACCAGTCTTGGTTAATGTTGTGTTCTCCCAGTGGTTTAACAAAAGAGATTCTGGAGTATAAGGAATGCTGTGGCCCAGTATCTTTCCTTTAATTGGTAAGATAGTTTTCCAAAAGTTATTAATTCGTGGACATTCCCACCAACGGTCTAAAATAGTACCTGGCAATCCATATTCCTTCCAACACCTAGACAAATCGCCGCGTATGAACGGGACCTATAGTGACCGGGTGGTAGGGGAATACTCTGAAGTTTATAGGGACTACAGAATGGCCAGGAGTGAATGCAGCTGGTCCATCCCAGTTGTGCCAGCATAGCAGCAGGCCTCTTTTGAAATCCTGGGGGTTAGTATAGGGGGGAGTCACACCAGGAGTCCAAGCCTTCTCATGTTACCCAAACAGTACAGGAAGGAGCTGCACTGGAGCAGCCCTCACACCACAAAGTTTATGGAAGACAGAGTCCCCAGCTGGACAACAGTGCCCCCCAAAATGGTCAGGTCAGGGGTCGTTTCGTAGAAAAAGAGCTAGGGGAACTCATTAGCATAACTCATTAGCATATGCCACACCCCCTGACATCACCGGAAGTGTGTCATAAGGCCACACCCCCTGACATCACCGGAAGTGTGACATAAATACTTGCAGAGTCAACCCTGCTTAGCTTCCAAGATCTGCAGTTCCTGAGCTGATGGGGACCTCTGGACAACCTGGACAGGTGGCACGCTAGCCTTAGTGGACTATACCTCCCCTCAAAAAAAACAGTGCATTTTAAAAAGTATGATGGCCAATGAGGGGCCTGGCGGTGGACCTGCAAGGCTGGCGGGAGTGTGAGGAAGCCCTGCGAAGGCCCCCCGCCCCCAACGGTCCCAGCTGCCGCCGCCAGCCTTGCGGGCCCTCCCTGGCCCCAGGCAGGCAGGGGTGGGGAGAAGTGGGGAGGAAGCAACTTACCCTCCCTCTTCTCCTGCCTCCTCCTGGCTGAATGAGGGCCGGAAGCGGGGGGCCGGAAGCGGGGGGTGGGACTTCATCATGTGCCCCGCCCCCCAGCACCTCACCTGGGGGAACTGCGATCCCCTGCGATCCCCCCCGAATCTACCTCTGGGTCAGGTAGGTCTTGACACTAGGCACAAAAGAATCCAAGACCTTTGGCAAAGAGCTTGTTTAGGAGTGTAAACAAGATGTGCTCATGCCTGGTAGGATTTTGCCTTTTTCTTTCTTTAAACAGCAGTCACATTGCAAGCTGCTTTGGAAAGTCCTGTCAGTGTCAAAATTGGTCTGCTATGTGGTGTTGGCTGGTAGAAAAGCACCTTCTTGTGTGCTTGGATCATGGCCATAACGAGGGGCAAAAAAGGAGCATTTATTTACGTAGAAGATTTGTATGCCACCTCTCCAAGAAACCAGGTCCAGGTGGCTTACAAATAAAACATGATGAAAACACCCACAGAAAGATTAGTTTATTAATTATAATTTACAGTCTGCCTTTCTCATTGGAACTCAAGGCAGAATACAAGATGGTAAGTACACCTGATTGTACACTAGATAAAGACACCAAAATCAACAGTCTGTTAACCTGGAATTTTAAAAACCAAGCCAGCGTTCAAGTACAGCATAAAGCAGGGATGGCCAAACTGCGGCTCAGGAGCCACATGTGGCTCTGACACATATCGTGTGGTTCCCAGCAGGGTGGCTGGAGAAGCAAAGGGGAGGCATGCCTCCCCAACTGGTCTTCCCTTCCCCAGCCAGTGCTCCCCTCCTTGGGTAGGCTTGAGGTTGGGGGGTGGGGTGAGAAAGAAAGCAACTTTTACTTTAAATGCATTCTCAAAGGCCCCCCCCCCCAGCCACCTGGCTTGGAGAAGGCATTATCATTGGACAAATAAATATCAGTATCTGTTTTTACCCCTTTATATTTTTGGCAGTCTCATTTAATATTAATAAAAAGCAAATGTGCATATTTTTTCAATAAAAACATCTGTGTAATAGTTGTTCATGTCTTGCAACTCTCAAGCATCTGAGGTTTATTCTATGTGGCTCTTAAACGTTAAGCAAGTTTGGCCACCCCTGGCAGAAAGCATCTAAAAGAGTTTCATAAAAACAGGCTAGAGCAGGCAGTAAAACCATGTGAAAGACTAACTCCTAGGTAAAAGCCTGGGTGAAAAGGCTGTGTTAATCTACTGAAAAAGGAGGGAATTGGATTTATACCCCCCCTTCCCTCGAGTGGCTTACAATCTCCTTCCCTTCCTCTCCCCACAACAGACACCCTGTGAGGTAGGTGGGGCTGAGAGAGCTCTTTAGAGAACTGCTTGTGAGAGAACAGCTCTCAAAGAACTTGTGACTGACTCAAGGTCACACCAGCAGCTGCATGTGAAGGAGTGGGGAATAAAACTCAGCACTCCCAGATTAGAGTCTGCATGCTTAACCACTACACCAAACTGGCTCTCAGAGAGCTGAGCAGCATCACTTAACACCACGTTCTGGAATCTAGTCAGGTAAGAACAGACCCACCATGGTGCCCACTGCTCCTAACCCAGTCAGTCTCTTTCTAGAAGGATACCATGGTGGACTGTATCAAAAGCTTCTAAGAGGTCCTTGAGAATCAACAGGGATGCCTTCTGCTCGGCAAAGAACACCAGTCAGGGCAAACGAGGCCATTTCAGTCCCAAACCTAGGCCAGAACCTGATTTAAATAGGTCTAGATATTATTTATTAATTAAATAGATAAAATTAGAGGAGATGTGTTTTTTTCTGTTATGGAGTATGTGTTTTGTATCTTTGACTATAGTGATGCAACCAAATAAACAAAAATTCCCATTTGAAAGCAGAGTCCTGGTACAGGGCAATGACTTTTTCAAGACACTCTGATGAGTTCAAAACATCCTGTTTTCCTTCAAATGTGCTCAATGATAAAAGGTGAAAGGGGGGGGGGACATTCCATAACCATTCAGTCAAACTGTTTTGAGGATGCAATAAAGCAAATTACCCTTAAGTTCCTGTTAATACAAACACACACAAGTGCATGCATGTTTACTCGGAAGTGAGTCCCATTAAATTCAGTAGGAATTACTCTCAAGTAAGTTTTCATAGCACAGCCGTAAGGAAATATAAGGCAGAGTCTGTTGGGGAAACTGTGTATGGTTTCTGATGGAAATCAATGGGAACACAGAAAGCTTATGAAAAATTAAAAAGGAAAAACAACCATGCAAATATTTCTCCCAACTCTTAAAAACGAGACTCTCTCTTCTTCAGGAGGAGGGCTTGGCTCAGTGGTAGAGCATCTGCTTTGCTTAAAGAGGGTCCCGGGTTCAATCAGTCCCAGATTAGAAAGATCAGATAGTAGGTGATGTGAGAGATGTCTACCTCAGAGACCCTGGAGAGTTGCTGCCAATCACAGTAGACTTTGATAGACAAATGTGGATGCTTTAACAGTTCAATGGCAGGCTGAAATTAACAGGTGTAGCTTTTACCCCCATGTCTTGATTCCTACCAGTACTGGAACTGTGTTTAGATGTGAAGGCGATTACAGATCTCCAAGCATCCTTTAAAGCTGAATCACCACCTTGCTGGGCTGTGGGGAGAGGTTAAGCAGGTTGAACCTTTCCTCTCCTGCACAATTTTGCAAATCCAAATTGGGGCCCCAGACTGTCAGCCCTTGAAAGAAAAAAGAGAGCCAAGTATACATTTTGTGCCCACTTTTTCCTTTAAAGGGTTATAATAGCACTGGATAGTGGCACTTTCACCTAGCAAACCTATGTGGGGTGGAAAGGGTTAACTCTGCTCCTTTTTCCATGTGATCTGACTGGGGTTTTGTGTGGCTGTAATTCAACAGTAAAGGATGCCTGGAAGATTTCAACATGGATCTCCAAGCACAATGCCTGTTTTGTTCCCAAGGATCAAGGCAAAGGAGCTGCCCGGCAGAATCCAGGACAAAATGTCTGCAGTAGTAGAGGAGCTGTCCAGTCAGACAATTAGATCTCTTGCAGTTCTGCAGGGCTTGCAAGACAGAGCTCTTCCGCCAGGCTTTCAACTAGGGGGCCGCCTCCATTATAGAGCCCTGGCCCTTGGTTTTTTGACATCTAGCCTGTGCCGCAGGAAGATCTTAAGCAGAATGACTGTCAGACCTCTGTGTACATCCTTAAAGTAAGCCATCTCAAACAAACAACCAATTAACGATTACCAGCACTTTATGAACTTGAATTGTTTTTAGATGATTTTATGTTGTTTTAACTGTTATTACATATTGACTGTGAGCCACCCTGAAGCCTGTTTTGTGGGGAGGGCGGGGTACAAATTGGCTAAATAAATAAATAAATAAAGCTTGAGACTGGGAGCTGGTTGGAAAAGGTGTCGCACCAGGGAGTTCTAGATATCTACCATAACTATCTCCAAAGCTGGTGTTGTGGCCCTTCTTGGAGCACCAGTGGAGCTGATCCTGGTCCTAAATAAAAGTCCTTCCTCAGAAGCTAGGCATGCAAGGAAGAGGCCTGATGCAGTGAGGCTGGCACAGGGGTAATTGTTAGATGTCCTAAACTAGAGCTATACTAAGTTGGTCATTTTCACCAATCCCTGCTTCATGCTGCGCCCTCTCCACATTGCTCTGCCAGGTCCCTTGTCCCATGCAATGACAGGGGATGTCAGTGGGCTGCAGTAGAAAGGAGGAAGCAGGGAAGTTCCATTCTTCTGATGGACAATTTAGTTTGGCTCCACACACATCCACATCTTGGTAGGCAGCCTGAAGCATGGGGAAAAGAGTGTGGCATGATTCTGCAAAGTCTATTGTGCATCTTCTCTAGCTTATGGCCCAGAGTCCCTGTAGAGTGTGTTGATACCTTATGACCAGAGCAGATACCAGGACCTGCCTCCATTGCTGAGACATTGAGGCCCATGGTGAGGTGCAAGGGTCCTGTGACTCAGGTTTCCTCATACAATGCCCCTACTGGGTCTAGGCATATGTTCCTGCCCAGGAATTAAGATCACAGGGAGAGGACTTCTTGACTGTCCCATCAATCCAAGAAGCTTGTCTGGGGGTACATGAGAGAGGGCCTTTTCAGTGGCAGCCCCACAATTACAATTATGGAACAACTTCCCCAGGCCTCTTCCTCTCAGTCTTTAGGAGACAGCTGAAGACAGTATTACTCATGATGGCATTTGATTACTTCTTCTGTCTACCAGCAGCTTTAAATTATTTATTTTAACTCGTGCTTTTTATGTATTTTATTATTATTTACATTGGAAGCCACATTGAGTTCCTATAAGGTAGAAAGGCAGCTAATAAAGTTTACGTAGAAGTTTGTTGCACTCCTCCTGGCTCAGAGCCAGCTGCAGCTGTTTGTTCAATTACTGGCTGAGGGCTGGCTGCAGGTAGCTCTTCATCTGAGGAATCTGTGCAGTCACTGAGCACACACTGATTTACAACACAGAGTAAGAAAATGTTCTGAAGTGAATGGCATATTTCTTTGTTTTTAGATTAAGCAGTTAAGTGTCTCAGTGGGCACCATCTTAGGAGAGGAATCTTCTTCAGTGATAGGGAGAAAGAGGGATACCTCTTCCAAGATGGCACCTACTGCCTGCAGTTTTTGCAAGAAGTTATATTAAAAATAATTTTAAAGTATCTGTTACCCAATTAATTTAGGCTGTTTCTACATGGATGTTTTGCTTGGGCTCCCTTAGTTAACACTGTTTTCCCAAGCTTTCACATAACATTGTCCTCTATTCATCTTGTTTCTGTGTTTTCCCCAGCTTTGCTGCAATCTTTCTCCAGCCTGGCTTGGTATCATCTTTTGGAAAGATTGTAGTCAAATCACCTTTGAGCACCATGCAGATGGGAAGGTGTGCATTTTTGCAGGTCCCATACACATTGGTGCCATTTCCTTAGATGGGAAGGTGTGCATTTTTGCAGGTCTCATTTCCCTTGCCTCAAGCTTTACCCCCTGCCACTAGAAAGCTTTCTAAAAAGTAACAATTGGTAACTGACAAATTGCTAAAGTATTAAATATATCATATCATATCATATCATGATCTATTGCAACAGCGTACTACTTCTCAGTTTTAAAAGTCTCTAAATCTTTTGTTGCTGAATTATAAAGGAAAATATGCAGTCACTACTTTTCTCATAACTCCACAACAAAAATGCTAGAAATTTATTTACTGTCTATACAATGACACTGGGAAACAGAACATTATTACAACATATGTCTATAACTTTATAACACATTAGAGACCTGTCAATTTTACAGATTCATGGATGACAGATCTATCAGTGGCTAATAGCCATAATGACAAAGGGGACCTCCATGTTCAGAGGCAGTAAACCTCTGAATGCCAGTGCCAGGAGTCAATTATCTAGGGAAGGCCTTGGCCTCTATACCCTCTTGTTGGACCTCCAGATGAACTGGTTGGCCACTGTGTGAGACAGGATGCTGGACTAGAAGGACCACTGGTGTGATTCAGCAGGGATCTTCTTATGTTCTCAATAATAGATTAAACAAAAACTCACAAAAGTGGCACATAGTGGAGAATGGCAGCCACGGGGGGCTAAAGCAAGGAAACGGTGTGGCTTTGGAGAGCTACATGGAGGATTATCTCAATGTGGAAGCAGTGCTGGACTTTTTTTTTTAATTGATCAAAAGATTTTAAAATGAATCCATGAATCCTATAACATTGTAGCCTTTGTTGAAGGTTCACTTTGATACAAACCAAGTAGGTGTGATCCTTAAATATTCTAAAAAATCATGAGTAAAAGGATTATTGTATGATCCCAAGAGTGGAGTTGGATCTTGCCAGTGTGCAGGGCAGTGGCAGACAGGAAGAAACATGAGTTTTGAATGCCTTCCATAGTTTTATCCGTCATGCCAGTTTAAAATGCAAAATGTTTTTGAAGGGGTGGTGGTGGAAGAAACCTTTCAAAATCAAAGAAAGGGCAGGTTCCTTTTAAGATGCCTGTATAATTTAAGTTGCAGATAAAAATGTTATGCAAATGCTCTCAAATAGCTAGCTCTAATCTGCCCTGTCATACTGTATAGCTTTTGCTTTGAATGGAAATCTTTTAACTCTTGTAATGTAGTGTTAGCCCTTGCATGTATAAAATGGGTCCATGTCCTGCTTTTCTATGGGGGACATTAATCAATTCCACCGTCTGCTTAAGGCAGAGGAGCGTGGGGACCCAGTCAACTGCCAGGTTTATTCCTGAAGGGGATACAGCACGGGACAGTACTCCAGATTCCTTCTGTCTGATTTGTTCTGATTCCGTTTCCACGGGGAGGGGGAAATTATATGTGACTGAAAGCAGGGCTTTTTTTGTAGAAAAAGCCCAGCAGGAACTCATTAGCATAATAGGCCATACCAAACAGCAGGAACTCATTAGCATATTAGGCCACACCCATGACAGCACAGCTCATTAGCATATTAGGCCACACCCCCGTGTTACCAGAAGTGTGGTCATCCAGCCACACCCACCTTTTGCTTCTTATTCTGTTTACCTTGTTTGTTGTCAAAACCCAGGGCTTTTTTTGGAGCAGGAACTCCTTTGCATGTTAGGCCACACACCCCTAGCCAATCCTAATGAGTTCCTGCTGTTGGGTGTGGCCTATTATGCTAATGAGTTCCTGCTGGGTGTGACCAATTTAGGAGCCAGCCGGAACTCCGTTCCTGTGCGTTCCTGCCCAAAAATAGCCCTGACTGAAAGCATAAGCCTTTTGTTTAGTCAGATGTGACAGGATACGCAATATCTTATAGAACGTTGTTTACAAAGAGAGGCAAGGAAAATGACGAGCTTCTGTGGACCTCTGCAGTGATCTCTGAGAAGTGAAACTATCGATGGGTTTAAAGCCACCTGCCAGTTTCATTCATCCTTCATTGAATGAGATTCAGTTTTGTCATGTGTGGGGATTAGAGGATTCTAACCAGAATGTTGTACATTTTCTGATCGCAACAAATCACTGTAGAGGTGGACTTGACAAAGATTTCAAACCCTGTGTTAGTTCCAGTTTAGCAGTGAAGAAGACTCCCCCAAATTCTTAAACAGGAGGGGGGAAAGCACTGAAGAGTTTTGACCAGTCTAATCTTTGCACAGAGTTCTAAAAGTTTAAGCAGGAATTTCCTCGTTAAGATGTTGCCATTTTCTTCACACAATTGTGTGTTACGTGAGTGTTAAGGGCCATCAAGTCACTTCTGACATATGGTGACACTATGAATTAATGACTTCCAAAAACAGCCAGTTTGGTGTAGTGGTTTGATTCCCCACTCCTCCACATGCAGCCAGCTGGGTGACCTTGGGTCAGTCACAGTTCTCTCAGAGCTGTTCTCTTGAGCAGTTCTCTCGAGCAGTTCTCATAAAGCTCTCTCAGCCCCACCTATCTCACAGGGTGTCTGTTGTGGCGAGAGGAAGGGAAGGTGATTGTAAGCCGCTCTGAGGCGCTGAGTGAAGGGTGGAATATAAATCCCACTCTTCTTCATCGTCATCTTCTCCTCATTAACATCGGTGCTCAGGTCTTGCAGAGTAAAGGCCATGACTTCCTTGATTGAATGAGTCCATCTCATGTTGGATCCAGGTGGGTAGCCGTGTTGGTCTGAAGCAATAGAACAAAATTTGAGTCCAGTGGCACCTTTAAGACCAAAAATAAATAAATCTGGGTATAAGCATTAATATGCATGCACACATCTTCAGATGCATTGAAACAGACTTCCTCAAGCTTAGAATTCAACTTTGTTGGTCTTAAAAGTGCTGCTGGAATCAAACTTTGTTCCATCTCATGTTGGGTCTTTTTCTTTTCCTGTTGCCTTCAGCTTTTCTTAGCATTATTGTCTTTGACTCATCTTCTCATAATATGACCAAAGTACGATAGCCATCATTTTAGCTTTCAGGGAGAGTTCAGGCTTGATTCGATCTAGAACTCACTTCTTTGTCTTTTTAGTGGTCCACCGTATCCTTAAAACTCTCCTCCAACATGACATTTCAAATGAAACAACTTTCTTCCTGTCGGCTTTCTTCATTGTCCAACTTCCACACCCATACACAGTAATCGGGAATACTATGGCATGCATTATCTTGATCTTGAAACATCCTCACACTTCATGCAGTCTTAATCTCCTTTTGATTTCATGGATTGGTGATGGAGCCCAAGGAATAGAAAATCTTTAACAATTTCAATTTCTTCATCGTCAACCTTAAGGTTATCTAATTCCCCAGTAGTCATTACTTTTGACTTCTTGCCAAAGTTTGGTGTAGTGGTTAAGTGTGCGGACCCTAATCTGGGAGAACCGGGTTTGATTCCCCACTCCTCCACTTGCACCTGCTGATGTGACCTTGGGTCAGTCACAAGCTCTGGCACAGCTGTTCCTGAAAGAGCAGTTTGTGCCAGAGTTCTCTCAGCCCCATCCACCTCACAGGGTGTCTGTTGTGGGGAGCGGAAGGGAAAGGAGTTGTAAGCCGCTCTGAGGCTCCAAGTGAAGGGCGGGGTATAAATCCAATCTCTTCTTCTTCTTCTTGATATCCAGCACTTTCTGCTTTAACCTTCATCAGTAGTCATTTCACAGCATACATACTCATTTAGGGAATCCATTGCCACAAATTGTTATGATGATACTGTCTCACATACATATGTGCCATTAAGTTACAAGTGACTTCTGGCGACCCCAGCAAGGGGCTTCCAAGGCAAGTGAAAAGCAGAGGTGGTTTGCCATTGCCTTCCTCTATAGACTCCTCCTTGGTGGTCTCCCATCCAAGTACCAACCGTTCTTAGCTTCTAAGATCTGACAAGTTGTGAGCAGAGTAATTCTCTTGGATTTTTCTTTACTTCCTTCAAAATACCCTGTAAAGTTAACATTTTTGTTGAGTTTACATGAAAGCTTCTCTGCTTTCAATATGTAGAGCAGGTTATTCTCAAATTCAATATGATGGATCATTACTTTTTTATACTGCTTATGGTAAGTTTTGCATTTTTCCTCTGTCATGTTGCTGAAGCTTTCCTTTGCCTGCATTTCCTTATCAACCCCCTCCAAATCTGCATTTTGAATCCATTTTTTTTCCACTCACAGGAAATAGCTTAATCAATTTTTAAGTTTTTAATCTAGTTAATAATCAATTTATTGTGTTTGTGTGTGATTTTTACCTACCCCATCCCTTTTTGTTAGGGGGGACTGTATACTTCCATGGATAAAACAATAAATTTCTTGACCCTTGTTTTGCTGTCTCCCCCAATAGGCACCCGCAGTTCCCTCTTTTCTCCCCCCCTCCACATATTGGCATGGTCAAATTTCTAGTTTTAATGTTCATAATATTATGAAATGACAGCTTAACAGCTTAATATACTTCCAGGGGTTCCCCAACCCCCATGTTTTCTTCCTAACACTAATGTTAACCCTCCAGTTCTCTGCTTCAATTCCCAATCTCCAGCTATTTCAAACTGTAATTTTACCCATCCAGACTCTCAAGCCAGGTGAGCCCAGCCATCATACAAATTGTTGTGGAGTGGTGGAAATCATTTGCAAATTGCAGGAGAGAATCATGGGGTGCAGGAGGTGCTAAACACTTCCTTCCTGTTATCTCTGCACATGTGAGGTCAGGACCCTGTATGTCAACAAAATATTTGGTCCCACCCTTAGTGCTTACACAAATTACGGGAAACAATCATAAGTGGATCTTTTCTTACTGAGATGGGACCCAAGGGCCATTTTAAACAGGATGGTAAGCAAGGCGAACAGGAAGTGCAATCTATCGATCTGGCTTCCTGATCCCACCACTTTGCCATCTGGCTTGCAACCGGCCTCCTGCTTTCCCCCCATCAGTCTTCTTACCTTAGGAGGCGATGGAGCAGCACAAGGCTGGTTGGACTCTCGTTCATTATGCCTGAAATGGCTCAGAGCAATGTTCCCTCTAAGCTGAGTTAGTGTGAGCTAGCTCACACTAACTCAGCTTAGAGGGAACACTGGCTCAGAGTTACATGGTGCTTATTCTCCATGGTTTGAGACATTTCTGTCTTGGAAGTCACAAGTCTTTTCGTTCCTGATGATCTCGTTTCTCCCCTGGTCTCAAGGACTATGGCTGCAGATCGAGAGGTAAAAGCTTGCAGAAGATGATAGGCCCCTTAATGGATGTTAATGGCCATATTTGATTAGAGGTAGTAAAACTCGGATGGACTATTATTGGGGGAGGGGAGGGGAGGGGTTCTCCGACTAAATGAATCTGGTAGCAGCTGGGAAGTTCTGAAAGACTTAAGGAAGGAGGTACTGCCCAAATGTTAGTGTCTTTTTGAAAAGTCTTGATTGCCCCACAATGGTTAAGCACTTGCTGTGTATATGTTGTTGCTTTGCTGCTCAATGGCACACTGCTAATTTGACTCTTGGAGAAACCCTCGTCTCCAGTTGGGTATCAAGAGGCAAACTCTGATCTGGGCATGGAGTCTAAGCTGATTAGATTGCTTATGCTGCAGAAGCAAGCAAAGAGAAGTTATTCCACAGCCCTAGAAGTCTTGGCTGTAGAAAGGCTCTCTACACATGCTCGAAGGCATACTTATAATGGAAAACCGGGAACTTTTCAAACACAGCAGAAAGAGAATTTTTCAGCTTGCTCCTTCTGCATCAGAAGAGCTACAAAGGTTGTAGAAGTTGCTCCTGATGCCGCTGTTCCTTTGATCTCACTCCTCCTGGACTTCTGAAGTGCTGAATCAAAGACAGCATTATACCTCCTCTTGCATCTTGTATAACCCCTGTAGCTTTCTGATGGGAAAAGCTGCACTTGGTGAGAATTCTCACCCACTCCATTCACACATGTGTTCTGGCTTTACATCTGGGCAATTAGGATAATGGGACTCTGGTTGGGCTAGTGAAACTGTCACTGCCACTCAGAAACGTAAGGAAATGGGTGGTTTGATAATGCACCTTGAGTCTCAGTGCGAAAGGCAGACTGTAAAATATAAATATTGCTTGGCTAACTGCATTACGGGAGCATACAAAATCGGCTCTCCATGTGCTGAATGTTTTCAAGCAGCTACCATGTCGTACCGAGCCATCCACGTCCTCCCTGTGACTTAAACAACTGCTTATTAGAAGATTACAATGCCTTGCCCTGACTTGGATGGCCCAGGCAAGCCCGATCTCGTCAGATCTCAGAAGCTAAGCAGGGCCGACCCTGGCAAGTATTTGGATGGGAGACCTCCAGAGAATACCAGTGCCGGGAGGCCAGAGGCAGGCTACCAAGCCACTTCTCTGAATGTCTTCCGTGCCCCAGTAAGAGTCGTCAGAGGTTGCCATTACTCTCAGGCATGGACACACACACACAAATTCAAGGTAAAAAAAAAACTACAATGCCTTAACTCTCTGGGTAGACCACGTGCCCTTAAAAATACTGCCATTAAAGGTCACTGGACTTCATATTTTTTAAACATTTATAAGTTGTTGTAGATTTTCTGGGCTGTATGGCCGTGGTCATACCTACAGTGCCAAGACCACAGCCATACAGCCCGGAAAATCTACAACAACTAATGAACTCTGTCCGTGAAAGCCTTCGACAACATAGTCTAAATTTATAGTCCGCCAGTCTTTCATGGAACTCCGGAGTTCTTAAGAGGCCTTTCATCCTGGAAGGAACTAGACCCAGACCTGCTTAGCTTCAGCAAGGTGACCACATCCTTTGCCTTCCAATCATACCTAAGGGTAGATAACCAAAGCCTATTTCTAGCTGCCACTTTTTGAAATAGGATGCTGGAGTAGATGGAGATCACAGCCCGATCCCTCTGGGGGTGGGGTCCTTACATGCTCCGCACCACGAGTAGATGGAGATCACAGCCCGATCCCTTACACGCTTAGCACCCCCTTTTTGGATAGGTTTTGGAAAATGTGTTTGGTATGGCAGAGGTTTGGCCTCTCTCACCCCTTGTTGTCCCTCCCTGTCAAGTCAGTTGTGGTTTGTAATGGTCTGTTTGTACAACAGTTCTTGCAAGCGCAAGTTTCTTTCTTTCTGCCTGTGTGTTGTCAAAGCCAGCACAGCAATTACGTGCTGAAAACATCCAGAAATCTGCTCTGAGATCATTCAGTCTGCCTGCTTCTCTCTCCCCCCCTCTCTCTGTGCATTGTGCCTTTTAACTTAGACAATATTTAGCAAAAATATATTATTATCATTATTCAATCTATTTCCAGTTTTTCCACACACCCCAAGGTTAACATCAAGCGTGGTTTTGAAAAACAACCTCCTTGTGCCTTTTTTTGTTTTTCTGGTGGTCACTTTTCAAGGCATATCGGATGTGCTTGGAACGCTGGACCCGTGCCATATTTATTACACATGTACTGTAATACACAGTGGCACCTGTGAGTTACATAAAAGGCCTCATTCATATGGAAGCCTTGTGTTTGTGCTCCTCACAGAGGCCAAGAACAAGTTCATACTGTGTAAAGGAGAAAAATATTGAACCAGCGGCGAGAAAGAAGGCAATTGTGAGCACCCATAGGCTTTCCTCTCCGGAGTACAAAAGTCTGTTGCTTTCTTTCACATTCTTAGTGAGTGTAAAACTTGGCCTCTCTTCTTCTTCTTTTATTCTTCACTAGTTGATTTGTTCTGTATAGCTGGGAACACAGAAACTCTAGAAGATGCGGTTTGTTAGGGCTCTATAGTAAGAACGTATGAAGCTGCCTCGTATGGAGCCAAGCCATTGGTAGATGTAGCCCAATATAATCAGCTTGGACTGGGAGCCGCTCCCCAGGGTCTCAGGCAGAGAAAGGTCTTCCCAGTCCCTGCCACCTGTGATCCGTCAACTGGGGATTAGCCTTGGTGAGAACTTCACAGTGAACAAGTTTGGCAGGCAAACATACTGTCCTCAACAGCTGCAATTGCTTGCGAGCTGAGCCTTTTATCGGCTCATCTCACTTTGCTATTAGCTGCCTGACTTATGCACTGAGCAGCTTTGTGGCTGCACAGTAGCTGTGGCAGTGAAGGTTCTCCCCCCCCCCCGCCTTGTGGCAAGGCTACTTTTGCACCTGCACAGTATGTGAAAGTGAATCCCCCCCCCCCGAGTCATGGTTGGGAAAGATAATTCAATGAGGCCAGGGCATGGTGGAAAACTATGATGCTTGTGGGCCTACGTGACAGTGCATATGCGCGAAGTACTGCAGATCCAGATGGATGTTGATGTGTGTCTGATTGAGATGAAACCGAACAAGATTTTTCTTTAAAATTACAATGATTTTTCTTCATTTAAGGAATTGGTAGCAGAGTAAAGTGACAACAGATGTAGGGGAGGAGTTATTTGTGGAATGTAACCCAGCAAACAGGCTTGAGCTGTCCATGTGCAGCCTGAACTGCCTGCCCACCAATCCACTCTTTGCTTGTGACAGGTGAGCAGGCTGTGAGTCAAACTGGCCAGTGCTTGAATATCATTACTGGGAGATGCTGGGGAACAAAACTGGGACTTTCTGCATGCAACAGAGATGCTCTGCCCCTGAGCTATGAATGCTTCCTAATTTTTAGGGCTGAGACTTGGAATATATGAAGCATCCCTGTGCATAAGTCACAGCACATTGCCTTCACCATTCAGTTGCATGGTCCATCCTGTATATCTTTGATCAGGAAGATCATTTGGTTTTTACAGAAATTTACCCCAGTCCTCCATGGCAAATTAGAGTAGTTTGGGCTTGAAATAGTATTTTTTTTGCTTTGATGTTTCTGAATATGTGAGGAAAATGATTGCCACTTCTCTGTTTAAGTGATCACAGTGCTGGAAAGAATCATTTTGTCCACTGTGAATTATTTTGATTTAACTTCAAGAATGATTTGCATTGCATTATGAGTTTTTAGCCAAATGCTAGAGCGTTCCCCCGCATGACATCATCGTGCTGGGCACATTGAGTATGGCAGGGCTCTTTGGGAGGTGGGGCTCTCCCTGCTGGCCAGCTGGCTAGTGGCAGAACTCCCGCCCCCCATTGGGGGGATGGCAACCTTAGCTCAGTGGTAGTGTAGAAGTTCACTCTATGTTAAGTCGGCTACTTAACAAAGAGTCAGAGAGTGATTTCAGCAAAAGATCAGCTTTATTCAGCAACTCGTAACTCAACTCCAAACAGATCAACATGAGTAGCCAGAACAGCTTTTACATTGAAGCTGTTCTACTTTTAAACTCTCCCGGCTAATGTAGCCACGCCCTATTTTACAATATCAACCTATGAGGTTGCAAGGATAAAATCCAATCACAATAGTTCCCGCTCTTGGAACTGGCTGTTTGTGATTGGTCGGCTCTTCCTGGGCTACCAATTACATTTGAGGGATTAGGATCCTAGCCCAGGATGAAGCTTGACATGGTGATTCAATGACTGCGTTCACATACATACATGGGTCAGATTGAATACACCACACTCTATCTAATGTTCATCCTGCTGTCTAGCTCAAGATGATGTATCAAAGACTCTCCTCCATTTTCACAGCTACCTGTGAGGTAGGCAGGGGTCATTTCGTAGAAAAAGAGCTAGGGGAACTCATTAGCATAACTCATTAGCATATGCCACACCCCCTGACATCAGGGGCCCGGCGGTGGACCTGCAAGGCCAGCGGGAGTGCGAGGAAGCCCCACCAAGGCCCTCCCTGGCCCCAGGCAGGCAGGGGTGGGGAGAGGCGGGGAGGAAGCAACTTACCCTCCCTCTTCTCC
Organism: Gekko japonicus; assembly: GCF_001447785.1. Taxonomy (NCBI): domain Eukaryota; kingdom Metazoa; phylum Chordata; class Lepidosauria; order Squamata; family Gekkonidae; genus Gekko; species Gekko japonicus. The sequence goes on from NW_015173130.1 coordinate 662,174, forward strand.
TGCCTCCTCCTGGCTGAATGAGGGCCGGAAGCGAGGCGGCCACCACACTCTATCTAATGTTCATCCTGCTGTCTAGCTCAAGATGATGTATCAAAGACTCTCCTCCATTTTCACAACTACCTGTGAGGTAGGCCAGGCTTAGAGACAGAGAGTGGCAATGGCCCACAGTAATTAACTGAATGGGGATTTGAGCCCAAATCTCCCCAGTCCTGCACGAATCCTTGCCTGACACCCCAAAGGTCTCAGGCTGAGGGCTTATAGCAGACATAAACCCTAATACCAAACTGCTAATCCCACAGCATGTTTCCCCCCCTCTTTTGTGATCCATGATGTGCAGGCTATCATTACTTTAAATTTCTCCCCAGTTAAAGACAAGCACAATGTTCTGAGCTCTGGGTAATTTTAAAGCAGGCCTGAGACATGGCACAGTGTAGTCCACTCTGCAAACAGAGTTACTCAGATAATTACATAGAGGCCAGGCTTCAAATGATCTGCGTCATACTACAGCATACTTAACTATTAATCTGACCCTGGAACCGAACACTGAGGAATTTCTGTTCATTATTCAAGATTGCAAGGACTGCGGTGAAAGGAAAATTACACAAAGGGCACTGGGACAGCTTAGAAGTAATTCAAATGTACGTGGTATTTAACCTGGGGGGGGGAAATGAATATTGTCCCAGGGATGCAAGAATGTAAAATGGGAATGGGGGAAAGAATTATCACTCGGGTGCCTACTGAGACAGTTCTTTGGTGCACCTGTAATATTCATTGGGGTGGGCGAGGACACCCAATTGTTCAAATGCCAACTTCAACAATAAAGGAAAGGGTACTTTTAATCTGACCATGAAAACAGAAACTAAGCACAACATAAGCAAGCCCCTGTTCACATGCCACCCTTGGATCAGTGGATCAGAATTTTTTTGTGAGGAAATAGCCACTCTGCTGACTTGTTAGGCCTGAAAAGTTTTGTGCATAAACCTGAACAGATGTAAGCTGTGCAAGTCTGTTTTGAAGATTAGCAGCAAGTGGCTGCAACTGCTTTGGCTGTGGGGTGAAAATATTGTTTCAACTGCACAGATTTATGCTTCACTGAATTAGGCATTCCTAGGCTGTGGTCACACTGGAGGCCTGGCATGATCTGGCTGTACCTCTATTTGTAGTGGTTAAAATAGCTGCAGGAAGTTTTGATCAGACATCCCACCCTGAACCAACTTCAATGCACACTGGCTCCATGGTCGATCATTCAGATTGTTGTGGCATCCTTTTTTTTTTTGGTCTTTCACCCATGTGCATAAGTGTATATCCAAAACTCCGGGTCCTTTTTGACAGCTCCACAATCTCTCTGCCGAATACTCTGGCCCCTCTCAGCCTCCTTTCCTTCGCCTCTCTTCTGTGGAATATATGGGGGGAGTGCAGATTTACATGAGAGTAGTCCCAGTGACTTCAGTACATTTACCCTTATGTCAATCATGGGATGGTCTCAAACAGAAACCGATGCAGAAACAGGAAAGAGGGTTTTTTGGGGGGAGGAATTGTCGCTAAAAAACAACTCCCCCCTGGGACTCCCGATCCAGAATGACTACTTGGCCACGGTAATTGATAATACTAGGGGCGATGATGCACGGTTCAGACTTCCCAAATGGGTCGACTTCACAAGAGGGGAGGTCAGACATCAGGAAACGTGGGATGAATGCACGGACATCTGTAAGCAACTGACTTTCTCTAGTGGCTGTATCCTCTGCATCCAACTCGCCATATGACGGGGTGAATACGACTGGGGAATTGGCACCAGATGTGGCTGTGTGACTGAGCCCATTTAATCTGTAAGGGAAGAGCAACTAAATCTGGTCTGACTGTAGCCCTAGAGGTGTTTAAGGATACCTCATACTCATTAATGCAGCCATGCAAATTAGTCCACACGAGTTAGTAGACCACAAGCATTTAACTAATACATTGGAGTTAATAATTTGCTGCATATCAACAGTCTGGAAGAGAGAAAGAATTAAAAGTCATTACTGTTGCTTTTTCTGCCTTGTTGTCTGGGAACCATTCTTGCTTATATGGGAGCAAGCAAGGTCCTGTCTATAAACTTGCATTAACATCAAAAGAAAAGGACACAATATTGTATTATAACATTTACCATAGTATAATATCATTATTGTTTTTTTCCTTTGGAAGTTTTGGCATTTTTGGAGAGGTACCATCCCCACCTTTAAAAACCCTTCAAATCTGGTTAATGAAAAACATTTCCCAGTAATTTGGGAAGATCCAGTGCCATGTACTGGTGAGACTGGAATCTGGGAGCCCCTGGTTTGAATCCCCTACTCTGTCATGGGAGCTCACTCGGTGTGCTTGGGCCCGTCATATGCAATATCCAGCGATTTAAACTGACCGAAGCTGAGCCCGCTTCTTAAAAATAAAAAGGTGTCTGTTAAAAATCCATTGAAGGTGAGTGGGAATTTCCCCTCTCTTCTATAAATTATCCTCATCTACTTCATGTGGTTCTTGTAAGGGTAAAATGGGGGAAAGGAAATGTGGCAAGAAAGGGTGCGACAAAAATGTACTAACTAGATAGACAGGTAGCAGTGGGAAGTTTGATAGACAATCTGGAAAGAAAAAGAACACAGCACTGCTGCCTGTCTGTCTAGTACATTTTTGTCCTGGATAGAAAGTTAGCACTTAGATATATGCATAGTACATATGTTTATTTATGAATAATGCTGTGATGTACACTGATCAGATTACTAGAGCACTTGAGCAATATGCGCAAGACTGTGAATTTGGATCAGGGCCTCTAGAAATTACCAGGTTTCCTGAAATAATAACCCCTGTACACCCTCCAGTGTTTGATTAGTTGTACGTACAGAAGGTGAACTAAAGGCTGATGTTAATAAGAGATCATGTCAGCACCTGGTAATAGCAACAGCTCTGGGCTCCCCTCTCTTTCATCCTGGAAGGAGCAGTCAAGGAAACAATAGCTGCAGTTATTTGTGGAGTTTTGATTTCACATTTCCATAAAGGAACAGAGTGGGCTGAGAAAGGGCCGAAGTGCTCCGGAGCTTCTTGTCCAGTTCCCAGAACGAGTTGATAACAGCCTCCAAATCCTGATTATGGAAGCCAACCTTCACTTGCTCTTTTATTGTTTGCAATGCCAGAAGGAGCAGAGGGATGCTATTGTACTGCTGTGCCAGGCAGGCGGAGTGCCAGGGGTAACGTCCAGCAGTATGAGGTGGCTGGGATCTTCTGCTTGGCCAGCAGCAGCGTCAACAGCACAACAGCTGTAGCAATAAAAGCCAACACAAGCAGCACCGACAGATGACAGACATGCCTTGCTGTTTTCCTGAACATGTTGCCACCACCCATCAATCACCATGATGTGCACCAATGACACCCCTTCGTTACTTATGTACTATGCATATATCTATGTACTTATGTACTATGCATGTATCTAAATGTCTGACAGCCAAACAACACATCCAGTACGGAATATGCCCTCACACAGCCCCCCCCCCTAGACCCACAACTAGTCAGCCAGAAAGAGATCATAGTACCTCCCAGTGACTGAACCTCAGTGGACTTCTGGGTAGAGAGCCTGTGTGATAAACCACAAAAAGGGCACAAAGGTGGGTGACATACAGACGATTCCCGTTAACTCCCACAGACTTCATTTTCTCCTTCAAAGCAGCTGACATCATCCAGGTGGCAGAGATCAAATGACCGTTATGGAAGGTAGACTCTATGGCATTATGCTACCTTGAAGTCTGTCCCTTCCCCAAACCCTGTTAGCTGACATCATCCAGGTGGCAGAGATCACCTGGGGAAAATGACCGTTATGGAAGGTAGACTCTGTGGCATTATGCCACATTGAAGTTTGTCCCTTCCCCAAACCCTGCTCTCCTCAGGCCTCACCCCCAAAATCTCCAGGGATTTCTGAATGCGGAGCTGGCAACCCTACTTTTAAAGGTATATGTCATCACAGGCTGGAATTTTCATAGGTTTGCCAACGCTGGGTTGGGACTTTCCTGGAGATTTGGGGATATAGCCTGGGAAAGGCAGGGGTTGGGGTTGGGAGGGACTTCAGTGGGGTATAATTCCATAGAATCCATCCTCCAAAGCAGCCATTTTCTCCAGGGGAACTGATCTCTGTCATCTGGAGACCAGCTGCAATTCCAGGAAAGCCAGGTTGGTGTAGTGGTTAAGTGCGCGGACTCTAATCTGGGAGAACCGGGTTTGATTCCCCACTCCTCCACTTGCACCTGCTGATGTGATCTTGGGCAAGCCATAGTTCTGTCAGAGCTGTCCTTGAAAGGGCAGTTCTCTCAGAGCTCTCTCAGCCCCGCCTACCTCACAGGGTGTCTGTTGTGGGGAGGGGAAGGGAAAGGAGTTTGTAAGCCGCTCTGAGACTCCAAGTGAAGGGCGGGGTATAAATCCAATCTCTTCTATTCTTTATCTCCAGACCCCTCCTGGAAGTGGCAACCCTAGATTTCCGGCAGGGATTTTTTAAAAAAAATTGTTGATTGGACTGTGTCTTATTGAATTTAAATGTTTTTTTTCTTTTTATTGCGTTTTTATTATTGTGAGCCATCCTGAGAGCCTTTATGGACTGAGCATGTGAAATATTTCTTAACATCTAAATGCACAATAAATGAGTTCAAAGTAGGGTTGACAACCTCCAGGTAGGCTATGGAAATCCTCCAGAATTACGACTAATCTCAGTTCCCTTCTACAAAATGGCTGCTTTGGAGGATAGATTCTCTGGTATTATACCCGGATGAGTCCCTCCTGTTCCCCAAACCCTGCCCTTTCCCAGGCTATACCCCCAAATCTCTAGCAATGCCCCAATTTGGAGTTGGCAACCCTAATACAAAGTATGTGCTCTGACCCTCAGCCACGGTTGCTCTCCCATTCCACTTGGGTCTTAGCTACAGCTCCTCCTTCAGATCCTGCTTTTGCACATCTGCAATAAAACCAATGGTCCCCCAGGAATTCTTCCCTGTCAGTTCTTTGTTTATTTTTAACTGAATCAGTCTCCTTTTACAGTGTGCTTATCATGCTGCCCCAACAGCTATTTATTAATGTTCTAGACAGGAGAGGTTTATTTCAATGCTCAGAAGTGTGTGAATCTCCACACAAATAGGAGGATGTTTTTTAAAGGTAAATAGCCATATATTGTTTGTTTTAAAAAATAAAAATAAACTCAGAGCAACTATATACACCTGATTTGCACATTAGAATGGGTGCTTTTTCAGATCTGGTTTTTTTCCACACAGAGACTGGCTTGTATGGTTTCCCTGTTACTATTGTGGCTGCTGCTGCTGCTGCTGCTGCTACTACTACTACTACTACTACTACAACAACAACAACAACAATGCAGCTGCAATGTAGGGTTGCCAACCTCCAGGTGGGGGCTGGAGACCTCCCAGAATTATAACTGATCTCCACATTACATAAATCACTTATTTATTACTCATTTATTTAAAACATTTATTCCACTGCTCTTAGAGCCAATGGCTGCTTTGGAAGGTGGACTGCGTGGCTTTATACCCTGCCAAGTTCCCTCCTCTCCCTGAATCCCACTCTCCCAGGCTCCACCATCAAGTCTCCAGGAATTTCTAAACCTGGAGTTGGCAACCCTAGCAATGGGGCATCTTCATGGCAGGTTTTCCAGCTTTCTCCCTGCCCCAGTCTGCCAGCTGTGGCCATCCCTCCTGCACCACCGTGGCTTTTTCAGGTTGTTTTTTTAAAAAACGTAGTTAATTATCATTATGTCATTATGACAATATACATAACACGTTCTCTGAATTCCTTATTTTCAGTTTTTAAAAAAGCAGTAAGACGCTAGCCCCTTTTGTTTTAGACATGTTAGGGAAAAGGCGTATCACTGCAACGAAAGCCGCTGGAGACTATTTTAAAAAACGAAAGCCCAGAATTCGGAGAGCCTGACAGACACATCATTACAAGGTTATAATGATACAAAGGTAGAATGATAATCGTTTTGGTCATAAAAAGCCCTCCTGGTGGTGGGAGGGAAAATGGCTGCATGTGGGTGATGCTGGGGAAATCTGAACTTTCTCATCCACACTGCTGCCATGCAGGTTTCACTGCAGTCTTTCCCAAAACTTCATTGCAAAGAAAAGCCAGGGAGACATCAGGAGGTACATGAGTGCACCATGATGCTGTGGGGAAGCAGGCAAAAAAACAACAACCCACTCCCCCAAAGCATCAAAACTGGGGCATGTAACCTGTGTATGAAATATCATGAATATTAATCCCTGCCTCTGAACTATGAAACAGGGCCAGGGATGAAATATAATTCAGAGAGACCCAGAAACTGATTGGAAGGCAACAGAAGAAGCTCCATTTCAAAATTCTGTAATCGGTTGGCTGGGTGACGTCCTGGGAGTCTGCTTTGAGGCCCCTGGAGGGAGGCTAAGAGACAAAATGCAAGAAACGGGTGATGACCGGGTTGAATATCTTGACATTTCCATTGCCCATGCCTCCACAAACCAGTGTCCTGTCCAAGTATACTTAATCTCCTGGCTTGATATTCTGACCAAGCTAGTTGCTCTTTGTACTGGTTTATCACCAGCTGAAGCTTGCTGACAAAACAATGGGAACAAACAGCAATTTCAGATGTTGAGGCTCTAGAAATGTGTGTTTCATAAGTGCAGCTGAGTCATCTCTCCCGTTTGTTCTGTTGCGTAGACCAGGTGTGAGTGAATGAGAGATGGCTCAGCCTTGTTCTTGCCAAGCGCCAGCAGCTACAACTGAAACAGAAAACCTCTTTATCTTTATTCCTGATTATCTTCCCCCCCACCCACCTCTTAAATGTTATTTTCCATCCTGACAGGGGCAGCACTTACCATATCACTCCCTTGGACAGCACCTGCTCAGCCACCGTGCCTCCTCTGCTTCATGCATGGGATGCAGTATGAAAATCAGAAGTGCCTGCACACAGTCAGGATAGTTTCCGAGGGTAGCCATATTGGTCTACAGTAGACCCGAGCCAGTTTGGTGTAGTGGTTAAGTGCGTGGACTCTAATCTGGGAGAACCGGGTTTGATTCCCCACTCTTCCACTTGCACCTGGCTGGATGACCTTGGGCAAGCCTCTCTCTCTCTCTCTCTCTCTCTCTCTCTCTCTCCAGCCCTGTAGCACCTTACAGACCAACCAGATTTCCTGGGTATGAGCTTTAGATATGAGCTGGGTATGAGCTTTAGATAGTCCAAGATCTGACAAAGGAATCTGTGTCAAATAAAGCTGCAGATAATCAAGTAACACAGACATGGATTGTGTGGTTTCTCTCCAGGTTTTATATTATCACAGCATCTGAGTCTGGGCATGTTGGACTGTACACAAGCACATCCTGTTAGACCTGTACATAAGAAGAGCTCTCCTGGATCAGACCAGTGGTCCATCTAATCCAGCATCCTGTCTCACACAGCGCCAGCCAACCAAGGGCAGACAAACAGGACACAGAGGCCGAGGCTTTCTCCTGATGTTCTCTCCTTGCACTGGTATTCAGGGGATTACTGCTTCTGAATAAGGTTCCTTTTACTCACCATGGCTAGTAGCTATTGCTGGATCTATCCTGCAGGAATCGGTCTAATCCTCCTTCAAAGCCATGTTGATTCGTGGTCCTCTCTGGTAGTGAATTCCATAATGGAATTACTCATTGAGTAAAGAAGTATTTCTTTTGGCTCCATGTGGATGTTTGGGGGCATCCAAGAAAGGGCAGTCATGCCAGGTTGGCAGGGAGGGGGAATACCATAGATAAAGCCTAACAACGGTTAACAGATAATGCAACTGTAAACTAGTTGGAATAATACAGCAGTTTAAAAGACAGTTTGGTGTAGTGGTTATGTGCACAGACTCTAATCTGGGAGAACTGGGGTTGATTCCCCACACCTCCACACAGCTGTTGGATGACCTTGGGCAAGCCATAGTTCTGTCAGAGCTGTTCTTGAAAGAGCAGTTTCTCTCAGAGCTCTCTCAGCCCCACCTACCTCACAGGGTGTCTGTTGTGGGGAGGGAAAGGGGAAGGAGTTTGTAAGCCGCTCTGAGATTCCGAGTGAAGGGCGGGGTATAAATCCAATCTCTTCTCTAAAAGGGCAATAAAGTCTAGACATTAATTAAAATCAGAATGGTAAAACAAGCAGTAGAACGGAAGAACTCACAATTCAAAGAAGGTAGATAGAAGAAGTGGAGAAAAAAGTAAACAAGGATGTTTTCATCAGAGGCCTAAAACTAAGCAGGGTGAGTGCCGGGTCCATGTCGTTAAGGAGAGCATCCCAGAGGAAAGGTGCTGCAACAAAGGAGACCCTGTCTCTCTTCAGAAACTGGGGGTATGCAGAGATGGTTTTTTTCAAAGAATATTAGTAGACAGAAGAGCAGGAGGGAGAATAATGTTCATTCAGTACTCAGCTAGGGCTGCCAACTCCAGGATGGGAAGTTCCAAAACATTTGGGGGCGGAGCCTGAGGGGCAGAGTTTGGGGAGGGACCTCAGCAAGGTATAATGCCACAGAGTCCACACTCCAAAGCAGTTGTTTCCTCCAGGGGAACTGATCTCTGTAGTCTGAAGATCAGTCGTAATTCCAGGGATCTTCAAGCCGCACCTGGAGATGACAGATTTAGCCTCTGAACCCAGACAGTTTTGGGCTTTTAAGCTAACATCCAGCCAAAATGTTATGTCTTCACATTCACTGTCTCATTAAGCGCAGTGCTTTTGCTTCTCACATTGGCACTGAACAACTGGGTTTCCTTTATTAAAGAAGTACACTTCATCAAGCATCTTCATTTTCACTACAAAGCAAATTAGACTGATTTCCATGTTTTACAATAAACATGGTGCTTTCCTTCCTCTCAGCAAAGGTAGCTAGGAAGTACCCATGAAGCTGTCTTACTACTAAGTCACACCACTCAGACACACACATGAACACATGAAGCTGCCTTATACTGAATCAGACCCTCGGTCCATCAAAGTCTGTATTGTCTACTCAGACTGGCAGTGACTCTCCAGGGTCTCAGGCAGAGATCTTTCACATCACTGACTGGCAGACCTTTTAACTGGAGATGCTGGGGACTGAACCTGGAACTTTCTGCATGCAAAGCATATGTGTTGCCACTGAGCCATGTACACTTCCTTAGACATCCTCCCAGGAGCCATGGCTATGGCTACATTAGATTTATACATTACTGCTCTACCACTAAGCCACAGCCTCTTCAAAGGTTAGTATTATTATCAAGGACAGTACTGGCTTCTCTGACTGGCTGCAGATTTCCCAGGTCTAAGGTTGCCAGGTCCCTCCGGTGGGAGAAAGAAATGCCCAGACCAAGAAAGAAATGCCCAGACCAAGTTGCAGGAATCCACAGGAAGTGACATCATCATGCCAGCGACTTCTGGGCGACATTCTGGTATTTGGGCAAAACTGTATGGTAAAGCCAGCTTCTAACATAGAGTTTTTGCCCAGATACCAGAGCATTACCTGCTTGCTGACATTATGATGTCACTTCCTGAGTGACATCAGCAACGTGACCTAGGCCTTCCTCTTTCTACTGGTAAGGCCCTCTGCCAGCCAGCTGATCTGGCTGGGGTGAAGGGCATGGCAGCAGGGGGCCCCACCTCCACCAGGGGCCCTACCCAGATCTCAGTCAGAATTGTTCCACATTACCTAGTACCTCACCCTCATTTAACTGGAGATGCTGGGGACTGACCCTGGAACTTTCTGCATGCAAAGCATATGTGTTGCCACTGAGCCATGTACACTTCCTTAGACATCCTCCCAGGAGCCATGGCTATGGCTACATTAGATTTATACATTACAGGCCTAGTAGAACCTAAAGTAGGGCAATCGTTACCCCCCCGCCTTGAAACCGGGAGAAGACGGGTAATGTGAAATTCCCCAGTGTTTCAGGTCAAAACCCTGTGAAACAAGGGTGTGAAGCACATACAAGCTGCATAGTGGAGGTAGGTGGGGTTTCCCCACCCCCCAAGTTAGGAGACAAAAAATGAAATAAAGGGAATTGGAGACAGTGAGATCAATAACTATTCTGTCTTCTCTAGTCAGTTTTAAAAAAAAAATGCTTATTCAGTCCACTACAACAGCCTTCAGGGCTACCTTAAAAATCTATATATTATTTGTTCATTTATAGTGTGCTGGAAATATATAAGGTGCTAAATAATGTCAAGTCCAAAAATAGATTTTCACACATCCTCCAGTCTTTGACAGCAGAAAACAGGTACTTGTATATTAAGGAATAGAAGAGTCTTGCAGTAAACAGCGTATGCGTGAGGAAACCAAACAAACTAGCCAAAGAATTTTTGAATGATGAATGTCACATTACATCCTTTCCCCTACAGTGATAAAATTATGTTGGTATTTCATCTAAACATCTGCATGTGTTTATTAAAACGGAACTTATTCTCTAAATATTAAAAAAAAAAATCAGGAATGTTAAAATGTTGTACACACTAGCAAAGTTGGACATCTCTCAAGAATGACATGCAGTCCTGGGCCAGCCAAAGCCCCAGAGTTTATGGATCTCTGCCTATATTAGATATAAATGTGGTACACATCAGTAGTTGGTACTCATGGAGCTTAACTAGATGTTATGAAGGACTATGGCTGCACCACACTCTTTGTAATGTCTAGGTCAGGGGTCCCCAACCTTTTTGAGCCCGCAGGCACCTTTGGAGGTGGAGCCAACTGCAAAATCTCAGGAAATGAGGTCATGCACATAAGTCTAATGGTAACTTTTCAATATTACATGCAGGAGCTCTGCTTAACGGGATGCCTTTTTACACGAACGTGTTGTTTAAAACTATTTCCTTGCATACACACAGCTTCAGTCATGCCAGCCCTTGTGCTGTGGTGGCAGGTGCTGCTCAAGCAACTTCTTAGAAATCTGCGCAGCCAATCAGACCTCCCATGGCCAATCAGAAGCCCTGATGGGCAAAAGCCCCATCTGGCCCCACCCAATTTCTAAAAACACTTGGTGGATGCCAGGAAAGATGTCTGGGCACGATGGCACCCATGGGCGCCATGTTGGGGAACCCTGGTTCAAGTTAATGCAATTCGTAGATGTCTCAGCATTATGGAGATAACAGCCAATGAAGGTGGGGTGTATGTGCAGTAGGGCAGTACGCAACACGTGCTTACTTAGATGTAAAGAGCAAGAAGGGGAAAGAAAAAGAGTCATGGAATGGCAGCAGCTCCATTTCTTTCATGATGCAGATGTAGTTTTGAATAAGCAGGTGGTATAAATATGTTTGACAGAAATCTGTGACAGAATCACCTGTGTAATCTGTATCGTCCAGTACCTAAAAGATAAAATCAACCTTCCTGTCAGTGTTCCATATCATGCGATATCCCCCCTTGTTATATTTCTGGATAATATGTTATTCTTTTTTCTTTTTTCGGCTATGGATGTCCGTCTTTTAGTAAGGAGTGGGTGAAATTTATTATGTACTGAGAAGATTTTTTTAAGTTTAAAATGCAATTTCACTAAGCAGTATAAAATTTCATAACATTTTTTCATCATGTAATTACATGCCTTAATTATGTAATTCGACATCTTAATTGCATAATTAAAAGGACATGATGTTTCAGCTTAATTAGACATCCTAATTATTATGCAAGTTCATATCCTAGCACTGTGATCCCTTTAGCAAATGTAGAACAAGTGCTCCTGCGATGTGTCTTCAGCCATTCCTACATGTCTATAGGAATGAATAAATGAATTCTTATTTGAGTACATAAAGATACCCACATAAACAGGAGGAAGCTCCTGACCAGCCCCTGTAGTCTGAAGCTGCAGTACAATGAGTGTACTGGCAGTCTGTGCTCTTCTATTCCCCATAAACAGCAGAACTGTCAACTGAGGTAGAGAGATTGTACCAGTGCAATCCCAGTTCCCTGTCCATATGGATAAGGAACTGGTTTGTGGTGGAAGCCCCTTATCTCTCCTGTATTATAAAAGCATTTTGGGGTGGCCTATGGGGTGGCAAGAGAAAATGCGCTCCCTCAGCCATTGGCCCCGGCAGGTGCCGCTCAAGGCTCCTGTTGTGCCATTGGCTGGGGGGGGCAGACTCCCCGCCTTGGCCCACGTGAGCCTGGGACGGGTGGCGAGCGGGCAGTGGAGAGATGGGCGAGGCCGGCCACCTTGCAAAAATGGCCCTTCGCTCTGGCGCCCTTCGCCCGCTGTGTCCTTGACCGTGGAGGCTGCGGGCCCTTCCATGGGAGGGACGTTCCCTCCGCCGGTCCCGGCCGGCCATCGGGCCGCTCGGAGGCTCCCAGGGGGATTGGTTGCTGTCGGCCCTCTCCGCTGGTGGCACACTGGCCACCGGCAGCCTGTCCTTGCGTGGCCCGCACCCTCACTTCTGATGCTGGAGATGGGCGAGGCCAGCCGCCTTGCAAAAATGGCCCTTCGCTCTGGTGCCCTTCGCCCGCCGTGGCCTTGACCGTGGAGGCTGCGGGCCCTTCCACGGGGGGGACGTTCCCTCCGCTGGTCCCGGCCAGCCATCGGGCCTCTTGGAGGCCTCCAGGGGGATCGGTTGCTGTCGGCCTTCTCCGCTGGAGGCGCACTGGCCACCGGCAGCCCATCCTCGCACGGCCCCCACCCTCGCTTCTGATGTCGCATGGGCGCCTCCCAGAGGGCCAGGCAGCATGCAGCCTCTACGCTGGTGGTGTGCTGACCGCTGCTGGCCTGTCCTCGCCTGGCCCCCACCCCCGTCCTCACTTCTGAGGCCGCACGGGTGCCTCCCAGAGGTCAAGGCACCATGCAGCCTCTCTGCCCGCGGCGTGCTAACCGCTGCCGCACCTTCTTCTCCCAACCCCCCCGCCATCTTTCCCTGCTCGCCCGCTGCGGTGGGCGGGCGGGGGCGCTACTCAGGTCCTGGCAGCACCTTCCCCTGTTCCATCACAGTGGCTGCAGCTGGGAAGTGACACGCCCACTCTGGACCATGCGTCACCCCAGTAAGACCTGGCCAGCCCCCCCTCCCTCACCCTCCCTACCTCTGTCTCTTCCCACCACCTCTTACTCCTCTTTCTCCGCCATCTCCCTGCCTTCTTGCCCTCCCCCCTCCTTCCCCCTTTCTTTTCCTTCCTCCCGCCCTCCCTATCTCTTTCCATTCTTTGCCTCCCTCCCTCTTTCTGTCTTCCTTTCTCTCTCTCTACTTCCTTCCTCCTCCCTCCCTCCCTTCCAGCGCGTTGTCTCCCCTCCACAACGGGCCTTCCTCCTAGGGCAAATATAAAACTGATCTGGGAGCCATGTCAAAATTGAATTTGTTCCTCCCTCCCTCTCTCTCTCTCTCTCATACACACACACACACACATACTGTGAGCAAGGACTGTTCATATTTAATGCTTATTTTGTCACAAACTTCCAAGTTGGTCCTAGCTAACATCCGCTGGTGGGGTGTATTTGGACGGTGTGGACAAACTATTTGTCATCACACCAAGATTTTGTGTCATTTCCAGTTTTCTGCTAGAAGTGATACCATCATGTTGGCACAAATCTCTAGGATTCACCCCAAACTCTGCAACTCCCTACTTCCCCCTCCCCTGTTTAGGATTGCCAGATCCCTCCTGGCAACCGGCGGGGGATGGGGGGGACTTATCTGGAGAAAGAGAAAGGCCCAGGCCTCATCGGCACCATTACACAGGAAGTGATACCATCACGCTGCAATGTCTAGGTGACAGACATTCTGGTATTTGGGCAAAATATGGTAAAAACAGCTTCTACTATAGAGTTTTTGCCCAAGTACCAGAGCATTGCCTGGATATTGCTGCTGTGATGACATCACTTGCTGTGTGGTGCTGGCCATGAGGCCTGGGCCTTTCTCTTTCTCCAAGTAACTTCCCCCACCAGCCAGCTTCTTCCCCCACCAGCCAGCTTATCGGGGCCAGGGGAGGCAGGGCCTGGCGGCAGGGAAGTCCTGTATTCCCTGGGGGTCTGGCAACCCTACCCCTGCTGCCCTGTTGAGTGTCAGTGAGGAATAGGAGTCTAGGCCAGAAGGTCTCCTCCTATACAACCTGGCCTCCCTGTCACACGTATGTGTGTTTGTTACACAAACAGACCTATTCTCTCTGGGCTGGTTCAAACATGACCAGCAGAGCCATCATAGCCACTAGTGGTATGGTTGCTCTCAGCCCATTTCTGGTAACACTTTAAAGAAGTACTTCCCCCACCAGCCAGCTTATTGGGGCCAAGGGAGGCAGGGCCTGGAGGCAGGGAAGCCCCGCATCCCCTGGGGGTCTGGCAACCCTACCCCTGCTGCCCTGTTGAGTGTCAGTGAGGAATAGGAGTCTAGGCCAGAAGATCTCCTCCTATATAACCTGGCCTCCCTGTCACACGTATGTGTGTTTGTTACACAAACAGACCTATTCTCTCTGGGCTGGTTCAAACATGACCAGCAGAGCCATCATAGCCACTAGTGGTATGGTTGCTCTCAGCCCATTTCTGGTAACACTTTAAAGAAGTAGATATATTACAAAGTGCAAGATGTAGAGGAGGAACTCTTGGTAGGTGGTAGGAAAACAGTCTTATTGTTGTAAGCTCAGTGGGTTTCAGGTATCATATCACAAAGTGTAAGATGTAGAGGAGGAACTCTTGTTGTGTGGTAGGAAAACAGTGTTATTGTTGTAAGCTCAATGGGTTTCAGGTATTGCGAACTCTTGTTCTGTCTCAGATTGTTATCAGCATCAATTGTGGCTGTGTTTCAGATGTGTACCTGACAAGGGAGTATAGCTTGCAAGAATACCTTCTAGAATACTTACTTCCTTTCTCTGGTATGAGGTAGAACAATTTTTCTGTTACAACATGCAGCATCTTGAACTCTTCAAAGTTGTTATCTTTTATATTAAATGTTGATGCTATTTATTATTTTATAAATTTAACTTTTCTCTTAAGTATTTATACTGGGGAAAAATGCACAGGAAATAGTAACTCAGTTTAAAAACTGTATGTTATCGATGGGTGGTAGGTAAAAATTCCTTTTTTAAAGGCTTTATTTCCAAAACCCTGCATTGAAAATGTCAGTCAGGGGAATCCGGGGAAACAAAGTGCTCATGTTACTTTCTCGCCCTTCCACGATGAGAAATGCCCACTCTTGCCTTTTCCCAGGGCAGTGCCAGTCTTCTCTCCTTCAAGCACCCCTTGAACTTCCATCACTGGTTGAAATGACCCATGGAGATGAGTCTGGGAGAGTTAAAGGAACCAAAGAGAGGTCCTGGTTTAGCTCACAGGTGAGACAGAGGTGCTGCCTAATACTGAGCCCATGACTGAGGATGAACTGTTCATGAGAGGACTTTTATGGAACTTTTCACTGTGTGGACACTCGGGGAGCAACATTGCTGCCTGCAGTATATTTTGCTGAATCGTGAAGGCTGATAGAGAAGAGAAGAAGAAGAGATTGGATTTATACCACCCTTCACTTGGAGTCTCAGAGCGGCTTACAAACTCCTCTCCCTTCCCCTCCCCACAACAGACACCCTGTGAGGTGGGTGGGGCTGAGAGAACTCTGACACAAACTTCTCTTTTTCAAGGACAGCTGTGCCAGAGCTTGTGACTGACCCAAGGTCACATCAGCAGGTGCAGGTGGAGGAGTGGGGAATCAAACCCGGTTCTCCCAGGTTAGAGTCCGCACACTTAACCACTAGACCAAACTGGTGATACTGACATCCATTGTACCAAACCTCTGCAGTGCAATAGTTGGTGAAAATGTCCTTTTCACTTGGCAGGATGATACAGATGACCAAACTGTCCGCTCAGCAAACACTGCCCTGGTTATCTGTATGGGCTCATCTTCTTAGAGTAGGATGTATGTGTATAGGAGTGTCAAAATCCAACTGAATAGTCTAAAGAATCACCTTGCATTTTTCAAGTATAGATCAAAAAATAAGTTGATCTTCGCTGTGATCACACACGCCTTTAGATCCGACATAGGCACGAATGCCTGACGGATCTAAAGGGTGCGATCAGACAGCAACATCTGGGAAGCATCCCGCAGTCGTCAGCAACCTGTGCTGCTCTGCCACAGAAGCAGAGTTAAAAGACGCCAGGTAAAATCATAAGAACATAAGAGAAGCCAATGTTGGATCAGGCCAATGGTCCATCCAGTCCAACACTCTCTCACACAGTGGCCAAAAATACCAGGTGCCATCAGCAGGTCCAGCAGTGGGGCCAATACACTAGAAGCCCTCCCACTGTTGTCTCCCCTCCAAGCACCAAGAATACAGAGCATCACTTGCCCCAGACTGAGAGTTCCTATCTATACCTTGTGGCTAATAGGCACTGATGGATCTCTGCTCCATATGCTTATCTAATTTCTTCTTGGCCCCATCTATGCTTGTAGCCACCTCCACCTCCTTTGGCAGTGAATTCCATGTGTTAATCACTCTTTGGGTGAAGAAGTACTTCCTTTTATCTGTTCTAACCCGACCGCTCAGCAACTACATTGAGTGTCCATGAGTTTTTGTATTGTGAGAAAGGGAGAAAAGTACTTCTTTCTCTACCTGCTGTATCCCATGC
>NW_015173130.1:679151-680054 GCF_001447785.1 Gekko japonicus
TCCCGCTGGCCTTGCAGGTCCACCGCCGGGCCCCTGATGTGTGACATATGCTAATGAGGGTGTGACATATGCTAATGAGTTATGCTAATGAGTTCCCCTTGCTCTTTTTCTACGAAATGACCCCTGACAACATCTATTGGGTCCCCCTTGTCCACATGTTTGTTCACTCGCTCAAAAAACACTAACAGATTAGTGAGACAAGATCTTCCCTTACAGAACCCATGCTGAGTCTGCCTCAATAGTTTTTGTTCATCAATGTGCCTACTAATTCTTTCCTTAATAGTTTCTATCAGGGCTCTTTTTGTAGAAAAAGCCCAGCAGGAACTCATTAGCATAATAGGCCACACCCAACAGCAAGAACTCATTAGCATATTAGGCCACATCCTGACAGCACCGCTTATTAGCCCATTAGGCCACACCACCATGTTACCAGAAGTGTGGTCATCCAGACACACCCACCTTTCCCTTCTTGTTCTGTTTACCTTGTTTGTTGTCAAAACCCAGGGCTTTTTTAACTGCTTTGCATGTTAGGCCACACACCCCTAAGGTAGCCAATCCTAATGAGTATCTGCTATTGGGTGTGGCCAGGGCTTTTTTTGTAGAAAAAGCCCAGCAGGAACTCATTAGCATAATGGGCTACACCCAACAACACAGCTCATTAGCATATTAGGCCACACCCCATGTTACCAGAAGTGTGGTCATACAGCCACACCCACCTTTTGCTTCTTATTCTGTTTACTTTGTTTATTGTCAAAACCCAGGGCTTTTTTTTGTAGCAGGAACTTCTTTGCATGTTAGGCCACACACCCCTAATGTAGCCAATCCTGATGCGTTTCTCCTGTTGGGTGTGGCCTATTATGCTAATAAGTTCCTGCTGGGCGTGGCCAACTCGGGAGCTAGCCG
>NW_015173130.1:680064-702315 GCF_001447785.1 Gekko japonicus
CATTCCTGCCCAAAAATAGCCTTGGTTTCTATAACAACTTACCCGGTATCAATGTCAGACTGACTGGCCTGTAATTTCCCGGATCTCCTCTGGAACCCTTTTAAAAGATGGGAGTGACATTAGCTACCTTCCAGTCCTCAGGATCACACGGAGGGGCTGAGCCCACAGCTACAAAGGGGTGTGTGATCTCGCAATTGCATGTCAAATTCCTCTGGAGGAAATTGTCTCGCTTCCCCTCCACTTCAACCTGCGTGTGTGACCGCAGCCCTTAGCTATAAAGAGAGGATATCTTTTACCCAATCCTCCCTTGATTGTTCCTGTTGAGAACAGAGCCAGTGTAACTTTTACTCAGATATGTTCTAGCCAGGACTACCTTGCACATGAATTTCCCTTTCCCTTTCAACATATCCTTAAAAAAATCCAAGACCCATGTTCTCCAGATGCATGAAACCATGAAATTAGATCTCCAAGTCAAGGGGTTGCCTAGCCTGGCCTGGCAACCAGTGGAAGATGGGGGGAACATGGGGGGCTGCCATCAGCAATGGTGTGACACCACGGCAGGGAAAATGCTGGAAGCAACATCGTGTTTTTTCCCCTAGAAGTGACTTCAGTCCTCTCTAGGAATCTCTGTAGGTTTTACCCATAGGGTTTCTGGTGATTCCTAGAAAGGTGTGATCTCACTTTGAGGTTTTCCCTGAAAGTGATATCACACTGCTGGCCCAACAGCCAACTTTTTTTAAAAAAAAGGTTTTCTCCAGCTACTGTTCAGAACAGTGGTGGGAAAGAAGAGCTGGGGGCAGGGGATTGCGTGCTCCAACTGGAGGACTGGCAACACTATCCAGTTGTCATTTAATGGACTGCAGACTATTGCATAAAACCACCTGTTTGAGCCATACCCCACATAGCAAGATACTCCTCTAATTCAAACAGATTCTGCTGAAATATGGAAGGACACATTTGGATAAAACTGCTCCAACAGCCTTGTTCTGGCCTCACACTAAACAATTGAATTTGGCACACTAATACTTACTTATGTGATTTATAATCCACCTCTCTCACTGAGACTCAAAGCAGATTACGCAAGCAAAAACAATCCAATCCGTTACAATGCATGCAATCAGCAGTGCGATAAAAGTAGGTTTTAATATACATGACCAAGAATGACGGCATGTCAATTACTTTGATTTCCTCTTTTTCTAATGTGTTTTTGCATACAGTTGAGCATCCTTAACATCAGCTTGACAGTAGCGGAATGCTTTCCTGATTCTTCAAAGGTCAACATGGATAGCCTAGGTGTCCATAGTTCTACCCATGAATTCGTGTCTCCCATTACTTTTGAAATCTGAATGCAGACGAATGCATCTGCCCATCTGGCCTGATCCTTGCGTGGTCCCTTTTAACCAGAGTCAAGTCTCTGATATCTGTCTCTGTTTGGTTGACCTTCTGATAGGCATGGAGCCATCACTGTTAGGAGGCATTCAAGTTCACAGAAATGATGGTTAGGGACTTTAATGGAATTACCAGAGTGCCAAGCAACAGCAATGTGCCTTTAGATTGAAATCAAGATGTCAAAAGATCTGAAGGGAAACTGCAAGATGTATAAATTATGTGATAACGGGTTGAAGCCTCTTATCCAGAGAGCTTTCTGGCAGAAGTCTAAAATGTATAATTAATCAGTCGGATCCTATCTTATCCAATCTTCCTCCTGTCCTGATATACTGATATCTTAGGTTTTCTAACTTTGGTTTTGCAGTATAATAAAATAGTTTGCAAGTGGGGAGTCCCCTGAAACATAACATTTTTCACAATAGTAAATCTATGCATGTCAGTAGTACAAAGGTCATTTTTTTAATCAGTTAAGGAGGGATTTTTAGCCCGCTGCTTAAATATCTGAACCGCGAACTGTCAATGTTTGTTAAAGGCTGGCAGGTTTTTGTAGTTTTGTTTTTCCTTTGGAGATTTTAAGTGAGATATCGAAGTCTTACTGTTGTTTTTGAAATGTATTTGACATGTTATGTTGACAAGTTGTAAATTGTTTTGTTCTTGGGTATTGATACCAGTTTCCTACAGAGTCCTATGTCTGTGTCCTTTAAAAAAATCTGAATATTTCAAAAGTATAACCAGATGTGATTGTGTCCAAGCTTATTCCTTTCCGGTCCTGCCACTGATGGATCCATTCTCTGTAACTGTGTCTGAGTCTGTAAAAGTACAGTTGCCAATTCTGATTTGGGAAATTCCTGGATATTTGTGGGTGGAGCCTAGTGATGGGGAGGGGAGAAACCTCTGTAGGGTATAATGCCATAAAGTCCACTAGGGTTACTGGCAGGAGTGTTGGAAGTGAAGGACTTTGCACTGTCTCTTAGCCTCAAATTTCAGATAGAGAGTCAGAGAGATAGATAGGCCAGAACACTGATAATCGTTCCCTTCTACTACTCTGATACTATCCCTTTGATGTATAGATTGCTACTCTAAGGCAATCTTCCTTCCTTCCAGCTTGACACCTTCTCTACACAGTATGCTAGCCCATCTTGGCAGCCTAAGGGAAGGGCACGCTTCCTCCATCTCTATCCATCCTAGCTAGTTAGACTAGATAAGAATCCTATCCCTATCCTGTCTAGAATGGAGTTCCTTACAATAAAGGACTCATATTTATTTATTTATTTTTCCGCATTTATATCCCGCCCATCCTGTAAACAGGCTCAGGGCGGGTCACAACATTTCAATAAATACAATAAAATTTAAAACACATTTAAACATAAAATCAATAGTCATGCTTGCCATAGGGAGAATCTGGTGCATTGATGTAACTAGATATGGCCAGTTATTAGTAGGTGGGAGACTGCAACCTTGGGGGGGGGGCATATGTGGATGTCCGCTGCCTCAGCTAAAGGCCTGGTGGAACAGCTCCATCTTGCAGGCCCTGCGGAATTGAATAAGATCCCTCAAGGCCCTGATCTCAATAGGGAGCATGTTCCACCAGGTGGGGGACAGGGCGGAAAAAGCCCTGACCCTGGTTGAGGCTAGGCGGATGTCCTTTGGGCCAAGGATCACCAGGAGATGTTGACTCTCAGAGCGTAACGTTTGCCGAGGCGTATATGGGAAGAGGCGGTCCCTGAGGTATGTTGGTCCCAGGCCATATAAGGCTTTGAAGTTATATGTATTATTTGTGCAAAGATAAAGAGGCTCCATGTCTATTTTTTTTTCTTGTCAGCACACAGAAACCAGATAGGCTCTGCTGCCTTATGTGCGTCTAGCACTCTGCTAAACAAATAATCCTTCAGGGAGGGCTGTGGGCGCGACTATGTGAGGGCTTGACACCAGCTGTGACACTATGTCACTTTCAGTAAAAAAAAGGGGGGGGGAGTTATATAACTCTAGGAATCACCAGAAACTCTATGGTAAAACTATAGCATTTCCAGTTATTCCTAGAGCTCACTATGTCACTTCCAGTTTTTTTTACTGGAAGTAGTGTAGTGCCATGGGTCTCCCACCACCACTTGGAGCATAGTATTGTTGGTGCTTGGGGGGGGGACAATGGGAGGGCTTCTAGTGTCCTGGCCCCACTGCTGTACCTCCTGATGGCACCTGGTATTTTTGGCCACTGTGTGAGAGAGTGTTGGACTAGGCGGGCCATTGGCCTGATCCAACATTGGCTTCTGTTCTTATGTTCACCGTCTAAAGAAGCCATTTTCTTCAGGGGAAGTGATCTGAATAATCTGGAGATCAGTTGTGATTGTGGGAGATGTCCAGGCCCCACCTGGAAGTTGGTAACCCTGCTTTCAAGCCATCTTAGCTATCATGCGGTGGTGAGTTCCAAATTTTGTGTGATGTGAAGCCTTTCTTTTGTAATAACATTTTATTATGTTTCATATTGTGTCTTAATGCCTTACTAGAAGTTGCCTTGGGAGCTTTTTTAGGCTGCATGATGCAGACAGAAATTAATAATTTTCATCTGTTGGCATCTGTAGACTTTACTGCCGTTCGTTGAAAATGTGAATATATTAAAGAAGATGTGAGCATGGATGGCATATTTATAAACTACAGGTTTCTGAGGCTTATGGAGACGGCTTGTTTGCTCTTTAGCATATGGGGCCTGCTTATGGGCTCCTTCCCGCACACTGTTCAATGTCACTTCCCTCTTGTGAGCTCTTGAGAGATCTTTTGTTGTGGGCAGCATGGTAGATGGGAAGACAGAGCAGGATTTTGCCCAGACATCATAACTTACAGGGCCTAGTGTTCCACTTCAGAGAAAGGGCTTCTGGTCATCAGGGAGCACTGCCCAGCCTTCTCAAGGGTAAGAGCCAGGCCAGGGTTTCTGTAGGGCTGCCAGGTCCCCCAGGGGGCCGGGGAGTTGCCCACTCAAGGGGCCTCCAACCCGCTGGCCCAGATCCAGCCGGTGGAGGGAACCACACCCCCAAAGTACCCAGATCGGGCCGGCATGCCTGTCGCAATGACATCACTTGGAAGTGATGTCATTGCGCTGGCCATGTCACTGAGGGATGCTCTAGCATTCAGCCTGAAAACTCTATGGTATCACAGAGTTTTCAAGCTGAATGCTAGAACATCCACTGTCCATGTGCCTAGTGTGATGATGTCACTTCCAGGTAACACGTGCACGAGCGAATGTCCTGGACCAGGAGTTTCTCCCCCTCCCCCTGTCGCAATAGGTAAGAGACCTGGCAACCCTAGGTTTCTAAGACAGAACTGTAATCAGGAAGCCATCTGAAGGTCAGTTCCAAGGAAGCACTCTGAGTAGGAAGTGTGGAATGGGGTGGAGTAGGGTTGCCAGCTCTGGGTTGGGAAATCCCTGGAGATTTGGGGGGGGTGTGGAGCCTGGGGAGGGCAGGGTTTGGAGGGGGGAGGGACTACAGCAGGGTTTAATGCCATAGAGTCCCTACTCCACAGCAGCCATTTTCTCCAGGGGAATTGATTTTGGTCATCAGAAGATCAACTGTAACACCAGAAGGTTTCCAGGACGCCACCTGGAGGCTGGCCTCCCTAGAGTGGAGAGAAGTAGATGTGATGGAGCTGAGGAACAGAGAGAGACATAGCAAGGCAGGAACAAGGTGAAGTATGAGTCTGTGAGCTTTCCACAGAAGGTGCTCCTTCACATGATTTGCAAGCAGGAAGAGGAAGTTTATATAGGAATGGGGAAGGACAGGGAGTGAGCCATGGCGCTGGGGAGGGGCATGGCATGGCAGAAGGCTGTTTACAGGTTTGTAGCTATGGGGGGATATGGGGCAACCTTACCGCAAATATGTTGTACTCACCACTGAATTCGCAGCTTTCATTTAAAAAAGTAAGTCTCTTGCCCTTATTATTGCAGAGATAGAAGATAAAGTATTAAAGTGATTTTTGTCTGGACTGCCTGGAAAGAATGTAGGTGGGGAAGCTGCAACCCAGTTGCAGTTGAATCAGTTAGCCCCTTCCTGACCAAATACCTTCTCATCTGCTCTGGACTTTCTCCTTTTGGTTCTTTCCTCTTAGTTTCTGTTGTGTGCTGCACCTTTAATAGGCTACCCAGAAGGCCTTGGTGCCAGCAGGTGTGGGGTTTGGTTCCTCTGTTTGGCATGCACACAAACTTCGGTAAAAAACCCCACCTGTTTGCCATGGAAGTGGCGCCTAGCGATTGCTGCTGTGATTGCGCCGCACCACTTCTTTGCCGCGCTGCAGGATAGCCGTGTGATTGGCACCTCACTCCCTAACCAAGGGACCTTGACGGGACGTGTGATCCGGCGGCCGCACGTTATTTTGCTCTGGGGCAAACAGCCACGCTCCCCCCCCCCGCATTTTCTGGCCCGTGTGACCGGGACCCAACACAGCTACCCATCTTGAGCTGTTAATACAGCTATTCACTGTGACATTACCAGGCCTCATCCAATGAACCTCAGCGTTTAGGATTAAGGGGAACTGAAAACTCCACTCATGCTCTCTCACCATAACATTTCTGGCTATGGGTGGGCCTGACTATTTATATTTCTTGTGGCTCAGGAGGTCTGGTTTTCAAGGGGTGGTCCAGGGAACAAGGCTTCCACTCAGATACTAGCAGGTACCCCTGATTGCAATTTTCTTGTTGTCAGTATATCTATTTGGCAAGGGATGAGTCTCATGTCTTGGCAACTCAGTTGGGAATTACTGCTTACGCACACTCCTATAAGCATCATACAGAAGGCTTCAAATGGAATTTGGCAGAGATGTGACTAAAGTTATCTCCTGTCTTATTCAGCAGCATCCGATACAATGGTTAAGTCGGCAAACTTTAGATTTTGGCTTTCAGTTCTCCCAAGTTGTGTCTTGTAGTAATTTGCTGTCTGGTGGCTGACTAATCATTCAGTCAGAACATCTGGCGTAGCTGGTGCATTTCTGCAGTGTGCAATGACAGTATTTTGGCACCTGTAATTGCTGAAACCTCTAAGAGCTCCTACTATAGCAGACCAGTTTGGTAACGATGGGAGAACAAGAGAAGGGGGGGAAATAAAACCAAATTCTTGAAAAAAATTCCTTCCCAAACATAATTGTGTTGCTGTACATCAGTATAACATTCTGTGAATTTCTTTTTAACTTTATAACGCTGTAACTGAGAATCGTTATGGTTATGACAAAGGGATCTAGACTAGAGGTTCTGCTTTGATGGAAATGAGTATTACCAACGAAATGAGGCATGGGATCTCAAGCCACTCACAATGTAATTTGATGACATCATGCCCGCTGATATCATCAAGTTACACTGTATTGATGTCACACCAGTATATTACACTAATATCAAGCCTGAACTCTCCCTAGAAGCTAAAATGACTAAACTGAGGATATTGTACTTTGGTCACATTATGAGAAGACAAGAGTCACTGGAAAAGACAATAATGCTAGGAAAAGTAGAAGGCTGCAGGAAAAGAGGAAGACCCAAGATGGGATGGATTGACTCAATCACGGAGGCCACGGCCCTCAGTTCTCCCTGAGCTCAGTTAAAGACCTGAGCAAGACTGTAACCATAAGCCATTTTGGAGGACATTAGTTCATAGGATTTCCATAAATTGTATGAGACTTGACTACACTTAACACACACATGCCTATTGAACAGGAAGTGGAATCCTGGGAGTATGGAATCTTAGGAGCCCGCCCCCCCGGGGAATGTTTTAGGAGAGCTGTTGGCCATCACCATCCTCAGTTTCCATGCCACACAAGCAGTTTTGCAAAGAACTATGATGTCTTCTCTAGCTCTTCACGTTCAACAGACTCAGAGGCAACAGAAACAACTAACTGAATCCATAGGATGGACTGTATCTCATATGGATTGCTAGGAGGAGATAAGCATATGGAGCAGAGGTCCATCAGTGGATATTAGCCACAAGGTATAGATAGGGGCTCTGGGGCAAGTGATGCTCTGTCTTCTTGGTGCTTAGGGGGTCAACAGTGGGAGGGCTTCTAATGTCCTGGCCCCACTGCTGGACCTCCTGATGGCATTGGTATTTCTGGACACTGTGTGACACAGAGTGTTGGACTGGATGGGCCTTTGGCCTGATCCAACATTGGCGTCTCTTATGTTCTTATGTTCTTATTCATGATGTATCTGAAGGCTTGCGATAAAATGATACCAAACCTGGGAATCAACATCCAGTGCAGGCTTTAAGAGGCAACAGAAACAACTAACTGAATCCGTAGGATGGACTGTATCTCCTATGGATTGCTAGGAGGAGATCATTCATGATGTATCTGAAGGCTTGAGATAAAATGATACCAAGCCTGGGAATCAACATCCAGTGCAGGCTTTTAATGGGTCTTCCCAGTTCTGTCTCACATTTAAGGGAAGGAGATACCACAATATCACTATGCTACTTGTTTCAGGGCTTCAGTTTGGTGCTCCAGTTTGGTGTAGTGGTTAAGTGCGCGGACTCTAATCTGGGAGAATCGGGTTTGATTCCCCACTCCTCCACTTGCACCTGCTGGATGACCTTGGGCAAGCCTGAGTTCTGGCAAAGCTGTTCTTGAAAAAAGAGCAGTTTCTGTCAGAGCTCTTTCAGCCCCACCTACCTCACAGGGTGTCTGTTGTGGGGAGGGGAAGGGAAAGGAGTTTGTAAGCCATTCTGAGACTCCTTTGGGTAGTGAAGGGCAGGGTATAAATCCAATCTCTTCTTCTTCTTCTTCCTTTCCTCTTATCCTTGGGGGGTTTTTATGCATTTGACTATATAAAGTTAAGTTAAAGCATGGGGCAAAGCTTGTTTTTCATTATTTTATAGGTACTCAACTTCAGCATTTTCCAAGCTACAGAAGGTGGGCATTTGTCATCCTCCGCCTCTGCCTTTCATTGGAAACCTGCTATTCTTTCGTGAGGTAAGAAGTGGTGTGAATAGTGTCTATCCATGTATGCTATTTTTAAAAATTGATTCATACCTGTGACTGAAACCCTAAAACTGATGAAGGCCCAAGAGCATGACTCAGAGTGTCTGGGAGCTTAGACCCCTGAAGGTTCCGTTAGGTAGAATGACCCATTCATTTCCATCCCACATTGGTTCATCCTGACAGACTTAATCCCTTTTGGACAAAGGACTAGACCACCTATTTGTCATGAATGTTCAGAGCCATTACCAGATGTTTTTGGGGTAGGACTATATTTTATACTCTTTGGTTGGTAGCCTCAGACATCAGAGATGGAGCTTTGCATGGGATTTGCTAAAGCAACTCATCAGTCTTAGAAAGGAGGCTGGTGTCGGTCCAATTCCATTTAGCAGAAGTATCTGGACATCTGGGATTTTCACTTGTTTCAAGTTTTTAGTCTTCAGCAGAAACTGGGTCCACAGGAGGTTGGGTAGAAGTGAGTGATCACTTCAACCTCTTGTTACTGCAAGGCACATGCTCTGAGGAACATGCCGCAGCTTAGGTAATCGGTAGAAAAGCAGCACCTTAGAGACTAACAAAATTTATGGTAGGGTATGAGCTTTCGTGAAATCACTATCCCTAAACTACTTTTACTTCCGCAGGAGAGAAATACAATGAGTATTCAAAATGATAACTTTTCTCCAGGTTGGGGGCAGACTCAGCATGAGGGTGGTGATTTTCAGTGGGAAAACAGGGTAAGGGTATATATGTTGGAGCCTCGGTTTAATCCCAGTTTACATTTCCAGCTCCTGTGGGGCAAACAAACTAAAATTTACTGAGGCACCTGCACTTGGATGTCATGGTGACTTGTAGCTTGATCAAACCAGGTGGATAATTGAGTTGCCTTTCTGTGTTAGAGAAGGAAGGAGGTAGGCCAAGGAAAGGGCATGTACGAGCACAGCAACAGACTGTGTTCATGCCCGATTGGTGTTTAATTGCAACTTCTTGTGATGTCTGAATGCAGCCCAGGACCTGGGAGACCCACTTAAGGGCCAGAATATCCATTTGTAAAATGAAAATAGTAAAGGGCTCCCTCATGGGACTGTTGGGAGAATCAATTTGATAAGGGTTATGGAGCACTTTGCAAAACTAAATTGCTATAGTAATGATGAAACCATTACTATTACACATTGGGTGGTATGAAATATATTAGTAATCTTGTTTCCCCCCCTCAAAGAGAATTTTTTTTAAAGTGCCTTGGTCATCCTTCGGAAGGATGTTTGTGTTACACACTTCATTAACTTCCTGATGGGCACTGCTGCTGTGTGAATTTGGCCAGCACAAAAATCAGTTTGGAAGTAAAATTGTTTTTCAATTAAATCTGACAGAATTGGTTGAGTGATTGCTCTTGCAGAAAGGACTGGAGGGACAGAGGGAGCACATGATAGGGTTTTAGAATCTCTAGCTGAGGATTCAGTAGCATGAGTGGTACTTTAAAAAAATCTTTACATCCAGAATTTATTTATTTATTAAAAATGTTTAAGCGCCCTCTTCAGAGACATGCTGTAATAGAACTTCTCTGGATGAGTGTAACTAAAAAGTATGTAGAATGTAATCTCGTGACCAGTGTTCCCTCTGAGTTAGTGTGAGCTAGCTCACGGTTTTTTTAGCCTCCGGCTCACACATTTTTGTCTTAGCTCAGGAAGGATGGCTCCAGAACAAACTAATTTGTGCAGCAACCAAATTGCTCACTCACAACTTTAATGCCAGTAGCTCACAAAGTAGAATTTTTGCTCACAAGACTCCACAGCTTAGAGGGAGCATTGCTCATGACTATTAAGAACGATTCTGATGTGGTTAAGTAATCACATTTTACCTCATGAAAGCAGATTTCTTTTAAGAATTATTCTTGGTGAGTATGTCAGCTTTGCCTGCTGGTTGTAGCTGATATTCCCTCCAAAAAACATTTTCCCCCACTGGGATTTTTTTTTAAGTACAAAGCAGTCCCTCCTCCATTCTGGGCAAATGAAATTCCTTTGTACATTTCGATCTCCTGGAAGAATCTATGTTGAGTACTACCAGCCCCAATGTGAAATTTGGTGAACACCTATCGAAAAACAGTGTTCAGAATAATGAGAATTGAGATTTTTTCCTATTTATAAAGATAGATTAAGTATAATTGTTGAAACAGTTGCCTTCCAGGCAAGGTAATCAGAAGGATTATTAGATGTTAGGTACATCCTCCTCTCTTACATATAAAATTAGAAGCTGTAATATGAAAATTCCGCAAAAGCAAATTGTCTGATGGATGTGGGAGGATGCTAACTATGCTAATTCCTTTCCTCCTCCTCCTCCTCCTTTTTTTTTTGCAAAACTTTTCCACCACAATCCTTTAGCATATATCTTTGTCCAAATGGGGCGAGGTGAGAACTTTTTTAAATAATGAAGCCATATATTTTTTTCTTTTTAGTTAACATGAAAATATCGGACTAGTGACAAAGAAGCATGTGTCACTCATTCCTCAAAATCTTGGTTGCCTCTCCAAAGGCAACACAAAACCTCATGAAGTCATTTTACAGTCTCTGAAAGCTGTGATTAAAACTGGGGCTGCCGCTTCCCTCATGCCTCTCTGGTTCGCTTCTCGAAACCTGCTCTGCTGAATCAAGTGTTTCCAAGCACCCAGATTCTAAAGCTTCTGTTCTTGAACACAAACACAGTTGCCTTCTAGTTCCAAAATTACGCTGGGACTTGATTTGACTTCCTTCGTGAAAAGTTTGCATTTTGCTTGCTTTCACTTGCTTATCAAAGGGCGGTTTTGGCAGATGTGTGGAGCGAAGAACAATTAGCATTTTTACTCTCTCTTCCCTGCCTCTGCCTCTAGCCCCTTCAGTCCTCCCCACAGCTATAAAACAGCTCAGCACAGCCAGACCAAAGACTGAGTGAGACAAAGCTTCTCCCACCCCTCTCACACACAACCCCCCATTCCCCATTCAACAGAAGTGGGCCACTCAGGAGAAGCCCAGGAACTACAAGTAGGCCAGACAGGGGGGAAAAAACAGAGCAGACAAAGAATATCCTGTCCACTCTGAGAGAGGATAAAGAAAAGAGTGATGTCTCCATTAAAATTCAAGGCAGGGAAGCGGCATGCAGCCTCTCAGCAGCCTGGCTAATAAAAAAAGACAGAGGGAGGAGATGTGAGGACCGGTTTACTATGGAAAATGGAGGAAAGCATAAGATAATGCGAAGAGGTAAAGTGTAGGAAGTTGCCTCGCACCAAGTTAAACTGTTGATCCCTCCAGCACATCACCATCTACTCTGATTGGCCGTGGTTCTTCTGGGTCTCGGGTAAGGGTCTTTCCTACCACCGGAACCTGATAGCCACAAACTAGAGATACTGCGGATTGGACTTGGGACTTTCTGCATGCAAAGTGTGTGCTCTTCCACTGAGCGACGCTCCTACCAGTGTTCTATATGGTTAGACCCATAAGCAGCTCAACAGCAACCCGTAATTTAAAAAAAGGGGTAAAAATAACGTTTGCAAATTCACACAGCCACACATGTGCATGGGCCTTTTTGAAATCACTACACATATTGGCTACCTGCCAATGATGAAGTAGTCGCGCACATATGTCACGAGGCACTGTTTTGCACCACAGCTAATACACACTTGGAGTTTAGTTTTCAGGCAATCAGTACTGGTCATAGCTGTTTGGGGCAGATTTTTCCTAGAACGTGGCTTCATTCTGTTAAATGATTGGGGGAAATAATCAAAAAAGTACATGTAGTGACCCAACTACATTATTTTTCGGTCACTTCTTAGTAACTTGTAGGTCTTTCCCTTCCCGTGGTCTTGTGGTGCTTTAGGCTTCTCCTCCCTCCACAGATACCTGCTGTTGACCTTGATTTATTCCTGTGAGAAAAGTGTCCTTTTGTGGCACTTCTCAGCATTGCATCGCACTGGGTGGCAAATGTGTGCTAGAGCAGTACAGACATAAACCTAGTCATGGGGCAAGGAAGTCTTAAAGTATGAATTGATTTAAATTATTATTGTTCAATAATTAATCAGTTGTTGATTTTAAAATCTGGGGTTCAATTAGAACAGTCTCCCATGAAGGGTTACTCATTGCTCACGGCACTGTTGGGAACAATTTATGTATGCCTCCTTAATGAGGTGCCTCCAAAATTTAAAAAGATAATGTGTGTTTAATATCAACAAACTGTTACCTCGTGTTATAATTGCTATGGATTTATGTAATGCCTTTATGATGTGAGGTGTTTTACCAGCTGTTTTCATTGACCCTACCACAATCCCGCAAGGTAGGAGACTACAGTTCTCGTTTTACCAGCCAGGAACTGTGAGAAAATGTATTATTTATTCATTTACTTCATTTATACCCCACCTTTCTCCCTAGTGGGAGACGACATTCTCCTTTCCTCCATACCTAAGGATACCCAGTGACCCCACAGCTGAATCCATATCTCCATATATATAGCTAAAGCTAACAGTGTAAACTGCTGATATTGCTTCTTTACTTACCTATAGTCTATGAAAGGCAAGGCAGGCATCTGACCTGCAGAATTGTTAGCCTGCTAGCCAAAACAATGTTGTTGTTTTTTAAAAAACTGGACAGTCAATCAAATCTACAATGGTCAGTCAGGAGGCTTGCTGGGCAGAAGCACCACCTGGCCCTGTCCATGTTCTGGCCCTGGTATGGTACACGGGTAGGGCATAGGTAATCATGTATTCCCAGAATGCTTTGTAACATCACAGGAAGCCCTTGGTGCATGCAGTTCAGATGGGCAGCCAACAGGGCTGCCAGACCTCCTGCTATGGTGGAGACTTCCTGCTCACAGCCCTTGCTGCCTGCTGTTGCTTGGAGTGCCGGCAGGAGAAAAGTAAAGAAACAACCAGGACATTGGCACCACCACTACATCACTCCAAGGGGAAACTCAGAAGTGACGTAGGGTAACTCTAGGAATTGCCAGAAACTCAGCCACCAGTTGCCAGTGCACAGTCGTGCCAGCGCACTTAATGTCACTTCCAGTGGAAACCAGAAGTGACATGGCAGAAACTTTAGCATTTTGAGTATCTGCCATGCCATTTCTGTTTTTCACTGGAAGTGATGTAAGCACATTGGAGTGACACCAGTGCACATTCTTTACCCCTGATTGTCTCCCACCACAATGAGATGGGAAGCTGGGAAGCTTCCAGCCTGGTATCTCAGGGTGAGGGGACTCTGCAACAGCAATCTGTTCTACTGCAGGTTAGGGTGGCTCCCACCACAATGAGATGGGAAGCTGGGTGAGGGGACTCTGCAATAGGAATCTGTTCTACTGCAAGTTAGGGTGGCTGACCTCCTGGTGGGGCCTGGAGATCTCCTGGAATTAAAACTGAACTCCAGAATACAGAGATTAGTTCCCTTTAGGGTTGCCAGACCCTCTTGTGGGGGTTTCCCGTTGCCAGGCCCCACCTCTCCACCGTCAATCACCTGGCTGCTGGGGGGCACTTATATCCAGAAAAAGGGAGGAACAACTGATGTTTAGTGACATGCCTATGTGATTTCTATGTGACCCAGAAATGATGTAGGCACATCAGGAATGTTGAGGCAATGCTCTTGCTTTTGGGCAAAAACTCTATGGTAGAATTAGCTTCTACCATAGAGTTTTAGCCCCAAAAACAGAGTGTCTCCCTGACGTGTCTGTGCCACTTCCGTGTCATGTGGACACCTCACTGAAACGTCGCATGAAACTCCCTGCTCCTGGTAACCCCACCCTGCATCCTCTGCCAGCTGCCAGAAGAGACCTGGCAACCCTAGTTCCCCTGGAGAAAATGGCTGCTTTGGAGGGTGGACTACACGGCATTATACCCTGCTAAGGTCTCTCTCCTTCCCTACTCTCTCCAGACTCCAACCAAAATCTCCAGGAATGTCCAGCCCTGGAGTTGGCAGCCTGATTACTGCAGATATATCTAGCTAGGACCCATGCATGCATCTTCTTGTAGGCCACCCTTAGACTATGGAACTCCATTCCCCAGGGACCTTTGGACTGCGTCCTTCTCATTACAGGCAACTTTTAGAGACATGTTCACTCTGGGCTGTTTGAATAGGATTCTTTGTCATCTTTGGGTTATTTTAAGCCTGTGTGCTCTGAGGGGTTTATGTGTTTTAAGGATTTTATTGTATTATACGTGTGTTAATTTTTGTAGGCTTCCAATCTTTCCGCTGAAACCTCCTCCGCAAATACGTGTGTTAATTTTTGTAGGCTGCCTTTACAAAAGCTGCGGTGGCTCAAGTGGTTAAGACGCTGAACTGCAGGCTGTGGAAGGTCAGTAGTTCAACAGTTCGAGACCCGGGTGCCGCAAGACAGAGTGAGCTCCCGTCTCTAGTTCCAGCTCCTGCCAACCTAGCAGTTCGAAAGCAAGAAATTGCAAGTAGATAAATAGGTACCACTTTGGTGGGAAGGTAACAGCGTTCCGTGCACCTTGGTGTTTAGTCATGCCGGCCACATGACCACGGAAACGTCTTCGGACAGCACTGGCTCTTCGGCTTTGAAATGGAGATGAGCACCGCAACCCTAGAGTCGGATCCGACGGGCTTTCGAGCAAGGGAACCTTTACCTTTACCTTTACAAAAGGAGTGTTCTATTCTCAGAAAGGCAGCAAGTCAGCTAAATAAATACTTAAAATTGACAGAAAAGAAGGGTTCCTTCTAGGCCTGTATGTAGAAACTTGTGTGATAGCAAGAAACCATACCAGTGACTCCTTGGGTGGGAATATGAATACCAATGGAGCATAAAGCAAAATGAAGTAGAAACTGAACATATATGCTAATTGAATACTTTGCAGCAGAACAAATTGCATTCTTAATGAGACCGGCATATACAGACTCTGCAGGGACATGTGCCCGTTGTTCCTCCCCATGAGAGAGTTGTTCTCTTAGCTCAGTTTGGTCTCCCATGTTTTTAAACATCTATATGAACTGTCCAGAGATGTAGTTTGAGGTGTTATCAGTTTGCTCTTCTTTTAATTAGGTCTTGGTGAAGTTCTCGTACGGGTACTTGGAATCAGTCATGAATTGGATGAGGGGAATAAATTTAAGCCTAATGTAAATAAGGCAGAGATTGCCAATGGTTGAGGACTCCTCCAGATTGGCTGGCTGGGGGAATGCCTAGTCTGCAGAGGCTTGTATTTGCTCTGCCAGGTCAGGTTCACAGATTGAGAGATGTGTGCTTGTTAAGTGGTGCTCCTGGTCCAAGCTTTGCTTTTGGAATCCCAAACGGTGACTGTTTCCAGAGTAACTTTTCCAGCTTTGGTTGGTTCTCTCCAGCTGCCCTCACTATTGGGACACAGAGGCTTAGCTGTAGACATTCAAACTTCAGTAACTTCCAGACTGAACTAGTATAATATTTATTTATTATATCCTGCCCTACCCCACTAAGTGTAGTGGTTAAGTGTGCAGACTCTAATCTGGGAGAACTGGGTTTGATTCCCCACTCCTCCACTTGCACCTGGCTGGATGACCTTGGGCAAGCCATAGTTCTGATAACAGCTGTCCTTGAAAAAGAGCAGTTTCTGTCAAGAGCTCACTCAGCCCCACCTACCTCACAGGGTGTCTGTTGTGGGGAGGGGAAGGGAAAGGAGTTTGTAAGCCACTCTGAGACTCCGAGTGAAGGGTGGGGTATAGATCCAATCTACTACTACTACTACTACTACTACTCCTTTTCTTCTTCTACTTATAAAACAATAAAGATCTGTATAAAAACAATTAATTAAATAATAAACCAATTACCTAATCAGAACAAACAGGACAATTTAAAAGCAGATGGTGTTAAAACTAATAGTCCACGCCTCCAGTAATTTTTTTGTTTTTAAACAAAAATGCCCCGTCGGTATTAAGCAATATCTGGGGGCACTGGGTGGGTGTCATGGGCCGCTGCCCCAACGGAAGGCCTGGTGGAACAGCTCCATCTTACAGGCCCTGCAGAACCTGTGACAGATCCCGCGGGGCCCTGATCTCAACTGGGAGCATGTCCCACCAGGCTGGGGCCAGAGCCGAGAAGGCTCTAGCTCTGGTCAAGGTTAAGCAGATGTCTCTCAGGCCAGGGATTACCAGGAGGTGTTGATTTCCAGAGCACAGGTCTCTCCAGGACATATATGGGAAGAGGTGGTCCTGTAGGTATGCTGGGATCTATAGGAGGCTGCCTTTGAAAGATGGTCTGGAAACTTCAATAAGTACACAACATACACTTTTTGGCTGGTAGAAGCTGATGAGAACTTATTACATCTAATGTTACAACAACATCTAATGTTACAACAACATCCAATGTTACAACAACATTTGTGGGTATTCAAGGTGGTAGTGTCGACCTTTTAAAGCCATAAATGGTCTGTATCTCTGTGAGCATCTTGTCTTACATGATCCTTTCCCCTCCTGCTTCAGATCTCCCAGTGAAACTCTACTCTGGGTGCCATCTTGTGTGGATGCAGTGTTGGTATCCACTGGGAGCAAGGCCTTTTTAAGTTGTTGCCCCCATGCTGTGGAATTCCTTCCCTTACGAGATGCATCTGGCCCCTTGCCTCTTTTAGGAAACTGACAAAAATGTTTTTGTTCTATCAGAAGAGCACCCCTGTTTGTCGGTTTGGGATATGCTGTCTGATCAGTTTGTTTTATTGATCATTGGGGGTTAGGTTGGTTTTATCAATCTGAATATTTGATTTAACAAGTCATAATTTGTGTCCCTTTAACACTGTATGCAGCTTTGAAAACTGATATTGAACTAGATAAATTATTTGTGACTTTGAACAAAACTCTATTCACTACCTCTCGGGCGTGGTGTAGTGAACAGAATGGTGGAGTAGGATCCCAAAAGACCTGGTTTAAATCCTCATTTCTGCCATGGAAGCTTGCTGGATGATCTTGGGCCCATCACAAACTCTCAGGCTGGTCTACCTCACAGGGTTGGTGTTGTGAGAGCAAAAAGGAGGGGAGAACAATATTCTAAAAGCCACTTTTAAGTCCCAGCTCGGGAGAAAAGCAGGATGTAAACAAATAAATGCAAATCAAGGCACCTTGTGGAGTTGTTCACAGGGCTGGTACAAGAGTACTCTGTTTTCTTGCTGTTTTATCCACCCTTCTAGAATTGGTGTCATAAAAATGAGATTTCATATTCATGAAATTGTGTAGAGATGGGTGAGGGAATGTAAAAATGTAAATAAGCCCACATATGTTAGTCTGTGCCCAACAGAATTCATTTTGTTTCTGAATTTTTTGTTAAAGGGTAGTCTTTGATAGAAAGGTCAGTGCTTATGGTCCATTTCGTTCCATTAACTTCAGTTTTCCTGTCTCATTTGTTGGGAAAATTTCCTTTCTGTTCAGGTTTGCTGTCTCATATACATACATATACGCACTCTGGCCCAGGTATCAGTAATCCAAGAAACAATTACAAGAACGGCAAAGGAAGGAAGAAAAACTGAATACCTGTAGCAAGTATCCCACATCAGTATTTGGAGATCAAATGTGTCAGTATTGTTATCCTGCTTTCAGTAGGGTAAATGTAAAACATTAGGAGGAGAAGGAAGGGGGAACCCCTGAGGAAAAAGGGTGCCACCCAAGGAACAGAGCCAAAGAAGTGATTTATAAAAAAACCCTCCAAACAAAAAAGGGCTTTCTGATTCTCATTCACATTGACTCAAGAAGTCCAGCTGAGTTCAATAGCACTTGCTCCCAAGTATATTGTACATGGACAGCAGCCTTAAAGAGAAGGGCTGGTCATTAACTTTTTAGCAGTCATCACATCTGTTGCAAAGGCTTAGTCATGTTAAACAAACAAAATGTCATCTTGCAAGCACAGCATCATATTATGATGCATTAGTGTCATCTGTGCTTTTGTTGGTTCCCAAAGGGAATTAATTACTGCTGTGCGTCTTTAAGGGGATTTTTTTTAATGACCCATTCTTCAAGTTACCTAGGTAAATAAGGAAAGAAAGGAAATGGATGACAGTCTCCTTTTGTTTTGTACAGACAGCCACAATACAACCAACAAGTAGAAAAGACTGACTTAAGAAGAACATGGAAGTTTTAAGTGGTCACTTAGCGCCACTTCACACAGTGTAGTTAACACAGCCATATCATTTGTGTTGTGAGCCAGGAAGCCCCTGTTTTAAATATTTTCTTAGGCCTGAACTCACTGGGGTGGGGTGGGGTGGGGGGGGGGGCTAAAGCAAGCCACTATCCCTTAGCCTCAACTTCTACCCTTCTTTGGCAATATAAGAATTATATGCTGATCTGCCTTACAGAGTTGTTGTTAAGGATTCCTGAAAGAAAGTATGTGAGCTATTGAACACAATGTGCTATATCAGTGCTCCCCAACATGATTCCCACAGGCACCATGATATGTTTAAGAACATAAGAGAATCCAGTGTTAGATCAGGCCAATGGCCCATCCAGTCTAACACTCCGTCACACAGTGGCCAAAAATACCAGTGCCATCAGGAGGTCCACCAGTGGGGCCAGGACATTAGAAGCCCTCCCACTGTTGCCCCCCCCAGCACCAAGAATATAGAGCATCACTTGCCCCAGACTGAGAGTTCCTATCTATACCTTGTGGCTAATAGCCACTGATGGACCTCTGCTCCATGCTTAATTCCGTCTTGAAGCTGTCCATGCTTGTAGCCGCCACCACCTCCTGTGGCAGTGAATTCCATGTGTTAATCACTCTTTGGGTGAAAAAGTACTTTCTTGGCACCCACCTCAAGGGTCATCAATCCCCCGCACAATACAGGAAATTCACAACTGTCCCCCCCACTCCCCTAGAGACCCCTGCTGTATACCCAGAGGAAGGCAATGGGCATATAAGAAATGGCCACAAGAGCCAAGCACTGGCCCTTGCCTAGTAATAGGCTTGGAGCCTGGTGTAGGGCCAAGTAAACCATATTAATTCCTTTCTCCCCCACACTCAGGTCTCCCCCACACTCAGGTCTTTCAAGTGGTGTTCACTTGCCTGCCCTGTTATTTGTGAGAAGCAGCACTGAAACCTCTAGTTTTGCAGAACCAACTTGGTGACAGCATCTTTGGTGGGACTAGGACTCGTACCTCTTGCAATAAAGCACTAATGAAAACAAATTGATATGTACTTACCCATATGCTGAAGAGCATATGGTTAATGTGTTTAGACACCACTAATGAAGTTAAGCCTCAGCTAAATTTGTTGGCTTATGGATAAAGACGGTTCTCCACAACAAACCAAGGTTGACAGTAATTTGAGCTCTCCCAACTGTTATGGTTACTTTTGCAGTAGCTGGGTTTCTTTCTAGAAGTACATCCTAATTAAAAACAATGTTTTAGGACCTACCAAGTTTTGTAATTACAGCCAGAACAACTTGATGTCAGACTGGGGTGGGAAGATCAGAACCCCGTGGATCAAGTAGTAGGTTTCCTGCTCCTTCCATCACAAAAATCTGCTGATTGAAAAAGGAAATGTCAGGTACTTGATCCTGTGCATTTCTATAACCACTCAGAATTCGTAGCCTGAGAACTCAGGGGGATACCTGAGGGCCAATCCTGTTCCACTGTCTAATGAAAAGCTCTTAGTTATGCAGCAGCCCTCCATTCAGGGCTGCCCAGAGCCACCATGGGGCCCTGGATGAAGATTCCCTCTACTCCCCCCCCCTCCATAGGACCCTGATCCAAAACAAATGTCAGAACAAAACGGAAAAATCACTTGGCTTGCTGTTACCATGACTCTGTAGTAATAAGAGAACTGGCCTGTCTGTCCATTTTTGTCTGTTTGTTTATATCCCATCTTTCTCCTCCAGTTTATCTTCACAGCAACCCTGTGTGGTAGGTTAGGCCGAGAGAGTGTGACTGGCCTAAGGTCACCCAGCAAGCTTCCATGGCAGAGTGGGGATTTGAACCTGGGTTTCCCAGATCCTATCCGACGCTTTAACCCAGAGGTGTCAAACTCATTTGTTACAAGGGCCGGATCTGGCATAAATGTCACTTTGTCAGGCTGGGCCATGTGTGCCGTCAAATGTAACGCCAGGTACCAGATATTTTACCACTGACTATGACCCACATTCCTCCTTAGCACCCAGAAATTTTGCACAGCACAGAGAGCAATTGCCTGACAATCCAGGTGCAACAACCAGAGACTCTCGTGGCCCTTTAAAGACTAACACATTTTAGAAGCTTTCAATGAGGTGGAGCATGAAGTGCTGCATTCCATTGCCATAGGTGTGGCAGACAAAGACCAGGCGGCATCAACCAGGGGAACCCAACAAGCCCTACCTTAAAGAAACAGCTATAGTCAAAAGGCTTTAGGGAGGGGAGGGGGATGAGGCAGCCGCACAATCCCACACCTCCCTCTGCACATTCGGCAGCAAGCTTGAACCACTAGGGGAACTGTGATGCTCCCCAGCCCCACAACCAGTCTTCAAGCACTACCACTCTCCAAAGATGCCAGGCCCACTTCAATTGCCTTTGCAGACTTTTATTTCCTGCCAGCTCCATGGCATTATCCAATCACCCAAAACATTACTCCCCATGTGCAAGTGCAGAGGCACATCCAGTGCCTGCCTCTGCCATGTGCAAACCCAGCACACTTCTCTGAATGCCTGTTCCCGTCCCTGACCTTTGCTTCATCCTCTGCCCCCCACTTCCACTCAGATTATTACATAAGGCAGTGCTGACGTGCAGGTAGCCCAGGGACCATGCATGCATTTCGGCTTGTGCTGCTGAGGGAAGGAGGCAGGAGAAGAGCCACACACATTTGGGTCAGCGGGTTAGTAGGCTCTGACTCACCCAACTCAGTGGGCCTCCTCCACTCCTGACCCTTGGCATTGTGCACGTGTGGTACCCCTTACATAAGCACCGGGCTTTTCTCTCCCGCCCAGGTTGCTGCGCATGGTGCGCCTGGCCCAGTCAGTCTCTCTATTCACACACATAAGTGGCCATGTTTGGCAAGCTGGCCAGCAGTTTTCCACAGGCACCTGTGCCTGTGGGCTCCTTCCCTGGGCTGCCTGCAAGTGGGAAGCCACTCGACTGGGCTCAGGGAGGTGGGGCCAAAGAGATTCTGCCTGCCGCACATGAACAACCAGCCATCTTTCCAGCAGCTCAGGCAGCAGAGGCAGGAGCCCAACGTGCTCTAGCCAGAGGAGGAGGAGTTGGCAGCACCAGGAAGCACATCCTGGCCAAGAGCAGCAGGCAGACCCCGAGGGGGACTGGCTATGCAGAGCTTGAGGTGAAACCAGTCCTCCTCACCCCTTATGGTTGCCATCTCTGGGTTGGGCAATCCCTGGAGATCTGGGGGAAGAACACGGGGAGGGCCCGCATTTAGGGAAGGGAGGGGCCTCAGCAGGGGATATAATACTGAAATACAGTTCCTTTTGGGCCACATTAGGAATGGTTTCCCCCAGTTGCTTGCAGGCCAGATAAGAGCCCTGGATGGGCTGGTTCTGGCCCCGGGCCATATGTTTGACATGTCTGCTTTAACAACTACACCACACTGGCAGGCATAACGCATCAGAGAATAAAGCTAGGAGACTCAAAATTGGCCACCAGGATGATTGTGGAAGTTCCAGGGCCAAAATTGAAAGGCATGGGAAACTCCTAGCCCAGGTGAGACAAACCACCAATGCACTGTGCTATTTGCAACTGGAGCTAAAGGTCTCTGTGGCAGGCATAACTCAGGAAATAATGCTACATGTTGGGAAACTGGCCACTAACCCCAGATCGATGATGGAAGTTGCATTGTCAAAAATGAAGGGAACCAGAACCTCCTGAACCAAGTTATCTTCACAACAGACAACAAATAATAAGAGAGCTTTCAAGTAACCTGTCATATGCCTAATATTCAGATCTCCAGCCCACCATGGAAGGTTGCTGGGTGACACATTCTCAGCCAGACCTAGCTCACAAGGCTGTTGTGAGGATAAAACAGAGG
>NW_015173130.1:702877-732798 GCF_001447785.1 Gekko japonicus
GAAAGAGAAGGAAAGGTTGTTTTATCTTGCTGCAACACCCTAACTTCTGCTTTGCAAGATCTGGTTGAGCTGGGTGCAAGGAAAGAAAAAGAGAAAGGTTAGACAGTGTAGCAGCCATCAGCCAAGGTTGCTTCTCTTGATTCATTGCTGGATTAGTTGATGGGTTTAGCATGATCTGTTAGGCAAGTTTGCTTCAGTCTTGGAGAAAGGGAAGTCTAGCCAGTATATAGAGTGCCTTTTACTGTGCTCAGACTTCCCTGCTCCCCTAGTGGCTGCAACCAGAACTGCATTAAAAATAAATAGAATGAGGTTTGGCTGGATGCAGCATAAGGCTAGCTTGAAGGGCCCTCCAGCTGACTTGGGCCTCCTGAATTTTGTCTCCCATGTCCCGCTCTGTCGTTGACCCTGCCTCCTTTCTGCGGAAGAATCATAGGGGTTACCACTTTAGCTCTCTATGCTGGTGACTGTTAAACCTGTCCCTTCCTGCCTTCATCTGAAGATCTGCAAAATGATCTAGGGCTGAGGTAAATTTGGAGTACAGAACAGTTATAAAGGTGTTTGGAAAATGGTAGTGCTTGCAGGAAACATTCTGCCCAAAATATTTATTTTATACATATCCTGTTTTTCTCCCCAATGATCCATAATTGCCTAAAGTATTATTCTCCCCTCCTCCATTTTAATCTCACAACAACAAACCTCCAAGGCAGGTGAGGCTGAGAGGAAGAAAGTGGCTCAAAGTCATTCCAATTCCATGGCAGAGTGAAGATTTGAACCTGGGTCTTCCAGATCCAACTCCAGCACTTTGACCACTATACACACTGGCTGCTGGAAAATGCAGTAAGATACAGTACTGACCTTAGGAGGGATGGACATGAACTGGCTCATGAACTAAAGTTCATGACAAATTTTGGGCATTCGTGGTTCGTAAAGTCAAGTTCATGGCAGGTCAACCGGCACTAACTTTTCATGAACTTTCAAGCTGTTCATAGAGGTTCATACTGGTTCATGAGCTGAGACATTTCCAAACAGACTGTCTCTGTATGTTGCTGAAGGCTTTCACGGCCAGAGTTCATTAGTTGTTGTAGATTTTCTGGGCTGTATGGCTGTGGTCTTGGCATTGTGGTCTTGGTCATACAGCCTGGAAAATCTACAACAAATACTGTCTCTGCTGTATTGAATGGGTTATGTGCAAGATAGAGACACCAAACTTGCAGCAGACCGCCCCCGGATGCTCCCCTATATGCCCTCTGAGTCTGATGTCTCTAGCCTGCACAAGATCCATTCTATACACTCCTGAACCTCCTGAACCTGCACCTGAACCTCCTGAACCTGCGCCTGTCAAAATGACTATAGCGGTCATTTTGACAGGCACGGGTTCAGGAGGTTTAGGAGTGTATAGAACAGATCCTGTGCAAGCTAGAGACACCTAACTCTCAGGAGATCTCCAGCTGACTCTTCTCTACCTGACTTCCAAGTTTTGTGAGGATTGGATTTACAGGATTTACAGATGCCCCCAGGAAAGTGCTTTTTGAGAAGTGATAGGTGGTCATTTCCCCAGAAAGCACTTTCTTGCAGGTGTCTTCTTTGGGAGGCCATAACTCAGACCCCATAAATCCAATCCTCACCAAATTTGGAGAGCAGCTAGAGGAGAGTC
The DNA here is from genome assembly GCF_001447785.1 of Gekko japonicus. Lineage (NCBI taxonomy): Eukaryota > Metazoa > Chordata > Lepidosauria > Squamata > Gekkonidae > Gekko > Gekko japonicus. The sequence goes on from NW_015173130.1 coordinate 704,532, forward strand.
AGCCAGAGATCCCTTGTGAGTTTGATATCTTTAGCTTGCCGGGGGGGCATTATACCACCTTGCAAACTTCATGAACCAAACCAGTTCATGAGGTAGCTAAAAGTTTGTGGCAATCTGTGGTTCACAAATGGGGTGCACCACAAACCAAATTGAACCTCATTTTTCCAGTTCATGCTCATCCCTAGACCTTAGCACATAGCGTGGGAGGGAGGGAACATACAGCAAAGAAGTCTTTCCCTCAGTATCTTAATTATTCTGGTTTGAAGTGAGCTTATGAATTAGATTGTTTCATTGCCTGTATTAATTGGCTTGGTTTTTAGTTGAGTTCTAAATATCCGAGCTCTTTAATAGCGTATGGTCAGGACTTCTCTCAAATGCTATCAACCTGAGTATGCTTCCACTGGTACAAAGAACAGTAATGCAACCCTGTCTCAGAACTAGTGGGGTCCCAAGTTTAAAGCATGCAGCCTTTAAAGCATGCACGTGTCATGACCTCCAAATAGCTCTTTCAGAGAGAGAGAGATCTGGAACCTTCATTGTTTTGTTAGGAAAAGCAGCTGACCTCTCACGTTAATGTGATTACTATGACATCAGGCTCATTACCGAAAGCAACTAACCATTGCTTTGGACAGAAGGCTGAAAAAAGCTGACTCTCACAAGTCTGTAATCAAAATAGATGTGGGAGGAATGGCAGCCGCCTGTGATGACAGCTTCATAAAATCTCTCATGGGGAAGCTGCCACATGTATCTCTCTGAAATGAAAGGTAATGATAAAACTATTTCAGTCTATGAAATGCCAGCTCCATGGAGTCAGCCCGTTCCCTCATTAATGCATATGTTCCAACTGGCCCTGTTTACCAGGGGCCGTACTGATTTTCCGGTACTGTCCTTGGTAAATTTATTTTGTGCTGCTCGACTTGTCATTCTTTGGAGCTCAGCTTTCTCTACGAGTTTAAAACTCTAGAGTGGAACACATCAATCTTCTCTCTAGTGTCAGCGCATACGCAGGAGCTCGATATCGCTGTGTAGCGCACAGCCTACCATATTGCACAATGCAGCTGCTGACGTATAGTTTGTGCTCTTTACAATGTGTTATAGAACAATTGTGTTTTTCCTAGTATATCTTTAACCAAAAGAACAAATACCCTCCTGGCTTTTAAAGCTCTCAAAGAAAGGTGGAGTAAAATGAATACACCATACACTTTAGCCCTTTTCAGGCATTACAGCCACATGTGCTGGGAGCCCATCAGTGGGAGCACATGTTACCCAAAACTTTCTAAATATGTACAGCTGCCATTTTGTTTGAATAGAGCAGTGTAAAGATTTTCTGTATGCATAGAGGTTAGGTACACACAACACCAAACCCTATTAAGATTCTCTGTGTTTATCGTAGTAGTAGTAATATGCTATCAAGATGCATCATACTCCTGGTGACCTCTCATGGGGTTTTCAAGGCAAGAGATGAGCAGATGTGGTTTGCTACTACCTTCCACATAGCAACTCTTGATGGTCTTCCATCCAAGTACTGACAAGGGCTGATCCTGCTTAGCTTCCAAGCTCTGATAAGCTCAGGCTAGTCTGGGCTATTCAGTTTCCCAGACACATACAAGATGTGCACATTGCCCTATTGACAAGAAATGGTGACTGTATCTTGCAGGTAGCATGCACTCCCTTAGGTAGGCTTCCACTAAATGAGGTTGCAGTGTCTGAAAAGGATTTGGAACCTTTATTAATATGTAATAATGGATGCCTTGGCTGTAATCCTTGGAATGGGTGTCTAACTGGGATGTTAGAAGATTTTGTAAAATGTTGGAATAGGGAATAGGGATACTATTCCCCAGGTGAGGGCCTACCTGGAAATGACATCAGCATGTCGGTGATGCAGGGGGCGACACTCTGTTTTTTGGTCAAAACTCTATGGTTTGAGGCTGTTTTTACCATAGAGTTTTGCCCCAAAAGCAGAGTGTCACCCTTGATGTTGCCAAAATGTTGACGTCACTTCTGGGTGATTTCAGTGCATCGCGTGACATCCCCACCCACCCCAAGAACACCTGCCAAATCCCCCTGCCAGCACAATGAAGGGACCTGACAACCCTATGATGGAAGTGCAGTGCTGTGCACACAAGTTAAGCTTTTCCCTTGTTAGAAAGGAAACGAGAAAGTGCCTTATGTGTTGATCTTATGGTGACCATTGTTGTTGGCAGCTGTGCCACAAGTCAAGCCTGGACTGTAAGAAAGCGCAAATTCAGTATATCTGCTGTTCCCTGTTCTTGGCAGTATTTCTTTTCTAATTTACTCATTTGTACCCTCCTGCTTTTATCTAGATGCGCCACTAACTCCCTCTGCCACATGGCACTTGTGTTCCAGATGCAGGGGGAGCTTGGTAAAATGACTTCCAGTGCCATTAGGCTTACCAGGTGCCTGCTGATGGAGGGCAAACCCCTGTAATTGTTGCTGATGCCTGCCAATGCTCGTCTGATTGTTGGGCATAAGCAATCCAGCCAAACGAGCAGGCGGCGATCTTTATTGCTGTGCAATGGTGTCATCTCCGGTGCCACCTGGAAATGCTGGTATCACACCAGGGCAATGCTCTAGCACTCACCCTGAAACTCCATAGAATGTTGGGATGAATGCTAAAGCATCACCCCAGTGCAATGCCTGTGCTTCTGGGTCATGCAAGAAACAACATCATTGCACAGCAATGAATATCTCTCCACACTAAGTACCCACCTCCCCCCCGTCTCCTTGTCAGTTGCCAGGGCATGCCCTAAGTGCTCCCCATCAGTCACATTTATCCATCTATCTATACTATTCCTGTCTTCTCTAAGGGGAGCATGGAACAGAGTTCCTTTGCACTAGTCATATGTTCCTTCCAGTGCATGTTCCATCAGTAAACGGGACTTTGTGCTATAGGTCCTTGCATTGTTTTAAGGTCCTGTAGTGGTTGTTTTTGCATGGATAACCAGTTGCCAGTGGTAGCAAGGATCAGCAGTCACTTGCCTACTCTAGGCACCTGCAGTGCAGGGACTGAGACTGAAGACTGCGCTGGCTGTTCCTGACTTTCCTGTTCAGCACAACCTGGAAACGCTGGTATCACACCAGGGCAATGCTTTAGCATTCACCCTGAAACTCCATAGAATTTTGGGATGAATGCTAAAGCATCACTCCAGTGCAATGCCTGTGCTTCTGGGTCATGCAAGAAACAACATCATTGCACAGCAATGAATATCTCTCCACACTAAGTACCCACCTCCCCCCGTCTCCTTGTCAATTGCCAGGGCATGCCCTAAGTGCTCCCCATCAGCCACATTTATCCATCTATCTATACTATTCCTGTCTTCTCTAAGGGGAGCATGGAACAGAGTTCCTTTGCACTAGTCATATGTTCCTTCCAGTGCATGTTCCATCAGTAAACGGGACTTTGTGCTATAGGTCCTTGCATTGTTTTAAGGTCCTGTAGTGGTTGTTTTTGCATGGATAACCAGTTGCCAGTGGTAGCAAGGATCAGCAGTCACTTGCCTACTCTAGGCACCTGCAGTGCAGGGACTGAGACTGAAGACTGCGCTGGCTGTTCCTGACTTTGCTGTTCAAAAAAAAAAGGAGAGGAGGAGGAAAACCACATTATATGAAGGGAGAAAAAGGGACATTGGGGTGGAGGAGAGAGAGAGAGAAGTCACTGATGCTTGTAAATGAGGTTGGCCACCCATAGTTTAATCTGTTGTGTTCTATTTTCTTTTCACATGTTTTCGGAGACATTTCTGCAAACATATTGGCCATTGTACCTAAAGACTTTACAACCAAAAAAAAAACAATTGTGGGCACAGTGTCAAATGACTAAGGAGTCATCATTTTATCTTCAAGCAGTGGCTGGAAGAACACCTGTCAAGGATGCTCCAGGCTGATCCTGCATTGAGCACCGGGTTGGCCTGGATGGCCCCTTCCAACTCTGTGGTTCTATCTCAGCACAGCCACCAGAACTTCCAACCTGTTAGTTCCCATCCTTCATTCCCAGCATTCTCTCCTTTTGTCAACACGGATTTCCGAATTTTCCCTTCACATTCTGAATCACGTTAACGAGAGTGCCCAGTTTGCCTTATTTTATTCGAAATGTATAATGTCCAGCTGAACATTCCAAATATTAAATAAATAATAGTCCAAATATTAAATAAATAATCCAAATATTAAATAAATAATCCAAATATTAAATAAATAGCCAGAGAGTAGGCAGGTGGCCACCAAATGGTCTTCATGTTTTACCTCAGAAGGAGTGGATGTGATCAAGTTTTTCTTGGAGAAGGGTAAAAGATACCAAATAACATGTACTTAAACAGTAAGAATGAAAGGTTAATGACACATGATCCATTTGATGTAATTTGTGTCCACCAGTTTTGAATTTGCATGTGATACTCTCTTGGTGCCTTGAACCAACGCTGGAGGAAATAATGTGGAAATGGTGTAATTACTGGCATGTGACAGATGTGTGTTAAGAACCATGATAACTCAACCCAATGGCAACATATCATGCTGATGGAAGGGAGTGGCCTGCTACTGTGCCGGGTGCCAGGACACTGCCATGGTGCACCAGGGTCCGCCTTCCCTCGACCTCAGACAGAAAGGGCTGAGTGTTTAGCACCACCTTATTCTACCTCCTCTTTCCTAACTATGTTCTGTTCTGACCTGGGAGCCAGAGCAGGTCTGTCTTCCTCGGACTTTCCCCTCAAGCCTTTTGAAGTGGCTTCCCTCTATCCAGAAGCCCTATGAGGGCATAACCAAACCCATGAGGAGTAGGGTTGCCACATCCAGGATGGGGAATATCTGGAGATTTTGGGGGTGGAGCCTTAGGAGGGTGGGCTTTGGGGAAGGGAGGGACTTCAATGAAGTACAATGCCATAGAGTCCAACTTCAAAAGCAGCCATTTTCTCCAGGCGAACTGATCTCCCTCACCTGGAGATCAGTTGTAATCCCAGAAGACTTCCAGACATCACTTGGAGGTTAACAACCACACAAAAACGAAAACACAATGAATATCGTTGTGCAAACAAATAACCAGCATAATCTGTCATGCTGTACAAATCACACTTAAGACTACTGTCTTATACAGTTCTATTTACAACCATAAATGATACACATAACAAATGGTTTTGCCACTATGCATAAATAACATCTGCACCGGTTGAATAGTGACCTAATAGCCCTTGAAAGTACAAGTCTCTCTTCAAAATGATGCAGTCACCGGCTCATGGTGCAGAGAAGAGTTTCCAGAAGAAAGCACACAGTAGACGGCATGAGCTCAAGACTAGCTATAACGCGAACCACAGGAGCGGCAATGGCACGCCTAGGTTGCTTTGCCATTTCTTAGGGCTTTATCAGGCCGCTTTTCTTAGTGATGGAGCTCAACCCAGCACTGGCAAGATTCAAAATGACATGAAGTGTACAAGTATGTTCCAAATCGCTAGGAATCAGAGCCTGATTCAGGAAAACTTTAAAAATGTTCCCCTACGGGCTTTTCTGTGTTGCCTTTCTTACTGTCAAATGTGCAACCATTAGTTTGTCCTGTGTGCATGGTATGTATATTTGCAGATATTAAAGTGACTATTCTAAAAGTGAATTTCAAAAAGAGGGCACAGGAGGAGTCCATTGAGATCCCACTATAACCACTGGCCAACTCCCACATTTTCCTAGGTTTGGCCCAGCCCAGGAGCATTTCTGGGGAACCCCTCCCTAAATCCCCTATGGCCTCACCTCCATAGATAGTGAAAATGGAGGCCCCTCCCTGTGATGTCACTGGCTCCTGGCTATGATGTCACTGGGCCCCAGTTCTTCACCTCTGGCCCTGCTCTAGCCCACCCGGAAATGGGTAAGTCTATGCATTCTCTTTCCCCCACAACACACAGTATACTTTTTATTTGCATACTTTAAACATTTTTTAAAAAGCTTATATTCTGTTCATACATAGACGTCTCAGAGGTTTCCCATCTAGCTGATCATGTTCATACTTGCTTAGCTTCAGTGGTACTGCAGCATCAGGCAGTCCTGGGCCACTCACTGGACCACATAAGTGATAAATATTCCAGGAGCAACCCAGAGGCTAGTTAAAAAAGAGCAAGGATTTAGGGGTATGTTGACTGGCATTTGACAATCTGAAGAGTTGTCCACAGATCTTTAGATGGGCTTAAAGGTAAAGTTTTCCCTTGCTCAAAAGCCAGTCGAATGTGACTCTAGGGGGTGGTGCTCATCTCCGTCTCCAAGCCGAAGAGCCAGCGCTGTCCGAAGACTTCTCCATGGTAAAGTGGCCGGCATGACTAAATGCCGAGGCGCACGGAACGCTGTTACCTTCCCACCGAAGCAGTAGCTATTTATATACTTGCAATTTCTTGCTTTCAAACTGCTAGGTTGGCAGGAGCTGGGGACAGGGCTCACTCCATCATTTGGCACACTCGGGTCTTGAACTGCCGAACTACAGACCTTCCAGTCTGCAGCTCAGCTTCTTAACCTCTAAGCCACCGTGGCCCTAGGATGGGCTTACTACTGTCCAAAATTGCTGGTTCACCAAACAGGCTATATATGAGGAATCCCATCACCCATTGCATCTCCTGGCATTTCTGCCTATGTTGAACTGCTCAGGTGACCAGTTCATGTGAGTTCAAACAAGAACTGGTAGATCAGAGGAGCTCAAATGGACCATATTAATTGCTCCATGAGGCTAACTGTTCATTGGCTTTTTTGTACTACAAGTACTCTGTGGTTCTTTGCTGCATACCACATGGTATTTATCAAGTAGCATCTACTGTAAATATGTGAATACGTGTATTTGAAGTCTGTGTTTGGAAGGCCCAGGATTCCTAGTCACGAAACTCACCAGATGGCTTTTGGCTAGTCACTCTTGCATTCTAACCTACCTCACAAAGTTATTATGAGCTTTCCGGAGTTCTCTTCTGCTTTGAATCTTCTATAAAATTGAAGTGTGTGTTTCTTGGGGGGATGCAGTGTCTGTTTTTTGTTACATGCAACAACCCCCCCCCCAATGCCTTGTAAAGATCAGATCCTGGAAATAATTTTGATTTCTTTTTCTCATAATGGCATAATTTAAGGTAAAAATCATACAAGTAATTGCTAGTTTTTGGACATTGGGCCCTTAACATTATCCCCAAATAGCCTGCTACATTGTTTTGTTGAAAGCAAAATTATCCATAAATGCATGCGCGTGCACCCACAGTAATTTTGACTATTAGAGTCAAGGAGCCAGTGTTATTACATTATACGGCTGTGGAAAGACCACAGTGCTGTAGTAAGTCCAAGAGGTTTTCCAGAAGGAATGGCTATTTAAGCAAACATTATTTCAATATTGATTGCTTCTCTGGAAATGATAGAATCAATACATATTTATTGTATTGATATTTTGAAAATATATTACTAACACATTCCAGTACACAGCAAGATTTATCAAATACATTAACCGATTTTAGTTGACACAAGGTGAAATCTTGAGGTATTAGATTACAATCCATCTCGTCTGTTTTTTATTGCATCATGAGCTTGCATGTTAAAATGTTTGCTGCACCAGCAACTTTTCATGGAAAGGAATAATTAAAAATGGCTCTAAGCTGGAGCGGAGGGACAAATTCTCTTAACTGTTTCAACCTGCACTTTTCTGATTTTAAGATTTAAGGAAAGAAGATTGTTGTCTGGTGAAGAGTCTGATTCACTGGTTCTTTTATGGAAGACTTTTAGTGGGCATGTGGGGTTTAATCTGAGATTGATTTACTAAAACATTCACTTTAGGCTTGCTATTCCCTGGGGAGGCAGGGGTTTGCCCGCTTTTAGGGCCCTCAGTCCGCTGGCCCAGATCCCAAAGTGCTGGGATCTCGCCAAAGGCTTGGTGCGATGATGTCACCCAGAGGTGACATCATCACTCTGGGTACGTCACTGGGGAGACGCTCTAACATTCGGTCAAAAAACTGTATGGTACCATAGAGTTTCTTGCCAAATGCTAGAGCATCCTCCTGGCAATGTGCCCAGTGTGATGATGTCACTTCCGGGTGACATCATTGCGGCATGTGCACATTGCGTGTGCACCAGAAGATCCTGGACACAAAGCCTCATTCCCCCCACTGGCAAAAGGTAGGCTCCTGACAACCCTAATTCACATCCCACTTTTAGTCTTGATTCAAGGCCCTAAAACTTGTTTTTTAGTATTTGTTTTTCAGTAGGGCTGAGCACTTATGTGAAATGATAATGAGAAGAGTATGTCTGAGCATGTACACAATGCATTACATCTGCCCTTGAATAGCCATCCATAGGATTGCCAGCTCCAGGCTAGAAAATTCCTGGAGATTTTGGGAGTGGAGTTTGGGGAGGGGAAGGACCACAGTGCGGTATAATGCCACGGAGTCCACCTTCCATAGCAGCCATTTTCTCCAGGGGAGCTGATCTCTGTCTCCTGGAAATCAGTTATAATTCTAGGAATCTTCAGCCACCACCTGCAGGTTGGCAATCCTAAGGCACAGCCTGTACAGACATATCTGTGGCGAAGCAACACCTGTGGGCACTTAAGCCCCCATTTTCTTCTGAAACTATTTATCACATTTCTTAATCTTTTCCTTGCTCCATGGAGTTTAGGGAGGTGCACAGCTGGGGATTCCCACTGAGTACAATCACCAGACTCACCCAAAGAGTCATTAGAATAGAGGGAAACCCCAACAAACCATCCTCCAAAGAACAACAGGCTAGAGTGAGTCATGTGGACTCCTTGACTTCTGTAAAAATGCCCAGAGGAGGTTTGCTCAATGCCTGACTAATAAGGATGTTACGCTGCCATTTCTTTTGCATCTAAGCCAGCATCTCCAACCTGACAGGAACTAGGCCTGACAGGCAAATTTCCTGAATGAGAAACAGTAATTAAGTGTTGTGGTTCAAGCTTTGTGTAAACATAGATGAACAAGGTTCAACTGTTGGCTTCTCCACCTAAGAGATTTCAAATAGCAGTTCTGTGAAAGGTCTGTCTGAGATCCTAGAGAAATGAGTTAGGCTACAGACCACACCAGGTTGGGCCATCATTTGCCTGATGACAGCATGCTTTTATATACCCTTCATGGCATCTCTCTTTTTGAAATCAACCACTGTTAAGTTTCCTCTTGCCAAATGTAATCAAGACTGCTTGTGTGATTTGGCAGTTAGAAGATATATTAAAAAAGTAAAGGTTCCCTTGCTCGAAAGCCAGTCGAATCCGACTCTAGGGTTGCGGTGCTCATCTCCGTTTCAAAGCCAAAGAGCCAGCGCTGTCCGAAGACGTTTCCGTGGTCATGTGGGCCAGCACTGTCCGAAGACGTTTCCGTGGTCATGTGGCCGGCATGACTAAACACCAAGGCGCACGGAACGCTGTTACCTTCCCACCGAAGTGGTACCTATTTATCTACTTGCAATTTCTTGCTTTCGAACTGCTAGGTTGGCAGGAGCTGGAACTAGAAACAGGAACTCACCCTGTCTTGCGGCACCCGGGTCTTGAACCGCTGAACTACTGACCTTCCACAGCCTGCAGTTCAGCATCTTAACCACTTGAGCCACCGCAGCTCCAGAAGATAATAACTATTTAATTGTGCTTAACCTTGTAAAACGTCACTCACATTGGTGGTTGGATTCCCATTTTAAGGGAAAAGGGTCAGAAATTTGTTTCCATGACTAAGATTTTGATCAGGGTTCTTCCCAGACTTTGTCAGAGGTAGCCTCACTGAGGGAGACAATTACTGAATTAAAAGAGTCAATTACTGAATTATTTGTTGATTTCAAAAAGAAGAAGTTCTATCATTGAGGAGCAGTTACTGAAAATACCTCTCAGGCCTTCCTGTTGTTCTGCTTCCTTTTCAAAAACATTCCTTAATTTATTGCTTTATTAATTTGATATACCCTATTGCAACCCATAGATTCAGGGCACCACTTAATGTGACTGAAATATTACTAAAATTTGGCAGTAGGATTGAAGAGCTCCCCAGTGGCATAAGGGCCCACTCTAGGAACTGCTGATATAACAGTGGTCCAGCAACAGTATTTAGGATGGGAGGCAGGGCTGCCAGATCTGGGTTGGGAAATACCTGGAGATGGGGGGGGGTAAGCCTGGGGAGGGACCTCAGTGGGGTACAGTGCCATAGAATCCAGCCTCCAAAGCAGCCATTGTCTTCGGTGGAACAGATCTTTGCAATCTAGAGATAAATTGCAATCCCAGGAGATGTCCAGGCCCCACCTGGGAGCTGGCAACCCTAAGAGGGTGGATGTGGGGTTAGGGGCAGGAGGGAATGAAATTAACAATATTTAGAAGGTGACTCATTTTGGCCCAATTTTCCAGGCTGCTCTAATTGGTATTTAGAGAAGTGTGTGTGTGGATGTTGGGAGAATTAAATTCTTTTAGTCCTTGGGAGTTCTATGGGAATCTAGATTAGAAGCCTGAGAAGCCTCTTTTCAGCTAAGTAATTTGCATTCACCCTCCGGACTGTTGAGACAGCATTTCTGCCAGGCTCCTCGTATATCAACCTATTCCTAACAGTTTCTTCCCAAATGCTGTGTGCCTTCTCTTGCTGTTTTCATTCACTACCTATGAATCCTCCATTGTTAGGACAGCAGTCCGCTATCCATTGCTCCAGCAATCTTTCTCTACAACATGGAACCACACTGTGCCATCTTGATGGTCCTGGAAATTTTGTTTTTCCTGGATTTAGCAATTATGTCTGTGTATCTCTCTCTCTCTTATTTTTTTCCTCTGTCTCCTATTCCCTGGTTTGTTTGTTTTTTGCTTTTTGTCCTTTTCACACCTCCCATTTCTTTAAACAGACATCCGTCAAGGAAATAACCTACATACCTAAGGTTGCCAGTTTCAGGTTGGAAAATACCTGGAGATTTTGGGGGTGGAGCCTGAGGAGCGCAGGGTTTGGGGAAGGGGAGAGAGTTCAATGGGGGTATAATGCCACAGAGCAACTTCCAAAGTGGCCATTTTCTCCAGGTGAACTGATCTCTGTTGCTTTGAGATTAGTTGTACTCCTAGGAGATCTCCAGCTACCACCTTGGGGTTAGCAACTCTATAACATACTCAACATGCTTTATAAAACTACACAGAAGGTCTCCAGTTCCAACTCATTAACATCAGATTCTGTGATTTCTGTGTGTAACTAAGGGAGATAGAAAGGTTGGTGAACATCCCTCAGTATATGAGCAGTACCCTAACTATGAAAGTGCCCACTGTAGTTTCTGAGTCTGGCTATCCTAGGGGAATCATGCACAGTGGCATATTTACATGTCTCCCTTTTATCTGAATAGCCTGGGAAGACGTTCAAAACACCTAGCAAAGGGGGGGGGGGAGCGACACAAGCAAATACAAAGTCTTTATATAGCTTGTAGAAGGACCAGTTCATAAACCATGTTGTAGGCTGAAAGAGAAGGACAAGGTATAAACAGTTAACAAAGAGGAAGTTTGTTCCTATTTATATCAGTTTTGGCACTTCAAAGTAAAACACTCTTGGAACTACTGGAAATCATATGTAGAATTTTGAACCCTGTGTGGATCAAAAACCCCAGAAAATGGGTCCAATACAGATGAGGGATATTTTTCTACAGACTTAGGGGGATGGGCGAGTTTGTAGAAGAATCCCCAAAAAGAAAAAGAAAAACAATTTAACATGGGGGAGAAATCAACATCTCACAACACTACATAGTGACATCTCAGCCGCCATTTTGAGGGCGGCAGGTGGGAGTGCAGTCATGTGAGCCAGTCAGGAGTAGCAGTGCTGCAGGCTGCTGGTTGGGGGAGGATGAGTGGTTGCCACCAATGCTCTCTCTAAGCTGTGGAGTCTTGTGAGCAAAAATCCTACTTTGTGAGCTACTGGCATTAAAGCTGTGAGCGAGCAAATTGGCTACTGCATAAATTAGTCTGCTCTGGAGCCATCCTTCCTGACAGGCAAACATCTGTGAACTGGAGGCTAAAAAACTGTGGGCTAGCTCACGCTAACTCAGCTTAGAGGGAACACTGGTTTCCACCCCCGCTGCTGCACTAGACAGCAGGCAAAGGTGGTGGTGTTGCTGGTGGGTAGAGAAGGAGAAGTGTGAACTGTTGCTGCATGAGCTGGGGAACATACGTCCTCCCCCCATGAGCCTCGCAGGCCCCGTGCTTGTCATATCTAATTCACAACATAACTTCAGCTGTAGATCCTTACATCCAGAGACTGGGGTCAGGTACTGAGGAAGAGGATTTTTCTACAGATGTGGAGGATCTCCCACTTTTTCAGAAATAGGGATGCCAAGTCCCCCCGGGGGGCGGGGAAACCCCCGCCCGGGAGGCCCGTTCCCTGCCGCCAGCGGATTGGGCCCCCGGGGGGAACCACAATCATCCGAGGAAAAACTCTATGGTTTTCCCTCGGATGATTGTGGCCCCGCCCCCAACGTCCCCGACGTGCTTGCGTCACTTCCGTGTGATGTGCTTGCGGCGCGCGCACGAAGACTCCCAGAGCAAGGCTGGACCCCCCCCGCTCCGGAACAGGTAAGCACTTGGCAACCCTATTCAGAAAGCATTTTTTTTTTTCTTAAATTCTCCAAATGGGGGAACACTGTCTACACTTGTGCAAGCAAGGTAAACATACTGCTAGTTTTGGTCGGGTACCTGTATGAGCTAGGACGAAGGGCAGCAGCAAGGCACTGCTGCCATTGGGGTTCCCCATCCCCACAAGTTTCTCATGGATCCCTGGAGCAGTGGTGCCATGAGGGAAGGAACGGGAGCCCTAGCTGCCGCCACTGCTAGTATCTAGGAGTTATCATCTTGCCAGTCATCACGTGAGCCAGGCCAGCAAAGGTGGCAGCACTGCAGGAGGGTGGGCAAGAGTGGAATCTGCCCCCTGCTCCCCCGCTGCCGCTAGCTACCATGTAATCCAGGCATCTGGAGAAGGGTATCACTGCAGGTGTGTGGGCTGGCGAGTGAATGAAGGAGGGAAAAGGATGCGATCCCCCCACACATCTTGAGGGTACTCCAGTTGTCTTTTCTATTAGCCACGAATGCAGCCAGCCCCTCACCTTTGCCTAGCTACTCCAAGGAACATCAACAGGAGCTTCTAGGCCCCGTACAGTGATCTCAGTCTCCTCTCTCAGTTTTTGTGACCTAACCTACCTATCCTGTTCTCTCTTCCACTCACTCTCTCCTCACTATGAAAATGATGCCATTCTGGGTGCTTGGGGTATCAAACAAGCTGCCAGGTCTTCTTTCTGTGGATATGGACATTGGGGATTAGGGTTGCCAGCCTCCAGGTGGGGCCTGGGGATCTCCCACTTTTACGGCTGATCTCCAGCTGACAGAGATCAGCTCCCCTGGAGAAAATGGCTGCTTTGAAAGGTGGACTCTATGGCATTGTGCCATGCTGATGCCCCCTCCCCTCCCCAAATCCCTCCCTCTCCTGGATCCATCCCCAAAATCTCCAGGTATTTCCCAACCCAGACCTGGCAACCCTACTGGGGGATCCAGTGGATAGACGACAGCTGCCCCTGGCTGGTTACTTCTGGTGTTACACCTGAGGGGAGTCCACATCTGCTGAATCCTTTTTTCCTTTCAGGGTTTCTGGAGCCAGCTTGGGAGTCCTTCTTCTTTAATGTCCTCACATCCTCTCAACTGTTTCTTCCCCATTGTCTCCCCTGGCCAGTTGATTACATCTTTTTTTTATAACTGCAGGAGCTATATAACATATGCTGTCCTCCAAGTTCCTCCACATATTTCACAAGACCTTGAACTTGTGTTTGTATAGGGGTGTTTTATGAAAGCATTCGTGTCAGAGCAGGGCTGCTGACGGCTCAGTTCAGATCTCTGCTTCCTCTTGATGTTTCCTGTTTCTTCGTTACTCTTCCCCACAATGGCATTAATCAATTAATCCCACCCTGTCTTAGAAAGAGCATTCAGATGTAACCTGGCACCTCTGTCATATAAGTGCCTGGGAAAGAAGGAATATTCGATTTTTAAGATAGGGTACAAATCAGAAAGAGATAGTCAAGCAGTTAAAATCCACATATGGGATGCTGTATGCTCTGTTTTGTTATCTTTATCTATGTTGAGGTTGGTTCAGGAGAACAACAGATGGTTAGTGATACGGCAGGTCTTATAGAGGAGGTAATGTTGCTAAACCAGAGGTGATCTATAGCGTGGAAAGTTGCTCTAAGTAAGATGTTTGGGAGAGATTATACAGGGAATAGGAAAACTAATCGATTGTTTTCCCCTTCACAAAAAGCCTCTGTGCTGTCCAAATATTGATCTTTGAGAAATCATCAGCTGCCACAATACAGAACGTGCACTGAGACGCAAAATATCCCTTATATACAAATAGTATTTTTAAGGTATAAAAGAACAACCTGTGATTTTTCTCTCTATATTATTCTATAGGCATATTCTTGTTGACAGCGGTACCCTAAATCCAAGAATAATTGGCTTTCGTACATTTATTTTATTTCTTAAATCAGAGACATTTGGCATGTTTCTGCTCAGATACGTAATAATGAGGAGGGGCAATATTAAAAATTACATATATTGTATGAGAAGAAGCTGCAATAAGAAAAACTACCCAGAGACAAAAAGAAATGTAGTGTAGTGTGGAATTTGCCTGTGTACTAAGGGTACAATATTGTCACAAGAGGCTTTAAAAGGCCTGGGTAATTTTATGATTAATTACGTTTATAGTTATACATATTAAGATAAGAGTAATTGAATTGCTCAGTGAACATATGGCTGAGGGAAAATTTTTCCCTTGCACAGACCTTGTGAGGGTCAGTATCTTTCTCCTGTGCTCCTTTCCACTTAATGTTTCAGTGAAACAGGCAATTCTTGAAGAATAGCAAACATGAGGATCTTTTTATGAGTCAGCCATGTACAGAAAGGTTTGTCCTTAGCCTGCAGGAAGAAAGGTCTAATGAGAAAACCTGACACTTATTTCATTAAGGGCAGTGAACTAAATAGGAAAGAAGAGCATGTGGCTAGTTGCCAGATTTTTAAAAAGTCACTCAACTATGCCATTGTTGGTTAGGGTGCATGCTTGAGCTGAATAGCCAACATGCATGTGCTAAGGCACCTGGCTGTTGAGAACAGCTGTTACACATGAGATTCAAAGGATATGTAAATTAATTAATGTGAGGCAGTGGGTCTCATTGACTAGAGCTGGTTCTAGATGTGGTGGTGGTGGAAAGTGTAATCAAGCCACAGCTGACTTACGGTGAATGTTGAGAACAGCTGTTACACATGAGATTTCAAAGGATGTTTGTGTGGTTCCTCTGCATCTGTTAAGGGCAAAAGTGGGCAATACTTGGGACATGGGTCTACAGCCCATGGTGCTCCACAGCAGGGCAAACAGGACCCCTCCCACATGACCATTTAGGTTGGGGAAATGTCATTGGAGGGAAGGGTGAAGCCCCTCCTCCCTCCAACATGTTCCTGAGCCACATCAGGCCCAGAGCAGATGGAAACTTTAGTTCCCCAGTGTTGCATGTGACTGGAAGTGGGGCATCCCTGATCTGATTCATGTCAGACATATACTATAGCTTGGCCTTGAGTTGAGAGACCCTGGGATGATGTGGCAGAACAACATGGGAATAATGCATCAGCTGTTACAGAAGTTGGCTCACACCTTCTGCTTGGCCAAGGTATGTCCTGTGACAGGCGTCGCCCAGGTAATAGACTTTTTAAAAATCAAACGTTGGCAGCCCTGATTACAAGCATGCTGATTTGTCATTCCTACTTCGAGGTCCTCTAAACCTCAGTTTTTCCTTCTGTATGCATGACATATTAGGAGACTGATATGTAAATTAATTAATGTGAGGCAGTGGGTCTCATTGACTAGAGCTGGTTCTAGATGTGGTGGTGGTGGAAAGTGTAATCAAGCCACAGCTGACTTACGGTGATCCTGTAGAGTTTTTAAGGCAAGAGATATTCAGAGGTTGCTTCATTGGTGGTCCAAGTACTAACCAGGGCCAACCCTTCTAAGCTTACAAGATCTGATGAGATCAGGTAGTCTGGTCCATCCAGGTCAGGGCAGCTCTACACTTAGGAGACCAAAATTTAAATCACCAGTGAACCACAAAGAATGGATCTTATTAAGCGTAACTCATCTAAGGTCCCGTTCACACGAGGGGATTTGGGCCAGTAGCGGGACGGTTTGGGGGCGGAGCAAATGGCCGCGATCACACCACAACATCTGGGAAGCGTGGTGCTTCCGTCCCCGAACTGGCCCATCCACTCGATGATCCGGAGCAAGTAGGAACCACCTACCCAGGTGGTTGATCTCCCTGCTGCGCCGCAAACCGGGAGTCTGATCGCCGGCGCAAGGATGCGCCGGTGCGTCCCCGGCTCCGAGCCGAACTGCGCATGCTCTGACATGCGCAGTTCAGCTGGCTCGGCGTCAGATCTGTGTTTTCTCCCCGGCGTCTGATCATGCTGGGGAGAAAAGGCGGCGCGGCCAGGGGATCCGTGGGATCCCGCCACGGCGTTTCAACTTTGGTGCGGCTTTTAAAAGCCATGCTTTTTGCCGCTTTTCCCCCTGCCGTGTGACAGGGGCCTAAGATAACTTTTTGGGAGCATAAATTGAGATAAGCATTTTGTGCATTGCAAAGAGCTATAAGCCCTTTCTAACACTAGTAGAAGAAGGTGGGTGTAGGATCTCAGCTTGTAGATGTAGGGAATCGGGCAGCAGATGAAAGACGATTCTCTGCCTGAGACCCTGGAGAACTGCTGCCCGTCAGAACAGACAGTACTGAACTAGAGGAGCCAATAGCTTGATCTGGTATAAGGCAGCTTTACATATTCCAAACTTCACCCACCTCTCACTCTTTGTGACAAAGCAGACCCAAATGGGAAGTTTTGCATGTGGTACAATCCTTTGACGGGCCTGAATCAGTAAACAATACACATGGGAATCAGTCATTTGAAATTATCTCTAGCCTTGTACAGATGATCTCCCTGCACATTGACTGAATGTGAGGGGAAGGAGACCTGGCATAAGCTTGCTGGCCCTGCCTCCACACTATTGTCAGGTCATCTGCATGGCGTAAACATGTGGAGGAAATATCTGTACATACACTCCCTCCCCATGATCAGCAGTGCTCAGCGTTGCTGATTGCGGGGAGGTAGCATACATGTGGACGCTTCCTATGTGTGTAGGCACTGCTCATGAGCTAGTGATTGTGCAGAGGCAGGGGAAGGAGCCAGTGTACTCGTACCCATTCTTCCTCCCTGTACATTCAGTCAATGTGCAGTGGAGGGGGGTCATCTATACAGTGATTATGTCAAATAGCATTTTGTTTGAAGAGCTAACAGATCAGACGTGTGATCATCCTGAACTGAGTCAGGCCTGCAAGAGGACTGTACCAGCATGCTTGAACTTGCTCTGAACACTGGACAGGTAGGTGCACATGAAGCTGCCTTATACAGAACCAAACCATGAATCCATCAAGGTCACTACTGTCTACTCAGACTGGCAGTAGCTACCCACGGTCTCAGGTAGGGGTCTTTCCCATCACCTACTGCCTGGTTCTTTTAACTGGAGATGCCGGGGACTGAACCTGGGACCCTTTGCATGCAAAGCAGATGCTCTCCCACTAAGCCACAGCAACTTTTTCTCCTTTGAGAAGCAGCACGTTGACTTTGAAGACAGAAGGTCTCTGAGGACATGCATCTTCGGATGGATAGGGATAAGCATTGAACCATCAGTTTTGTCACACTTCTTCACCCAGTCCTCCTTATTGCTTGGCAGGATGATACAGAAAACTAATCTATACTTGGATGAGAGAATATATCTTGGGGCAGTTTGTCACCTGCATGAGCTCTCTGACATTGTGTAGTATGTGAGGTATCTGGCCCATCTTGATCTGTGTCCCTGATCATTGTATACAAACTGGAGAGAATGCTTGCACCAATGAATTCTGGATCTAGGGAAGATGGAGACAAGTGGAATATATGGGGCTGGACCCAGTGAGGCTTTTTTGCTGAGTCTCATCCAGTCTCCATTCCACATGGCTTTTGTCCATGCAGATCTCATGACCTCAGGATGGTATTCGTGGTTAAAAAGAACCCCCTTCCTCCCTTTTTCACCAGGGGAAAATCTGTTTGGATCCAACCTATAGACTTTGGATTATGATGTAATGATCCAGATCTGAAACATGGCCAAGATGCTAAACCATCTGGAACAAACTTTTTGGATTGGTTTTACTGGGTTTTTGTTAAGCCTCCATGCTAGCCAGTTAGCTATTTAAAATTTGCATACATCTAGAGGAATTTATGTAGGCAATAGCCGTTTGTTGCAACGTCAGCTAATCAGACGAAGCAAGGGCTAATCAAGTGCAGAGCATAATGTTGCACCAGAAATATTTTAATTTTACTTAGTATAAGATTTTTTTTAAAGGTACAAAATAATTTACAGTTTGCTTGGTTTTAGTCAGGGTAATTTTTTAAAATTGTCTAATGAGAACACATTGTGCTAATTTTCATATGCAGATTCAATTAGCATTTAGTTAATTAGCCTTTACAAATGAGGATTAACTTAATTACATAACACTAACCTCTCAATAACTCTAAAGGGTAGGAAGGCTCCTTTTATTAAATTCATAAGGCCTGTATGTGTTTGTTAAAATTTGAAATGGCACTCACATAAATTAAGCAATATTACCCACAGAGGACAACTATTAGAGATGACGATCAAAGGAAACAAACTATGTACATGGCTTTTTTAAAAAGCTTGGATACAGACTCACACACACAGCTGTCTGCTGGCGTCCAGAGCAATTTCGGCTTTATGATAGGCGTACTTAATTAAAGGGCTGAAAGTTCATGTTTAGTAATGTACTAGATGTTTATGTGCGTATATGTGCAATGCGAACCATCTACATGACAGTCATCTATATAGACATTGTATGTTTACAAGATGGGGCTCATCAGAAATCTTGGGGGTGGGAGAATAAATGAATAACTGGGAAATCTTCTAAATCTCCTCCAGGGCACTATACTGTATTTGTGGGTTTTAAAAAAATATATAATTTTTTGCATATGATGTGGAGTCTCTGGATATACACATATCCTTATCTGTGGTTTGCATCCTATTTCACTGTCTACTGTGGTGTGATATGCAGAAATCCCTGTCTACGGGTGGGTCCTATTTCACTGCCTGCTGATCAGCACTCAGCCATGGATTTTCGTATTGAAAGGAAGAAGTTAGAGGGCCATGGGAAATTGGGGTAAGGGGCAGGGCACACAGCCACAAGGACTCACGAGTCGCAGAAGAAGGGAGAACTGCTGGCCAGTTAGTCATGGCCTGGGACCTGAGCTTGGCACACCAGACTTTAAGAAAACCTTTTAAAGGGTTAAAAAAGGGGTTTCCATGATGAAAACTTGTGGGCGGGGCTATAATTAAGGGGGCAGAGCCCCGAAATGCCCCACTGTAGCTACGGGCCAGGGGGCAGCAACTTGTAAAATCCCCCCCCAGTCCCTTAATTGATTTGCAACTGCTCTCAGCATTCTGTGCTCTGAAGCATATTCAGTCTTATCTGGCCATTGGGGTGTATTTCACAAAGCCATTGTTTTGGCATACCTGGGGAAGATCCTCAATACATAGAAACCACTATCTTTTTTGTGGACGGTCTGGTTTTGCTACTTTCACTATCATAATGGGCACAGTCATTACTTTTAGAAACGATGATACCAGTTATGCCAATATTTCTATCTACTTCTCCTGGGGACCTCTTGGTGGTTAAACCCTAGGGTTGCCAGGTATCCCCTGGCCACCAGCAGGTGCTCTCAGCATTCTGTGCTCTGAAGCATATTCAGTCTTATCTGGCCATTGGGGTGTATTTCACAAAGCCATTGTTTTGGCATACCTGGGGAAGATCCTCAATACATAGAAACCACTATCTTTTTTGTGGACGGTCTGGTTTTGCTACTTTCACTATCATAATGGGCACAGTCATTACTTTTAGAAACGATGATACCAGTTATGCCAATATTTCTATCTACTTCTCCTGGGGACCTCTTGGTGGTTAAACCCTAGGGTTGCCAGGTATCCCCTGGCCACCAGCGGGGGATGTTGAGTAGGATTGCCAGATCCAGGTTGCGAAACGTCGTGAGATTAGCCTGGGGACAATAGGGACCTCAGTGAGCTACAATGCCATAGAGTCCACCCTCCAAGGCATCCATTTTCTCAAGGGGAACTGACCGCTGTAGTCTGGGGGATCCTCAGGTCCCACCTGGAAGCTGGCATCCCTACAACAGATGTGGACTTCAAAACCTGGATCGGGGAGGAGGGGATCATTGATGATTACATCAGCATTGTGTGTGATTTAGGACTACATTTCACCTTGGTGAAAATATTGTTTATTTTGTGCTGGGAGGATCCCCCTCCCCTAATCTGGAGGGAGAGCATTCAGAAGTGCAGAGTACCCCCTCTCTTACAGCTCAGTTCCAAACTGACGAATCTGGACGCTGGTTAAAGAAAGCCTGTATCCGGGGGGGATACAGATAGGGTTGCTGGCTACAACTGGACAAATACCTGGAGATTTGGGAGTAGAGCCTGGGGGAGGGGAGTTTGGGGAGGGGAGGGAACTCTGCAGGGATTTGTTGCTGCAGAGTCTGTCCTCTGAAGCTTCCATTTTCTCCAGGAGAACTGATTTCTGCAGTCTGGAGATCAGTTGTAATTCCATGAGATCTCCAGGGCCCACCTGGAAACTGGCAAGCCTAGTTGCAGATAAAGCAGAGGGATGCTGGATCTCTTTTCTCAGATAGTAGGTAGTTGCATGTAGTCTAAGAGCTGTGCACCACCAATGTAAGGGATCCCAGGACACACCTCAAAAATCATGTATTGGATGGCAAGATGACTTGGGAAGACCATGCCTCACTGGGTCATACAGCATTTGGCCAAATGGGTATGCAGCCCCTGGCATGTGTGTCGACCGAGGCACATCAGACCATTTTGACTGGCACTCCCAGATTTCTGCCCAGGAACTGGCCATACCTCTGGAGTCAGCCGTGCAGAAGGCAGTAGGCATGGCTGATGCCCATCATTGCCTGACTTGCACAACCACCAGCAGAGTCCAAGGCAAATCCCTGAGATGCTGGCAGTGCTGCTGAGGCTCAGCTTGATCTGAGTATGTCTGGCCAAGTACGACCCTCACATCATTTGATTTGCCAGAGCACTAACATCTTAATGGGTAGGCACTGCATTCCCCCCCCCTCCCCCAGCACTTGGGCCTGCCTCTGGGTTATGGGAACATTCCCATGCTCTGCTTTCCTGCAGAAGGACAAATTTGGTTTCTGAATGATGGCAAGTCTAATAATGAGAGCCACACTGCTGTACAGAATTGATTGTAATACTGTGACATCTCTGTCTGTTCATACAGGGCTTTTGGGAAAACCACAACAAACTGATAAATGAGTATGGACCTGCCTGTGGGTAAGATATACTTGTTTCATTACCTTATTTTGTCATTGCTTCTCTTGATTTCTACTTAGCTCAGTTTGAGTGGATTTAGTAGTGAATTCTGGGCATGTTTCCAGCACTAAGGTTTACAATAAGATGACATGGCACAAGTATCAGGATTGTTAAGCAATATCTGAATTTAAATATTCTTGTAAAGGACAGGAATGCTGGCCACAAGAGTGCAAATTCGGTTTCACTCATTTACTCATGTTTAGTTAGTTGCCCTTATGGCAGAGTTGTGCTAGTAAAAGCCCTGTGAAATTCTGAAGGAAGGAGGGGAGGGAGAATCACTGAAATTCTGAATATCTGTTGAATTTGGATCCAAACTAATTTGGAGCTGGAATCTGGCAAAGGTTCTCTGGCTGAATTTAACTTGAGCAGCTGAAGTCTTGCAAAGACCTGAGGGTGAAAGTAGATCTAATATCAGAAGAGAGAACATAGTATGGCCCTCAGCCATGGGATGAGCCTGTTTTCCTTCTGAATTCACAGCTGAAATCAAATGTGCATATTACTGACAAGTCCAATGCTGGCTCTTGCCCCTCCCCATCAGAAAATGTCTAGACCAAAAGCAAAGGCTAGAATAGTAGGTAGTTATCAAAAAACAAAAGTGCAAGGAGGGAATAATATTTGCAGCTTCTGATTGTCCATTGAAAAATTGATTGGCTGTGCAGATTAAAACAAACAAACATTGCTTTGGCAGCATCTGCCACTAGGGGTGTGCATACAAAAGAATCAGTATTTTTCAGGTTCAGATATACCAGACCCGAAAAATATTGGTATTTGCTGATATTCCATCAGGAAATGATCAGCATTGCCAAATTTATTCGGCTCAATTATATTGGAGCATGCCACCTCAGCAGTGCAAATCCACAGACTGAGGGGGTTTAAAGTTTAAATCCCCCCTCTTTGGAGTTGCGTGGCACACTCCCTTCATGGAAGGGAAGGCAATTTGCACATCCCTATCTGCCACCACACCACAAGGATCTTCGCTGCTTGACTGAAGGAGGTTGTATGTAAGCAAGAAAAGATTTTTTACAAGATTGTTCATTAAAGGCTGCGGTCACACGTAACAGAAGCCACACAAGTGAGACGGAAAACAGCCGGAGTTTCCGGGCACGATCTCACCAGCACATCTGGGAAGCGTAGCACTCCCGTGGCTCAACCGAGGCTTCCAGCCGAAACTGCGTGGCAAAAAACTAGTACCTTGGAGGTACTAGTTTCCGGAAACTGCGGGGAAAGGGCGGGCGTCTGATCGCGTTTCCGGGGGCATCCGGCGCCCGCCCATGTCCCCTTGCAAATAAGGTGGGTTTTTTTGTCCAAGTCTCTGTGGATGCGCATGCGCACCCAACGGAGCATGCGCATTTGTCATGTACACACAAAAACAAAACAGTTTGCCGCGGCACGCGCTTCTTCGTTGTGCGGCAGCTTGTCCTGTGATCGGCACCTCTCCCTTGCCATGGAACCTCCACGGTACCTCCACAGGACCTCCACAGGAGGTCTGATCACGTAACTGCGCAGTAGTTTGCCCCAGGGCAAACAGCCACGCTTCTCCTCTGCAGTTTCCTGCCCGTGTGACCGGGGCCTAAAAAGAGCTTCTGCCTGAAATGTTGAAGAGTTACTATTAAATTTATGTGTAACCTCAGTCCCCAGCATTTTGTACTTGGCTCCACTTCCTGTGGCATCCATTTTATGGTTGGTTGGCTCTGCCTTCTATGGTGGCCATTTTGTTGTTGCCCCCACCATCCTGTGTCAGAATTCAAAAGGTGCCTGCAGGCTCAAAAAGGTTGGGGACTCCTGGCCTATAGGCTAGGGAGCCCTGACCTGGATAGCCAAGGGTAATCTGATCTCATCAGATCTCAGAAGCTAAGCAGGGTCAGCCCTGGTCAGTATTTGGGCAAGAGACCCGAGGGTTGCTATGTAGAGGCAGGCAATGGTAAACCACCTCTGATCATCTGTTACCTTGAAAATCACACGGGATTGCAGTTAGTCAGCTATGAAAGCGGGGGGGGGGGGCGCGGGGGGGGGTAAAGGAGGCTAAGGAAGAAGAGTTAGAAATTCTAGGTATGAAATGAGTTAATGGGAGAGAAAATGATCAAAGTTTGAACTTTACCTGGGAAAATTCTTACTGAGATCCTAATGTTGGTTAGAATTTGCACATGGATTTCTCATCAACCTAAATTTAAGTTTTAAATTAAATATTTTGGTTCTGAGCGCATTTTCCATTGTATGTGTAGATTTCAGTATTTGAGGAACCTCTGTCAGTGCTAGATGGTAGAGATGTGTTTCAGCAAGAGGTGTTTTTTTTAATCTTAAATGTCATATTTCTGTGAAATACCAAATATTCCCAAGAGCTACATTTGTAATCATTTTAAGCCCTTCTTTTGATGAGGAAGAGAGACATGCTAATTATTTTAAGTGCAATTTTCCAGGTACTGCAATATTTTAATTAGTGCTGAAATGTTGGGAAGGAAATTCTCACTCCATTTACTGAGCTACTTTTTCTGTTATTTCAGTGTGTTATTATGTTATTCTCAGAGATAAAAGTAGCTTCAGTTTCCTACTGATACTGTTTTCCTTAGGGGGACTCGAAGCAGAAAATGAGAGGTATCTTCTTGACTATTTTCTTGCCAGTACTTCATACCAGTTCCATTTTCACCCCTGGTTATGTTATTAAGGGTTTTATTTACATTTTCATTTGTTCATAGGGTTTGCCAGCTCTGGGTTATGAAATTCCTGGAGATTTGGGGGTGGAGCGTGGAGAGGGTGGGGCCTGGGGACCGGAGGGGTCACCCAACACGTTCCCACAGCAAAATGAGGATCTGAACCCAGGTCTTTCACATTTTTCTCCAGGGGAATGGGAATTAATCTTTGTTGCTTGGAGATCAGTTGTAATTTCAGGAGATCTCCAGCCACTGCCTGGAGGTTGGCAGCTGTTCAGAATCTTAGGTACTTGTCACTTGCCCATCATTACTTAACCCATCTTCACTGCTGAGTTTGTGTGGGAGTTAACTCCTTTCCTGTCTCATAAAAGTAAAGCTCTTTCTCTGTTCTCTACCCTCTGCTTTTTGCAGAAAGGATAGATAACCCTCCTATAGTTTGTGAAACGTTCCTTACACTCTCTAGTCCTTTACTACTGAATTTATATGCATTGTGCTATTTTTAACACATTGATTCCACAGCCTTCCATCTGAACATCTTTCACAGCCTTCCATTTGAACATCTTTCAGACATACATTGAAAGGATTCAAGCTCTCTTCACATATGGTTTTTAAGTGTGTACAATTAACAATTTCAGTATCCAGTTTTAAAATGTAGTATGAATGCAATAAACATGCACTTGCAAGTCCGGTTTCCTACAGGTACACTAGCGAGAAAGCTTTGGCTTATTCAGGCACAGATTAGACATTATGGGGAAATGTGCAGGTGCTGCCATCCTGTGTCTCTGCCCATGTCTCCTAGATATGTTACTAAAAAAATGCTAGATGTGACATAATCATGATAGTTCGTACCTCCTCCCTACAAGTGGCAGCAAATGAAATGGTACTGGCAGGGCTATTTTTCGGCAGGAATGGGAATGCACAGGAACGGAGTTCCGGCTGGCTTCAGAGTTGGTCATGCCCACTACAGACAAAACCTCTGCGTGCGTGGCTACAGAGGGAAGGCATGGAGAGCAACCCCCACAGTGACTCCAAGGCGGGCGGGCCAGGGCGGCCCCTGGAAGGAGCAGGGAGGCATTTAAATGCCTCCCTGTGCATTCCCTGGCCTGTCCAAGGGCCCACTTGCCCAAGCTTCCCACAGCCATGGGGTGCCCAGGCAAGCCAAGGGAAGGCATGGGGTGTGGCCTAATATGTTAATGAGTTTCTGCTGTTGAGTGTGGCCTATTATGCTAATGAGTTCCTGCTGGGCTTTTTCTACAAAAAAAGCCCTGGGTACTGGTCAATGTTAACATTGCCAATAGCATCACATCTTGCAGATGTGATCTCCCCAGCTAGCCCGGTCTCGGAAACTAAGCAGGTCAGTACTTGGATGGGAGACCACCAAGAAAAGTAGGCTCACAGCACAGAGGCAGGCAATGGCAAACCACCTCTGAATGTCTCTTGCCTTGAAAACCCTACCATCTCCTGTGACTTGATGGCCCAAAAAATATTGCAAAGTAACCTTCCAAAGTTTCATGAGAACTTCGGAGGGGAGGTGGACTCTATGGCATTGTACCATGTTGAGGCCCCTCCCCTCTCCAAACCCCGCCCTCTCCTGACTCCACCCCCAAAGTCTCCAGGTATTTTCCAACCCAGACCTGGCTACCCTAGTTTGTCTATGGAAACTGCTCAGTAATTTTAAAAATAATATTACCAAACAAAACAGAAGTAACCACTAATGGAATCTGGAATTAAGCATGTGCTGAGATCTGTTAAAACTGCTGTAACAGAACCATGCGTTAGGCTTATCCATGTTGTCTGGGTTTGTCATTGGTATTTCATCAAATTTCTTCATCCTGGGATAAATGTGGTCATTAGTGGTGATATCAAGAATTTGGTACTAATTGTGCCCATATTTTTTGTGGATGCAACGAAATGGTAACAGAATTTAATGCAACAGAAGGATCTTTACTTGGTCCACATTCTTAAAATTTTCATGTAATCATTTTATTCTAGGATATATAACTTCTTTACGGACGTTTCCCCAAATCATGTGTTCTGGATCTATAGATCTGATCACTGTAGCTTTAAGTGTAATATATTTCCATCCATGAACCAACAGGCTAGCTTGATCTGTGGGTTAAAGAGAAAATTATGTATATTAAAGATACCTCGGATAGCAGGATTCGTAGTAATTCTTTGAGCAGTGATACATCCCACAGCTTGCCTTTTATAAGGATCATTCTCATGACTGCCATGTCTTCTCTTTCTCTTCTTATCCTGTTACCTTTCCCGCTTTCTTTTTGCTCTATTTTGCAGTAGTTGGGGTTTTGTGTGTGTGTGGGGGGGAGTATTTTACCCTTTCCTAGCTTGCTTACTTGCCTCTTTATTAAATGAAATGGCAGGGCCAGAGGGATAGTTAAAGATTGCTTTGCTGTTTGTTAGCTTAAAAACCTACAGAAATCAATAAAATAATATCATAAAAACCTTATATAAATTTGTTGTAACTCCATGTAGAATAGTTAAGAAGTGCATATATATTTTTTTAATATTCACTGCTCTTTCAATCATGATAATTTGACAGTAGGTTCAGATACTGGATCAGTGTGTGTGTGTGTGTGTGTGTGTGTGTGTGTGTGTGTGTGTGTGAGAGAGAGAGAGAGGGAGAGAATGGGTGAGAGAGAGAGAGAGAGAGAGAGAGAGAGAGAGAGAGAGATGCATAGAACAGTGCGTTTCTAAATACAGACAGTCAAAAAAGATTGCAACATTAAAATACTTCATAAAATAATTTTTAGGTTAATAATATGCCAAGTGATTCTCATCCTTTCTGATGTCTTTGCCTCCTCCACTGGCCAGAACACTGAACACGAGGAATACGTTTATTCTTTTTAGAGCAGCCTTTTTAGATTCATTTTCACTGTTTGTCCTGACCCCCTCTGGCAGGGTTGTTAGGTGCCCCCTGGTCACTGGCAGGAATGGGGAGGGGAAGGTTGCCAGGCCCAGGTTGGGAAACTCTTTGGAGATTAGCAGCCTTTTTAGATTCATTTTCACTGTTTGTCCTGACCCCCTCTGGCAGGGTTGTTAGGTGCCCCCTGGTCACTGGCAGGAATGGGGAGGGGAAGGTTGCCAGGCCCAGGTTGGGAAACTCTTTGGAGATCTGGGGAGGGCAGGAACCTCAGTGGGGTACAATGCCACAGAGTCCCCCCTCCAAAGCATCCATTTTACCTGAGGAGACAGTTGGTGACTGAGGGGGACCAGGGTGGGACTGGCACTGCAGAGGTGCCTGTCAATATTGTACCATCAGCACCAGAGGCCACCCTACCAGAGCCTGCCAGGGAAACCTTGCCACCAGCTCCTGAAATAGCTGCCAGGCCTCGGCCAGGCAGGGCTTGAACCCAGGACCTCTCCCACTCAATAGGAATGGCAGTGGCAGAAGGTCTGGGCTGAATGGCACAGATGAGACAAGGCACCTGACTGGCTGCACGCAACCCCGTGTGGGACTACAGCAGGATGCTGAAGGTAGTAGTTCCTTGCAGGGTCCTGGAGAATGCTGCAGGTTCCTGGAGAATGCACACTGCAGCCTAAGGGACTCCAGCACCTGCCAGCAGTTCTGCTGGGGTATATTACTTCTTGTCCTGCTTAAAGAATGCCTTCCCGGATCCATTGGTCCACCAGGCGTAAGCCTTGTATTAACAAATAACAAAACAATGCATCACACAATACAAAATGGCAAGTAACAGCAAAACAACTGTGTGCTGAAATACTCGCAAGAGTAAATGTACAAAAAGAGACTTCAGCAAAGTGAAACACTTATGTAATCAGCAATAAATCTGTACATAAAATCCATCATAGGAAATATAGAACTCTACAGAATGCACCAAGTCCAAAGTAGATATCCAACACTTTTCCTAGGTAGTATACAGTAAAAAAACAGACTTCTGGTTCTTCCTCAGGAACAATAGAAGTACAAAATACAATAATACCTTTTAACAATATAGTTAAATAAATCCCAACATTGCACAAAATCATATTAAATAGAAATGATCACTGTTAGACAGAGTCTCATACATCTTACCCACAATAGAAAGTCTCATTCCAATTTCTTTACAAGACAATATTGTTCAGTTTCTCTGTAAAAGAGAATAACTCCTTAGAATAAAGAATTCT
>NW_015173130.1:732874-733066 GCF_001447785.1 Gekko japonicus
AGGTCTCCTAAGCTTGAAAGTGCACCTCTCAAGGTTGCTACTATGTAGAATAGGACCAAAAATGTCTCAGAGTATTCAGCCTGCTAGGCCTGCTTTATGAGTTACATTAAGTGCAGCTGGTTGTATCCTGCTGAGCTTTAAAGTTGCAGTACCTCCTATTGCATAAATACTAACGCAATTGTATTACCAGCT
>NW_015173130.1:733782-736899 GCF_001447785.1 Gekko japonicus
CCTCGTAGGCTTCATGGGACTGTGCAGGGTGACTGAGCTAGCTCAGGAATGGATTGGGCCTTGTTAAATAGTGGGTTCCATGGATGAGCGGGCTTGAGTCTAGTGATCAGCTCAACTTTATTTGTGATTTCAGCAAGAGCAAGACAAGAACCCAGAGCCGCAGCTTTGTTAAATAGCATGCAATTGCCACACCCCAACACACCCCACTCCCAATGATAGGCTATTTACATAACATTACTACTTGATTGGTTACTTCCAGAGTCCTGGTAGGCTATTGTTCTTGTGCTCCAAGCTCAGCCAGTCTCTGGTGTGATATACTTGGAATGGTTCAGTCCCAATACATAACAGGCCTTTTACTGTGCACTAGGAACAAAGCAGCTGTGCGTTCCTTGAGCTTGTTTCTCCGAGCTCAGGGCAGCCCCTTTATTAGCCTTAACTAAAGGCCATACTACATGGTACATCTACCACATGATTACCACAGGAAATTGAAGCAGGATGACAGCTGCAAGCTCCTCGTGGAAATGCAGTTCAGAAACACCATAGGGGCCTGTTTCAGATTGGGAACACTGCAAAGAGGAGGAAGGGCTTCTGCCTCTCCCCTGCAATGCTAATTCTCCCAGCCCAAAACAGTTACAGGAGGGTGTTATTTGATCCATCAGGAGGAGGGGCTGCATGTACAAGCATTGATATCTTCCCTCCCCAAGGATATTTGTCTGTCCCCTTCTACTGCTGCATTTGACCAGTGTGTAAAGCCTTTTTTTAGTTTAGTTTTGTTTGGTGTCTCTCAGTTATATCTTCTTCCTGCCCTATATTTTAATTAGGGTTGCCAGATCCTTCCTGGCCACTAGCCAGAGGTGGGGGGCAGGGCTGCAGAACCAGGTTGGGAAACTCCTGGAGATTTGGGGGTGGAGCCTGGGGAGAACAGGGACCTCAGTGGGGTACAATGCCATAGAGTCCCCCCTCCAAAGCATCCATTTTCTCCAGGGGTGTTATGTACTGCTGGAGCTTGAGTCTGAGTGAAGGCTTCCCTTGAGCTGTGCCCTTTGTGCTGTCTCAGGGACTGAACAGATCTGTGGAACTTTAACGGTCTACCTTCGGGAGCTGTACTTAGTGTCTAGGACTTGGATGAAAAGCAAACAGATTTTTCTGTGATTTACTTAGCTGTTCAACTAAAGATTCTCCCTCATTGAACATGCAAATGTCGACACAGAAATTGAAACTCATGACATTTTTGCACAGCTCCACTTCCTGCTGCCATTGTGATGAACTGTGCACACAGACTTTTCTTTACATCTGTGTAAGTAAAAGGGCTGGTCCTAGGGTTCTCAGGTCCAAACATCTCTACAGTGGAGGCATTAGGGGGCGTTCCAGGAGGGGGTGTGGCCACCCCCAGCGAGATAATGTCACTCTGTGTGACATTATCACGTCCCCACTTTTTCCCTACTATTTAAAGGGAGACTTTCCTGGCCTCTGCTTGAACAAAAACTAACAGCCAACAACCAGCAGAGGAAAGTGAAACAAAACCACAGCACATACTTTTCGGCCCTAAGGAAAATAACTAAACAGTTCAATAAGTGATCATCACCAAATTCACGTTGCCACGATATAACAGGATGTAAATCTGTTTAGGATTGCATTGATAATCCAATACATTCACTTTCTTCGTCCCACCTTTATATCATTGGCAAGTATGGGAGGAGAAACGTAGTATGTCATGGGCAAAGTTAGGGTGACAGCTCTGGTTTGGAAAATGCCTGGAGATTTTGGGGGTGGAGACTGGGGTGTATGTAGTTTGGGGAGGGACCTCAGCAGGGTACAATGCCACTGTAGAGTATGCCCAGGTTTAATTTTTTTAATTGATTATTGCTGTCTTATAGAAACCTTTGGGATAAAATTCTTTGGGTTTCTCCTGGAGAATTAATATCCTGTTTTAGAACACTAGACAGTGTTGTATAACACCAAATGATTTCAATCATTTTTAATTGACATGTTTTTAGCCCTTGTTTTAACGGAAGAAAAGGAGTGTTTGTGATGTAACCTTTTAATTAGAAATTATTGACTTCAAAGGAATAGGGAGTTGTGTTCTTTGAAGTGCAGGTGTGATCCTCCCTTGTTGAAAGTTTCTGCCAATTTCGGTCAGAATAACTTGGCACAGATTTGCCAATGAGGTGAAAAGTTTAGAAACAGGTTTTTGACCTGTGTGAAGCAGCTCTCAATGAGAACTTATGGTTAAATGAGACATAGATCATATTTAACATATTCAGGCCCCGCTCACATGGGCTGGATATCGCAGGGGGAGGCGTGGCTAATTGCCCCGGAGGAAACTAATGTGCGGCCGCCCGAGCACACGTCCCGGTTGAAGTCCCATGGTTAGGGGGGAGATGCCGACCAGACGGGTATCCTGCAGCGCGGCAAGAAGCCACGCAGCACGATCGCACTAGCAATCGCTCTTTGTGCGCATGCGCAGTTAAGCGCTGTAGCGCAACCTGCGGAGACGGGCGCCGGATGCCACATACGTCCACCGGAAATGCGATCAGACGCCTGCCCTTGGTCCGCGGTTTCTGGAAACTAGTACCTCCTACTAGTTTTTTAATCTGCACCTTCGGCGGGGAGCCACGGGTTTGCCACGGGAGCACTGCGCTTTCCAGATGTTGGGGTGTGATCACGCCCGGAAAATCCATGGGACTCCCGTGCCTCTCCCGCGGCAACTTTGCCGTGTGACCAGGGCCTCAATGTATTAGATGCTTGGATTGAATATCTATATATGTATTGTATTATTTTAAAGAAGGAAAAGACTTTACCTTTTGAATAGTTAGAACAAAGCTTTGTTTGCTAGTAATGCTAATTAAGAAGACTTGCAATCACTGCCAATTGTTTCCTCTTCTATTTCAAAGGGGAGAGCCTAATTAGAATAAAATAATGTTATTATGTATTGTAACAGAGAGAAATCCTTTCTCTTAATATAATTTTTTGGTTTTTAAGACTTCATGTTATGTTTACGACAAGTTAATGTAAAAGATGTTTGTAAAAAGCTAAAGCTTCAACAATATGTTTTGTTAAAAAGGTAAAGGTTCCCTTGCTCGAAAGCCAGTCGAATCCGACTCTAGGGTTGCGGTG
>NW_015173130.1:737282-745801 GCF_001447785.1 Gekko japonicus
CAGACGGGTATCCTGCAGCGCCGCGCAGCACGATCGCACTAGCAATCGCTCTTTGTGCGCATGCGCAGTTAAGCGCTGTAGCGCAACCTGCGGAGACGGGCGCCGGATGCCACATACGTCCACCGGAAATGCGATCAGACGCCTGCCCTTGGTCCGCGGTTTCTGGAAACTAGTACCTCCTACTAGTTTTTTAATCTGCACCTTCGGCGGGGAGCCACGGGTTTGCCACGGGAGCACTGCGCTTTCCAGATGTTGGGGTGTGATCACGCCCGGAAAATCCATGGGACTCCCGTGCCTCTCCCGCGGCAACTTTGCCGTGTGACCAGGGCCTCAATGTATTAGATGCTTGGATTGAATATCTATATATGTATTGTATTATTTTAAAGAAGGAAAAGACTTTACCTTTTGAATAGTTAGAACAAAGCTTTGTTTGCTAGTAATGCTAATTAAGAAGACTTGCAATCACTGCCAATTGTTTCCTCTTCTATTTCAAAGGGGAGAGCCTAATTAGAATAAAATAATGTTATTATGTATTGTAACAGAGAGAAATCCTTTCTCTTAATATAATTTTTTGGTTTTTAAGACTTCATGTTATGTTTACGACAAGTTAATGTAAAAGATGTTTGTAAAAAGCTAAAGCTTCAACAATAAGTTTTGTTAGCTTGAGACAAAAGACTGCTTGCCTAAAGAGAAATCATTATACACAAGCAGGTGTGTGTGAACCCCAGCCAACTTGAAAGTACGTAGAGAACTAACGGGGAGATGTTCTAAGGGGTTTGGGGAAAACAAAGTAATCAATTATACTCCCCTCATTATTCTGTGCTTTTAAGTTTTTGAGGAGTATTGGACAGATGATGTCACAGAGACAAATAGTGCACAATCTGCCAATTAGAAAAGCACAGGTGGGTATTAAATCATGACTCTTGGCACCAATTAAATAGGGTCAATTAAAGGGTACAGAATTTGTATTGTATAACAGTGTCTTCTGCAGGCTGAACTAAGCTATGTGTTTTACAAAGTATAAACTTCAATTTTACAATGTAGCTGCCTCATTAAAATGTCTCATTTGAAAAAGTCAGTTGTTGGTATACTCTAGCTCAGGGGTGTCAAACGCATTTGTTACAAGGGCCAGATCTGACATAAATGGGGCTTTGTAGGGCCAGGCCACACGTCTCATAAAATGTAATGCCAGGTAGCAGAGTTATAAACTTTATAAAAGATACAAACACAATTAAAGATATTATTTTTTTAACTTAAAATACAAATATGCTTAAAACTCTTGTGATATTTTGTTTATTTAACAGTCTTTGATAACTGACATCTCCCAACCCCCCTCCCCACATGCATACCTGAAATGGAAAGGGTGGGGAATAGTGGCTCAAAACATCAGTCCTGTATTTGCAAGGAGATAACTCCATCAAGCAACAACTTCAACGATACACTGTAAAGTGAAACTTCTTGAGCTCCACTGTACTGAAATACATTGCAGCACAGACAAAGTTGCAAAGAAAATGTGGAATGGATTTCCCATTAAGGTCTCTGGGGCCAGAAGGACTACTCTGGGACTGGAATGACAGCTACTAGAGTGCAATGACAATCCCTGGGAATAGCAGAAGTGTTCTGGGATTGGAATGAGGGCCCCCAGAGTAGAATTCCATTCCCAGAATGCTGCTGCTACTCCCCAGGGCTGTCATTCCTCTCTGCACCCTGTCATTCCAGTCCCAGAACACTGTTTCTATTGCTGGGAATAATCCCAGAGTAGTCGATCTGGGTGCAGAGACATTAATGGAAAAATCCGTTCTGTATTTTCTTTGTAACTGTGCAAGCCCAGAAGAGCTTCCTGCCGAAATAGGCAAAGACAAGTCAGAGAGAGCTGGGAACATGGGCAGCCTCAATCTTCAAAGGGGGAGGGGGAGGGAGAAGAAAAGAGCTGCGGGCCTGATTGAAGCCATGGATGGGCCGCTTCCAGACTGTGGGCCTAAAGTTTGACACTCCTGCTCTAGCTAGTATTCATAGGTTTGCTGTCTTACTACAGAGGCTACCTTTAGTCCATGGCTAGTGGCCACGGATCAGCCTATCGTCCAAGAATCTGTCTTAATTCCCTTTTAAAGCTATGTATGCTTGTGCCCATTGCTATGTGCATTGCTGTAAATTCTGTAATTTAATTACTCGTTTGAATAAAGAAATATTTCCTGTTATTTGTCCTGAACCTATTGCCCATCGATTTTATTGGGTAAACCCAAGTTCTAGTATAACCCAAGTTCTAGTCCTGGCCCCACTGGTGGACCTCCTGATGGCACTGGTATTTCTGGCCACTGTGTGATACAGAGTGTTGGACTGGATGGGCCTTTGGCCTGATCCAACATTGGCATCTCTTATGTTCTTATAAGGGGAGAGGGAGAAAAAGCTCTCCTTGTCCATTTTCTATACACCTTGCATAATTTTATAAACCTTTATTACAGGGGTCCCCAGTGTGACACCCAGGGGAGCTATAGTGCCCACCAAATGGGTGGGGACAGGTGGAGATTTTTAAGTTTCTGTTGTTTATGATACATTGCTGACAGTAGCTTTATGTAAAGTGCAAGTTGTTGTTGTTGTTGTTGTTCAGTCGCACAGTCGAGTCCGACTCTTCGCGACCCCATGGACCAGCTCCCGCCAGGCCCTCCTGTCTTCTGCTGTCCTCTGAAGTTGGCTCAATTTCATGTTCGTTGCGTCGATGACACTGTCCAACCATCTCATCCTTTGCCGTCCCTGTCTTCTTTGACCATAGCTGAGCGATATTCCAAAAACACAAAGGGACTTGATTCTGACTAAACATGATTGGGCTGCATAGCTAAAATGCTTAATGCACCTAAATGGAACTTCTATTAAAATCTTCAGAGCTTCCCAGTTTTAATGCATTTTTTAAATTCAGGTGGAAGCTGATGATAACACCACTGCATCAAGTTCTGATCACTTTTCAGAAATCATTTGTGTTCCTGTCAAAATCTAACCACGATCTCTGTCTGCAAGGAGCCCCCACCAGTTCTTTACAACCAACTGTCATTGTTACCAGTAATAACAGTAATGGCTTTTGTCTGTCTTAATGTTTTTAGTAATCCACTCCCTCACATTCTCTGTCTACTTACTTTCAATATTTGCCGGAACCTGTGCTTCTTTCTGTCCAGCCCCTTTGAGAAGACCCTCCACATTTAAAAGGAAGCCTTTTTGCCCTTTATGTGGCTTCCTTAACTTGGGTGGTTAACCGTACAGGCATCGCTTTAAACTTGGTGGTACTTTTTCTGACTTGAAGTATGCGTATTACCGGGGCCTCAATTACTGTAGTTTTGAATAGTAACTGTGTCCCATTGATTTTTTTGCATTCTGCCAGGTTTCTAAAACATAGACATGTAGAGCTGGAAGGGACGCAAGGGTGTCCTAGTTCAACCCCCTGCACAATGCAGGAAATTCACAGCTACCCCCCACTCCCCCAGTGACACCCCCTCCCGCTCTATGCCCACTATATCTCTTTGCCCACTGTAACTAAATTGTCAGTTAGCATAAACACTAGCTCACCTATCTTGGCATGGAGGCTTCTAACATTATCCTGTAGGCCACCTGTACCTCATTCCCTTCTCTAAAGAGCTCCACCTCACTTGGCCCTTACATTCCCCTCCATGTCCCTCCTGTTCTTCATTCTCAAGTTTTAGCCCATTCTCATCAATATTACCCCAAGTGTTTACTACGTCATACCTTAGGGGTGAGCCATCGCAAACCGGAGGCTCTCCAGCTCTTCTTTCACTTTCTCCCAGGAGAAAAGACTAACAAAATTTGTGGCAGGGGATGAGCTTTCGTGAGTCACTCACTGCTCACATCTTCAGACATAGCTAGCTAGCTGTATCTAGCTGTATCATTCTAGCTGTATCTGAAGAAGTGAGCTGTGATTCAGGAAAGCTCATCCCCTGCCACAGATTTTGTTAGTCTTTAAGGTGCTCCTGGACTCTTGCTCTTTTCTACTGCTACAGACAGACTAACATGGCTACCCATCGTGATCTTTCTCCCAGGAGATAGTTTAAATGTTGCTTTGCCATCCTTTTGATATTAAGCACCAACAGCCTGATCCCTTTTTTTGTTCAAATGAAGCCCGTTTCTTATGTACAGGGTTGGCTTGTCCCAGAAAGTTCCTCAGAGCCTAACAAATCTAAATCCTGCCTTCCAGTACCACTTTCTTATCCATGCATTGTGACCCCTAATCTGTGCCTGTCTAGCAGTGCATGGAACATAGCAATTCTGAGATCGCTACTATGAGGTCCTGAGTTTTACCTGGTCTAATTTGCCTCCCCCCTTTAAGGACCGTACAACTACATTTCCCGGTGTCACTGGCACCTACATGCAACATGACTGCTGAGTCCTCCTCTACAGTAGCTATCAGACTATCTAGGCAGTGTGTGATATCTGCAGCCTACCAGGCAAGCAAGTCACCATGCAGTCAAAACACCCATCACA
The DNA here is from genome assembly GCF_001447785.1 of Gekko japonicus. Lineage (NCBI taxonomy): Eukaryota > Metazoa > Chordata > Lepidosauria > Squamata > Gekkonidae > Gekko > Gekko japonicus. The sequence continues at coordinate 741,768 of NW_015173130.1, forward strand.
GACCCTGCTCTCTATATGCCTAATGAACAAGTCTTCCATTACCAAAAGCCAGCATCCACCCAAACCCAGAGAGGTATCCTCAGTATAAGAGGATATCAGTTTGCTGGTCAGGGAAGGGGAATTTTAAATTTTGCCAGGAAGAGGAGAATTTTAAAGAAGGGTGTGTTTTTTCTTTCGCAGATTGCAGCTGCAAGTTCCACAGGGCTTTTTAACCAGTCCCATGCCACTGGTGGGGTGGTGGTGGTGGATATGAGCAGTTGACTATCTCTCCTTGGAAATCACAGCCCCAGCCCCTGCCACCTGTACAAGAAGGGGTGGGGAGTCCTTTAAATGGTCTTGGACCTGCATATAACATGCAATCCCACCTTGAATAATTGGCTCCTCGATCTTTGGGAAAGTGATGAGCTCTGTTTTCAAGTGGAAAAGAGCAGAAGTATAAAGAATCCCCCAAAGGAGCTACCTTTTTAAAAAAGTTATCTTTCCCCCTTTTAATGCCTGATTACTTTTCAAAAGGCAATGCAGGTGTTCATCATGTTAATACTTCTTGCCATGGAAAAAATGGTTCTTTTAACATCTGTTGCAGATTGTGGTTTTTAAAATCCATCTCTTCATTGTAATAACCACATTGAGCTGAATACAGTAATTTCATCTGAATTTTAAAAATAGCATTCCTTGGTTTTTTAATGTATGTCAGTACATTTCTTCATTTACTTCTTTATGGGGTTATTTTCATGCAGATATATGGGATTTAGATTGCTGTCCCCACCCTCAACAAAACATTACTGAGGCCCCGGCCAGAAGTACCGGAAAACGCGGGGGAGAAGCGCGGCTATTTGTGCCGTCGCATCAGTGGTTCCCCGCAGCAAAGAGGACGATGGGGAGGAAGCTGCGCGCCGGCACGTTCACACACGGAGGCTTTCATAGGCGGCCGTGCCAAAGCGTTTGCTAGTACATGCGGTGTGCTAGTTTTTTACTGCGCGGCTTCGGCGGCTTGCCACGGGTTCGCCACGGGAGTGCTATGCCTCCCAGATGTTCCCGTGTGATCACGCCCGGATACTCCATGGGACTCCCGTGCCTTCAGCAGGGCAAATGCTCCGTGTGACGGGGGTCTGAATCAAGTATCGAATCTGTGCTGCTTCACTTTAGTAGTTGGTAGATCCCATGATCCTTTGTGTTCTGATATTTAAGCCTCAGCCCTGGTGCAGCAGGATCCATTAATGTTACTGTGCTGGCGCTTTCCTTCCCGCTCTTTGGTTACAAGCACATTAATATCAGAGAGAATGTTAGCTTCCATATTGTAATCGCTGGTGTGTGAAACCTGCATGTCACAGAAAACCATAAACAGCCTGCATGCAGCCTACTTAAGGGCCAGACATTATACACACACACACACACACACACACACACTCCCTGCTTTTCTTCTCAATGCGGAGTCAGAAGTTTACAACATGGTTCTCCCATCCTTTGTTTTATATTCATAATGACCTTTGAGGTAGGTTAGGCTGAGACCCAAGTGAGTTTCCATAACAGAATGGAGAGTTGAATCTGAGACTTCCAGATTCTAATCTGATAGAGTAACCCTCACTCCACAAGCTGATATTCTGATATTTAAGCCTCAGCCCTGGTGCAGCAGGATCCATTAATGTTACTGTGCTGGCGCTTTCCTTCCCGCTCTTTGGTTACAAGCACATTAATATGGTGAAGACCACAGACAGAGAGAATGTTAGCTACCATATTGTAATCGCTGGTGTGTGAAACCTGCATGTCACAGAAAACCATAAACAGCCTGCATGCAGCCTACTTAAGGGCCAGACATTACACACACACACACACTGCTTTTCTTCTCAGTGCGGAGTCAAAGACGTTTACAACATGGTTCTCCCATCCTTTGTTTTATACTCATAATGACCTTTGTGGTAGGTTAGGCTGAGCCCCAAGGCCAGCTAGTGAGTTTCCATAACAGAATGGAGAGTTGAATCTGAGACTTCCAGATTCTAATCTGATAGAGTAACCCTGACTCCACACATGGTTGCCAACCTCCAGGTGGTGGCTGGGGATCTCTTAGAATGAAAACTGATCTCCAGGCAACAGAGTTTAGTTCCCTTGAAGGAAATGGCTGCTTTGGAAGGTAGACTCTATGGCATTACACCCTCTCTTCCCCAAACCATGGCCTCCCCAGGCTCTACCCTGCCCCCAAATCTCCAGGAATTTCCTTACTCAGAGCTGGCAACCCTAACACCACGTGACAAGTCTATCATTCATCTGACCCCTCTAGGCATGCCAGACCTTCCAGCTCTTTGCATCAAATTGATAGTTGTAATGAACAAACGCCCCTGTGTTAAAAACAAACAAATTTTGTGAGGATCGGCTTACCAATACTCACTTTCATGAGCAGTGGCAAGTCACATGGAAATTCCCTCTCCCCAGAGTCCTCTGTTACACAGCACTCAGGCTCTGCACACAGCTCCCAAAGTGCTGAGTGCAAGCCTCACATAATCTTAGGGAAGCAGTTGATTGGTCTGGGCCTTTTTTTGGATGGAGCATCTGCACAAGCACCCTCCCCTTTCCTGATTGCTCAAGGACAAACCCTCTCCATCCCATCAATCTGCTGAAATAGAGACTGGAGACAGAAATTTGTCCAAAGCTCATTCATGTATGAGAGATATTCTTGTCTTGCACACACATACGTTTGAGCTGCTGTGAGGGATCAGGGCCACAAAGAGTTAACTCTACACATAGTGGCTGTTGTGCCAAAAGCAGAGGATCCCAAAGTAGTGGGCGTCATGCGTAAAACCTCTTTAAATGAGCATCCCCGACAAAGGAGCTTGCACTCATTTATGATATCTTGAAAATATCTACCCTAGCTTGCGGGAGAGGCTGCTGGGCACTTAGGGGGGGGGTGACATGAGTGGAGTGGACCCCAATACTTTGCACTTCCCTCCACTGCTGGTTTTTGTTTTAAACTGTAATTTTCCCCAGTTTTCAAACAAGCTGATACCACAGAAGCTATCCGGTCGCATGAAGTAGTCACACTTAACCCATCCTTCTCCCAAGACCCCTGAGTGTGGTTCTCCCTTTCCCATCAGCAGATGTTTTATTTTTAAAATAAATGTTCTTAAATGGGGCAAATTGGTGCTGCAGGTGAGGCAATACACCACCTGGCCCCACCCTGACTTCCCCCCCCCCTTTGCCATCAAGTCACAGCCAACTTGTGGCAACCCCTTGGGAGTTTCAAGGCAAGAGAGGCTCAGAGATAGTTTACCATTGCCTGCCCCCGTGTAGAGACTCTGGACTTCCTTAGTGGTCTCCAATCCAAGTATTAACCAGGACCCCCCCTGCTTAGCATCTGAGATCCATCAAGCTCTGTCTAGCCTGGTCTATGCAGCTTGTGCAGATAGGACTATTTCATGGGAAGTTGGTCTGGGAGGGATGACTCAGATCTGTGGTGGAAAATTAGAAGTAACAGACTGAAATAGAAGGCAGCTCTGGATATGTTCCACAAATTGCATGTGCTGTGATAGCCTAGATCCGAAGAGCCAATCCTTTTCAGTTCTGAACTGGCACATACAGAAATGATTACCCTTTCCGCACTTGGACCTCACCCCGGGTTTTCTCTGTGTTCGACTTGTGGCCATGTACCTTGCTGCTATCTCTGTTTATCTGTTGTTTTCTGCACTAATTTTGTCCTGCTCCAATTTGCTGGCCTGCCCCGGGTTATAAATTCTGCATTGCAAACAGTTTAATGCCCTAGGTATGGCGGGAAAGGGGCAGGGAGGATCGAAACTGAGTTACAAATTCTACACTTAAATCTGCATCAGGACCACTCTGGATCGAGGGAAGGCCCATGGCAAAACAGGATCCATATACCCCGGGGTGACGGCGGTCCGAACATGGGGTGCCCACAATGTAATGCAAAATTGACAAACAAACCCTGGCATAAAAAGAGGGGTGAACTCAAGTGTAGTGCAGAATAGCTAGTAGGAGACAGCACTGAACTAGGATTAAAGGCATAGTGTGGAAAAAGCCCTAGTTAA
>NW_015173130.1:745938-759888 GCF_001447785.1 Gekko japonicus
TCACTGGGTTACCTTGGGCCAGTGTCTCTCTCTTTACCTAACCTAGCTCACAAGGGTGGCTGTTGTGAGGATAAGAACATAAGAGACGCCAATGTTGGATCAGGCCAAAGGCCCATCCAGTCCAACACTCTGTGTCACACAGTGGCCAGAAATACCAGTGCCATCAGGAGGTCCACTAGTGGGGCCAAGACATTAGAAGCCCTCCCACTGTTGACCCCCCCAAGCACCAAGAAGACAGAGCATCACTTGCCCCAGAGCCCCTATCTATACCTTGTGGCTAATAGCCACTGATGGACCTCTGCTCCATATGCTTATCTAATTCCCTTTTGAAGCCGTCCATGCTTGTAGCCGCCACCACTTCCTGTGGCAGTGAATTCCATGTGTTAATCACTCTTTGGGTGAAGAAGTACTTCCTTTTATCCATTCTAACCCGACCGCTCAGCAATTTCATGGAGTGCCCACAAGTTCTTGTATTGTGAGAAAGGGAGAAAAGTACCTCTTTCTCTACCTGCTCTATCCCATGCATAATAAAATGGAGGAAGGAGAATGATGTTGTAAGTTACTTTAAATCCCCATGGGGGGGGGAGTAGAATGTAAATATCTAAAGAAATACCAAAGGGTTGCCACTTCTAGGTTGGGAAATTCCTGGAGATTTGGGGGCAGAGGCGGAGTTTAGGGAGGGAGGAAGCACAGCAGGGACTCGATACCATAGAGTTCACCCTTCAAAGCAGTCAGGAAAACTGATCCCTGTAGTCTGGAGATCTGTTATAATTCTGGGAGTTCTCCAGACTCCACCGGGAAATTGGCAATCTTGTTAGCACTGAGGTTGCTCATAGTAGATCACACTTCCTTCCTGTCATGGTTGCACTGGTATGCTGCTGACAGATGTTCCCATTACAGTTCCTCTTCTCTTTCTGCCTCTTCTTTGGAACTCGCCGCCTCTTGACATCAGCATGGCTCCCTTCTTGCAGTTGTTTACATGGTCATCTGCCAGTGATTCATGTCTCCCAAGCCTTTGGCCTCCAATCTCTGCTTCTCATTTATCTTTTCTTGAATGTCCATTCCCCTTTCATTACAATGTTGTTTTTAATCATATTTTTACTGTAATATTTTATGCAGGGTTCTATGTGTTCAGCGTTATAACTGTACACTTATTTATTAACTCATGAACTAGGCACTTGCCCTTAGGACTGATCATATGTTGCATTCATTTATAATAATGATGATGATGATGATGATGATGCTTTCAATTTATTAATCGCTTTCCCCACGAGTGGGCTCAAAGTGATTTACAGTTACACTTTTAGACAGGGGACTAACAATGTTTCATAGGGGATAGGAAAGACAACATATAATTCATTTTAATTGCACACGCCGTAACTGCATGGTGGAAACGTCTCTGGCTTGGATCAGTCATGTCCCGAACATTGACCGGCATGATGACATTGGGGCTTCAGGACCCGTATGTCGTATCGCCACACTGCCACCGCCTGGCCGGAGCATCCCACTGCAGGGATTTTTCTTGTAGCCGAGTAGTTCTACCGCCTTCCGATCCTGGAGCAGGATGTCCCAACCGACAGCTAACACCTTCCCACAGGGGAGTTGGTGTGCCTACCCTCTCTAAGGAGTGGTTCCCATTTTATCTACTCGCTGAGGCTTTCGAATCGCTGGGTGGATGATGAGCTGGGGACAACAGGTTGGCTGCTCACACCAGCACGGGGCTCGAACTGACACAGTTCGGATGTTAAGACAGTGGGATATACCCACTGTTCCACTGTTATATTCAACAGACGCCCAGTTCACATAGTTCACATAGAATCATAGAATCACAGAGTTGGAATAGGCCATACAGGCCATCTAGTCCAACCCCCTGATCAATGCAGTACCAGCCAAGAGCATCCCTGACAAGTGTTTGTCCAGACACTGCTTAAAGACTGCCGGTGAGGGGGAGCCGACCACCTCCCTAGGCAGCTGATTCTACTGTTGCACAACTCTGGCTGTAAAAAAGTTTTTCCTAAGATCCAGCCATTACCTTTCCATCCTTAATTTAAACCCATGATTGTGAGTCCTCTCCTCTGCTGCCAACAGGAACAGCTCCCTGCCCTCCTCTAAGTGACAGCCCTTCAAATACTTAAAGGGAGCAATCATGTCCCCCCTCAACATGTTACAGTGAGTGCACGTACACTCTGTATATACATATGTAGGTCTGTTTGTAAGAAAGTGCATTGTAAGAAAGTGGCATGCACTCACTTTGCAACTGAAACCAGGGACCAGTACCTGGATAAATTTGCCATTTCAATCACAAATTGAGCTGTAGAGGCATGGAATGTACCATAAGAATTACTCAAGGCATGTATAAAAAATTAAGTGTACACTATGCAAGGACTGTACTTGCATTTATTGTAACTTGTAAACAAGGCTAAAGAGAGGAGCAGAATTGCACCTACTGTCCCCATTCCCTGTGCTCTTTCAACATAACTTGTGGAAGAACAAATTTAGAGTCCAGTGGCACCTTTAAGACCAACAGAGGTTTATTCAAGGTACGAACTTTCGTGTGCAAGGCACACTTTTTCAAATATTTGAAATATTTCAGATATTTGAAAAAATGTGCCTTGCATACGAAAGCTCATACCTTGAATAAACCTTTGTTGGTCTTAAAGGTGCCACTGGACTCTAAATTTGTTTTACTGCTTCAGACCAACACAGCTGACTACCTGGATATAACTTGTGGAAGTTGCTGTTACAAACTGTACATGCGTATCACATGCGTAGGCTATGTGCATGTGATAGGGATCCTGCCCAAAGAAATATACAGAGCATACTGCATACAGAACTTTCATATGCAATCCCCACCCCCACCCTGGGTGGACATTGACTGTACATGGATATAATATGTGTACAGGCCTTTGGAAAGCCAGGAAATCCCTCAGCTTTGGGAAATCCCTCAGTTTCCAGAGACCTTTGCTGCCTGGCACCAGACTCCTATTGTTCAAGAAACAGAAGCCCCACAGTCCCCTTGTGCTTGCAGAATGAGTTTTGCAGCTCTGTGGATCTCAGTTTTAATCGTTAAGGACCTAGGAAATTCTGTCTTTTATTATGAAATGAGCAATAAATGAATTTCAGTGGCTCTTCTAGAAGTTCCCCATAGACTGTGTTATAATCCTTTCATTTTCTGCTTTCTGTTACCTTACCCTGCAGATGACCTTAATAATTTAACTCTAGATAACTTTTTCAAAAGTTTTTTTTGTGTGTGTGTGTAATAGTTCCATGGACCTATTATGCACAGGCAGCTAAAGTTGCCAACCTCCAGCTGGAGCCTGGATATTTCCTGGAATTACAACTTACTACAGAGATCTCTTGCAGGAAATGGCTGCTTTGAGGGTGGGTTCTGTGGCATTATATCCTGCTGAGGTCCCTCCCTTCCACAGTCTCCACTTCCAAATCTCCAGGAATTTCCCAACCTTGAGTTGGCAACCCTATGTGAGGCATCTTACCTCTGAATATCAGATGCCATGGACGCACAACAGGGGACTGCTGTTGACCCTCTGCAAACTCCAAAATACATTTGGAGGCCTGCTGTTGGTAACAGAATGCTGGATTGGAGTTGCCAGCTCTGGGTTGGAGATTCTGGAGGTGGATCCGGAGGAGAGTGGAGGTTGGTGAGGGGAGGGACTTCAGTGTGTTATAATGCTATAGAGTCCACCTTCCAAAGTGGGCATTTTCTCCAGGGGAGCTGATCTCTGTTGCCTGGAGATCAGTTGTAATAGTGGGAGATCTCTACCCACCGCCTGGAGGTTGGCAACCCTAGACTGGATGGAGGTTGGTCCAATCCAGGAAGAAAGACATTGTTAGCAGTCGTGCTGGTGCCAGAGTGAAATCCCAAAAAAGCAGAACACAGTCCAGATAATAACTCTTCATTAAGGATCTGCCAAAGAACAGACAGGACAAAGGAACTTTCAAGTGGCAGGAAGGCCATTCTTATCCCCTCTCTCTCTCTCTCTCTCTCTCTCTCTCTCTCTCTCTCTCTCTCGTCTTCTGAGTGTTGCTGGTCCTCTGTTTTGCTCACTTACTCTTTGTACATCAATACAGGTGATTTTGGTCCATCCTTCAACTTTTTTTTCCAAGAAGAAGGTACCAACTTCCAACACAAAAAACCCACATAACAACCTGGTACCATTTCATTTCACTCCACTGAAGACAAATTAGGGATATGCTTTCTGATCTTTAGGTATCTAAAGAAATCTGAACTACTGTTCACAAATACTGAACTCTGCTTCATTTGCATTTTAGAGTTCTTAACATTTAATCACTAGACTAGACATTAAAAACAGTATTGTGCTTCTCCTGGAGCCACTAGAATATGGTAGTTTGTTTGTTTTACTTGTTCATGACTTTTGGCTTTGTAACACTTTTACAGACTATAGAGGTCAGTTCCCTTGGAAAAAAAGATGGCTGCTTTGGAGGGCGGGCTCTACAGCATTATATATCCCACTGAGGTCCCTCCTCTTCCCAAACTCCACCCTTCCCAAGCTCCACCCCCAAATCTCCTGTTGAATAAATGGGAGTGCCATGTATACAGGAGTGCCATGTATACAGGGTTACATTTTCCTGTGTCTCCATGAGGGACAAGGGCATGCCTCTTCATTTGAATTCAGCTTATCATTTAGCACTTAATATCCCCCCAATTTCCCCTTCCTGTGGAGTTGGGGTGTACGGCATTTGGCCTGCAGGCTACAACTGTGATTTGGAGACTGAGGCTGGAACCTGCCCGCCTCCAAGCTAGGGTTGCCAGGGAAAGGGGGGGGGAAGACTTACTAGGAGCAGGCAACATCACCAGTGACATGTACCCACCAGAAGTGACGTCACCACATTGTGATGTTGGAGCGATGCTATGATATTTGGGCAAAAACTCGATGGAAAAAATGGCATCTACCATAGAGTTCTTGCTCAAATACCAGTGTCACTGATGTGATGACACACCAGAAGTGACATCACCGCATTCCTGGTGAGGTAGCCTGGGCCTCCCTCTATCACCTGGTAAGTCCTCCTAATGGCCTGGTGTCAGGGGACTCCCACATCTACTGAAGGGGGCGGTCTTGGAAACCTACTCCAAGCTGACTCCCCTACATTCTGATGCCTATACCTACATACCCTGGAAACTTCCTGTTATATCCCTGGGATATGAAAAGAAGTTTTTTTAGGGGAAGGGATCAGAACAAAGACTGTTAGCTGATTTGTCAGTTCTTATGCAGAAACTGTTTCTTGTTTGTTTCTTGTTTGGCTAATCAGATTCTCTTAATGTCTGTCTTAGTTATAAAGGTGCTAAAGTAGGGCCTTGTAATGATTAATTTGAACAGGAAGGAACCCAACAATGTGATCCCAGCCAGTAGGCCCACTAACCTGATTTTCATAAATCCTGACCAAGTAGGGTTGCCAAGCCAATTTTAACCATTGGATTAGTAAAATTCAGGCTGGTTGCCATCTGATTACAAGAGATGACAATGTTTAAAACAGGAGAGATGCTCAACAATGTTGGAACAAATAGCCACTTTATGAGTAAAAGAGAAAGAAACTGAAAATTCAGAGAACAGTGGTCTGTTGATCGTTCCCAGCTGTGGCCCTTTTTTCAGTTCCTTGGACTGGTTATATAATAGTGTTTTCTTCCAGAAAACAGAAAGAGAGTTTGTATGGTCTAGAATTTTATGTAAACAGTATAAGAATGAGATAGTCCCCTGTGTCCCTGATTCTCAAGTGTAATTTTTTGGGGGAGGGGCAGTTTATTGGTAAATGCATGCCCTAGCCTAGGGTAATGCAAGATACCTCCAGGAATGCTACAAGAAGTCTGCATTTCCATTTAGCAACAGAGATTTTTAAGATATCTGCAGCAGGCATGGCCCAGGATATCCCAAGAAGTTGTTTCAGGAAAGGGAGGAATGAAATTGTAACGACTTATTTTGCCAGTTTTTCATTTCAAAAATTCTGGCACCAGGCTACCCACAGAGGAGTCCACACAGGCAAGTGTAGGCAGGCACTGATATTTACACAAACGGGATTATCTTCTGACTAATGATGGCTTGAATGCTCCCAAAACAACTTGCATGGGCTTGACCCAAAATGACTTTGAAGGGCACTCTAAAAAGTTCGGGCTTTTGTGAGTGGTTTAGGGTTGCCAAGTCTGGGTTGGGAAATACCTGGAGACTTTGGGGGTGGATCCAGGAGAGGGCGGGGTTGGGGGAGGGGAGGGGCCTCAGCATGGTACAATGCCACAGAGTCCACCCTTCAAAGCAGAAATTTTCTCCAGGGGAACTGATCTCTGTCAGCTGGAGTTCAGTTGTAAAAGCAGGAGATCTCCGGTCCCCACCTGGTGGCTGGCGACCCTAGCAGTGGTTGGGATGTTAGCAAAAAGTGCATGCGCAGAAGCCTCCCTTTTTCTTGAATGGTTCCCTTTTCCTTGTGGTGAAGAGGGATGATACAGAGAAGAAGGAATATTTGGAGGAAAGGTCCCCTGCCTCCTGGTGGTGTGTGGGAGAAGCAGCAGTTAGGGCCTCTAGGCCGAAGTTATATATCATCCTGTAGAGTGACTGGGATCAGTTATTTGGGGAATCTGGATGATCTCCCAGTCCTCCCCTACCCCGATCCAAAATTTTAGCTTTTTGGAGTGGAACAGAGTAACCTGTCATATGGGATGATTGTTTAAAAAGAGGATAAACTCTCAGTCTTCCTCAGAATGAATTCTTGTGTAGTTTAATGGGAATTATAGGGTTTTGTGTGTGTGTGTGTGGGGGGGGGGGTTGTGACCCGCATGAGAACAGCATGGGGTACCTGCACTGAACTTAATTGCAAAGAACTCTACAGTTTCCATCAACCTTAGCAAACCAGGTATTCACTAAAAGTAGCTGCTGTCGTGGCTAATGCGGGATAGTGTTCAAAGCCTCAGATAGGACTGGGGAGAACCCACTCTACCAGTACTTTATTGAGCAGTCTTGGGTAGGGGTGAAGCCTGGAGGAAGTGGTTTGGAATGGGGAAGGGACCTCATAGGGTTGCCAAACTCCAGGTGGGGCCTGAAAATCTCCCAGAATTACAATTGATCTCTGGATTAAAGCTATCGGTTCCCCTGGAGGAAATCGCTGATTTGGGGGATACTCTGGGACAGTAGTCCTCTTAAGCGGATCGCACTGGAAAGGACTATGTCCCAGTTAAAATTGTAACAGAATATCCACCTGGAACAAAATTTAATCAGATCTGTTCTTTGAGAAAGCATATGGGAAACGAGTTTGGAAGTAAGCTAGCATTCAGGTCAGAGAAAGAAGGAAGACCTGTATGGTGAAAGAATTTTTTGTGGACTTAATTTGAACACATAAAAGAGTTGTTCCTAATAGTGTGACTTGGAACTACTATACTCACACTTCTATACATCCTTTGAAGAAGATATTTTGTGTATTTATCTGTATGGTACAATCCTGATGTGCATACAGTATTACCGTGTGCATTAATTTGCTTAAATAATGAGAATATTTGGATTTTATATACAGTTCTTTTTGTTTACTGATCTCATTACTGTGTAGCTCACATTTTGTGTTGTTATGCACCTACAGGTTGGCAGCCATAGTTCTTGGTCCAGTTGCCCAAGATCTCAGCTTAATCTACCTCACAGGCTTGTTGTGAGGATAAAATGGAGGAGGGGGAAACTGTGTGTACCACTCTGAGCTCCTTGAAAGAAGGGCTGATTAAAAATGACAGAAAGGATATAGGTAGCCAACTGCTCAACCACAAATACACTCACAATACCTTCCCCTTTTATGGAAAGAGAGGGGGCTTGACTGGAGAAAAATCAGGCATAATCATAGAATCACAGGAAATTCACAACTACTTGCCCCCCCACGCCTCTGGTGACCCCTGCTCCATGCCCAGAAGATGCCCCCCCAAACCCTGGCCTGAAGAAAATTGCTTCCTGAGCCTAAAGTGGCAATTGGCATTTCCCTGGGCATGTAAGAAAGGGCCACAAGAACTGCTAAGGCAAGCCTTCCTGCCCTCCCTCTCATGATCTGCCTGAGTTCACAGAATCACCATTGCTGTCAGATGGCCATCTAGCCTCTGTTTAAAAACTTCCAAAGGCGAGCCCACCACCTCCCAAGGAAGCCTGTTCCACTGAGGAACTGCTCTAACTGTCAGGAAGTTCTTCCTAATGAGCAGGCTGAATTTGATTTTCCAACATGTTACTTGTGAGGATCTCAGCATCACTCCTTCTGACTGGCAGTTTTCCTGCCCTGGCTGATGGCTTTGGTGTTCTGCAGGTAGATCAGCTGCAGTGAGCTCACAGTATAGGTTTCAGACCGTATAATGGTGCTTCCTTTTATAACAGCTAGTGATTGGGTGTTATACTGCACATATGTAGGATTACGGCTATGTGCAATAGCTCTGCAAGACTGCAGTGTTCTACTATGCATTTTTTAAAAATCATGGATTGGTGGGGAGAATGTCCCCTCTAAAATCCTGGGTTCATCAAGAGAAATTCTCATAACTGGTTAAAATTCAAAAAACAAAAAACCAGCCAGGCCAGACTCTTCCCCCCCTCCCCCCCAGTTACCTGGCAACCCTGTTAGCTGCTGCAAAGTCCTGTAGAAGTGGTACAAGAAGAGGAAAGAGGAAAGAAGTTACGAGGTGGATGCATGTATAGCAATGGAGCAGGTGTGGAAGCAGCAGTGTGTCTCTCTTCCTACATGTTTGGCGCATGTAGGAGCTGGTCAGCAAGGAACAGCAAATGCAAGTAGTGCAGGCCCGTAGCTAGGAATTTTTTCGTTAGGGGGCATTGAAATTTCTTAGGGGGCACTGGCTAATGGTATTAAAGGTAATTTAATTAAAGTTGATTAACCTCTGACAAGCTTGCTGCCGCCGTGCAGCAGCCCCTCACGCCACTGTAGCCAGCCCCTCACACCAGACAGCACAGCCCACCAGCAACAAGTACTTTCTGGAGGAAACAGAGAAGTACTGTCTGGCTCCACAAGACCACTGTAGCCGGCCCTTCACACCAGACAGCTATGCAGGAATAGCCAGCTCCTACCCAGCACCCGCTGCCGCTTGGGGGTCCTGGGCTGGATGGGAAGTCGTGGGGGCCTTCGGCCTTGCCAGTAAGTTGCGGGGAGAGCCTAGCCCCGAGATGCCCCACTGGAGCTACAGGCCTGAAGTAGTGTTGGAACCAGAAGGGCAGGGTGTTTGGACAGAAGATTTAATAAGCATGGAAGGGAACTGCAAGAATTCTGACAACAAATAGCTTTGTGTCATTAGATCACAGAGAAGCTGGTTACGGCTATGGGCTGAACCACATATTGCGATGTCTGCCACAGCATTGTAGGGAAGGTCACTCAGGCATATGCTGCTTTTTTCAGACAAAACAAACTCTAGTACAGCAGAGTGAAAATGCTGCAGCCAAAGTGTGGGTAATAAATTGCGGGCAAACACAATGCCGGCTTGGTGGGAAATGTGTTTAAAGATCCTTTCTTTGCCAGCGGTTACCAAGATAAAGCACTACAGACAGCTTCATTCTCTCTCAAGTAGGAGAGCTGACCACGTATCGTATTAGGATCACGTTGCTATTCATTTGGAGTGGTAGAGAGACACAATCCTATTAACGGCTTTCATTGTGTATTAATGAAATGGAACACTGATTCAGCTAATCAGCTCTAGCAATATAGGACATATGTGCTCAGATGTAGTTGTGGTAATCATGGTATCTTGTCTGATAGAATAAAAATACACAGAAATAACCTTGTGATTCTGGATTTTTCTGAAGCAAGTGTCTCTTTGGCTGTGATGTGTTTCTGAAATATATCCTGACCAGTGGGGTTTTTTCAGTTGAACTCCTAGTGCAGAAGGGAAAACAGTTGTTTGAAGGTTTCTTAGAGCTAATTCATAGAACTAAGTGTTGCCAGTTGATACACAAAGTTGGAATATAAATTTCAAAGGTGGTCAGGCACAGTAGCATGGTCGGGCTAGCACACCCTTCTGTACTGTGTATAGAATCTTTAATTTGAAAAGAAATGGATGGATCTCATGTGTAGGACCTGATTATGTTGTTACAGACTTTGTATGTAGTGGCGTATTTGTCATGTTCATGTATCCAGTACGCATAGTAGGGGGAGGATACATAATCCAGAATTTATGCCCTAGAACAGAAGTGTTGAATTTATTTGTTTCAAGGACTGGATCTGACATAAATGATACTTTGTCCAGCCAGACCATGTGTGCCATAAAATGTAATACCAGGTACCAAAGATATAAACTTTATAAAGGACACAGGCAAACCCAATTAACGTTTATTTATTTTTTACTCAAAATACAAACATGCTTAAAACATTAACACCCTTACAGTATTTCTTTACACTATCTCCCTGATGCCCACCCTTCCACTTCCACCGCCCATTACGCATCAGCACTGGGACAGTATACAGGGACATAATGCACAGCCTCTTTCATCTGGCAATAAAGGTAATGACCAGTTGCTCCCCGGCCGGATAAGAGGCCTGGACAGGCCAGTTCCAGCCCACAGGCCGTATGTGACACCCCACCCTAGATGCCCAATCCATGTATGTACCATTCCTGTAGGCTGAATCACATGACTGAAGAATTATGATGAAGTCATGTGATGATCACTGTGTACCTTGGCTTGCAGCCAACATGGAGCTATGAAAATTAGATTTTGCAATGGGAAATTTATTTATTTATTTAAAACCATTTTTAAGCTGCCTTTCCATCCAATTTAGGGTCCCCAAAGGCAGCAAACAGTAAAAACATTAAAACAAGGTTAAGTGTGTGTGTGTGTGTGTGTGTGTGTGTATGAACAAAACACAGAGACACATGAAACAGACACACACACACACAGAGACACATGAATAGGAAGGAGAATCAATGTGAATAAGTGAGGAAACGCCAGAGAAAACAGAGCAGTCTTCACCTGTTATCAGAAGACTATGGTAGAAGGCTACGGACGGATCTCCGTGGGGAGGGAATTCCATAATTTTGGTGCCATGACTGAGAAGGACCTTTCAGGTTGGCAGGGGCACCTGAAGTAGGGCCTCTGAAGTTTACCATAGTGATCCAGTAGGTTCATAAAGGTGTACATAAGGTATGCTGGCCATATGTTTGCGAATATGTGAGGTAGGCATGTGGTGAACTAATAACACTTCTACTCCACCATGGCTCTGCACGAATTCATTCAGTACCCATTTTGAATGCATCCATATGTTCCTTTGAACTGGCCCGTTTGGCATTCAAGGCCAGAAACTGATTTCAGTGTGTAATTTTTCTCCATAACGGGTACATTTGGAAATTTGCTTAAAAGGTAATTTTACAATCTGCCTTGAGTCCAAGTGAGAAAGGCGGACTATAAATGATGTAAATAAATAAATTTAAAACTCACAGAGATTTTTCCCCCCACCCAAGATTAATGCAGGAGATATTACAATTGTTCCACTTACTCCTGTAAATCCAATGCAATGGATTTTCTGTGTATTTATCCATGGGAGTATTTCCTCTTCTCTTTCTTATGGCCATCATAGCTGCTCTGTGTTCTGCTTTGTAGCCCTGTAAACCTCCTTCCCACTGTTGCTAGCAAGGGAAGGAGTCAGAGGAACTCTAGACAAATGATGCCCTTCCCTACTAAAGCCCTGTGTATTCTCCAGAAGCTTTCAAATATCCAAAGACCTGTAAGGAGGCACCTAAGGCAAACTCCCTTTGCCTGTATTTATATTCACTTTCTGCAAATGCTTGTAAACTCATAAACCTTCAAATAATTTTTAGCACTCACGAGGGAAACTGAGGAAAAAGTTAATGGAGGAAGTTGTGATTCCCCCATCCCCTATCCTTCTGTGATATCCCACCATGAGCCTCTGTAGACACCTTCTCCTGTTGCATCCCCCTTTATCCAGGACTTAACCTGGCTGTGGCAGCACATCAGCAAGGTCTGGCCCCACTGATGGCACCTGGATTTTGGCCACTGTGTGACGCAGAGTGTTGGACTGAATAGGCTGTTCGCCTAGGGCTGCCAAGTCCCTGTGAGGTCGATTACGCTGAGAGAGTGTGAATGGCCCAAGATCATCCAGCGAGCTCCCAGGGCACAAGTGGGGATTTGAACCTGGGTCTCCCAGATACTAGTCTGACCCTCTTAACCACTACACCACGCTGGCTCTCGATCGCTGTGATGTTGCTGATGCAACATTCTGGGCAGCTTTATGGAGGGAGAAACTGCTACTGCTCCCCCTTCCTGCCTAAGAAGTTTTGGAGAAGGGAAGGAGGTGTCAGGGGAAGGGAAGGAGGTGTGGTAGTGGGAATGAACCCCAATACAAAGTCCAAAGAAGGTCCAAATCAAACTGGGAAAAATCTGGGCTTGCTTGGTGTAGAGGTGTGGCATTTCCAACCGAGGGAGTTCATATTCCAAACTCCCTCATTACTATTCAAGGCACCGGGTATCTATATTTCTTCCTCCTTTTTGCCAGAAACAGGCACACATTTCTCAGGCAGCCGGGAGAATAGGGGGAGAGGGAGAGTGTTAGATCGTGCATTCACAGTATGTAAGTCAGTACATAACAGAGAGAGAGAGGAGAACCTGTGTGTGTGTCGGTGAGAGAGAAAGAGGCAAGGAAGAGGGGGCAGCCCCGTCTTCATTTTGCCTCACACCTTGCTTCTCTCACTGCCCCACCTTCCATCGTACTTCCCTGATTGCCATGTTCATGCCTCCCTGTCTTCTTTCCTCCCACTGCCTGAAAAGTCTGTTTCTGACAAGCGGAAGAGGGGGAAGGGGAAGGGGAATGAGCACGGGTGGTGCAGGGTCAGGCACTCAGCTGCCGACCCCTCAAGGTAAGCGATTTATGACGACCTTCCTGGGCAGACTGTTCCTGGAAGAGTTTTACAGGTGTGTTATTTTTTAAATGACAGTTTGCTTTTGCAGGATCCAGTACTCTCTCTCTTCAACACTTTTTAATGCATCCCAGGATAAGAGGGGTTTTTTGGGAAGGTAATATGGAATGGTGTAGGCTCTCTTCTTTAAGAGCAGACCAGTGCCTTTGATCTGGAAGGCATGGACGAATGGGAAAGGAGGGCTGATGCATATGGAGCATTTGTGTACGACATTTCAAGACAAGGAATGGAATAATAGTTGCCTATGCTTGTAACCACCTGTAAAATTCCAGTAACGTTGCAGTCTTGCCTGTTTACATTACAAAGAAGGAAAGGGAAGAGAGGAGAGGCAGATGTTTGGGACTGTTCTTAGATTTTCCCCCTCACTCATCACCATTTCTGTGTGTACATGTGTCTGTCTGTCTATCCGTATGCAGTCTCTATCAAGACACTGACATGTTCTCCCACTAGTTTCAGAAGCTTGTGGATTTGTGTTCATTTATTCGCCCATATAAGGGCTGCCTGGCCAGCTGGTCATGTGGAGAGCAGAAAGGCATTGTTGACACAAGATGGTCTATATCTAAGGGCCTAACTGTCAGCTCTTCCTGGGGAACCTGGGGAGAGCAAAAAGATGGGCCCAAGATGTTTTTAGATCCTTTAATAGTATTGCCAGGTCCAACACAGGGATGGCGCCACCATTTTAAAGCTTAATATGAACAATTTGAAAATGTGATGAGGGCCCAAGCCTGATTGGACCCACAGCACAGCTGGACAAGGCACTAGGGTTGCCAGCCTCCAGGTGGGGCCTGGGGATCTCCTGCTTTTACAACTGCTCTCCAGCTGACAGAGATCAGCTCCCTGGAGAAAATGGCTGCTTTGAAGGGTGGACTCTATGGCATTGCCCCATGCTGAGGCCTCTCCCCTCCCCAAACCCCACCCTCTCCTGGCTCCACCCCCAAAGTCTCCGGGTATTTTCCAACCCAGACCTGGCAATCCTGCAAGGCACTCTTATTCCCCCTGCCATGTCTCTTCAAGTGCCAAACCAGCTGCCCACCCGT
>NW_015173130.1:759987-773601 GCF_001447785.1 Gekko japonicus
TCCAGGTGGGGCCTGGGGATCTCCTGCTTTTACAACTGCTCTCCAGCTGACAGAGATCAGCTCCCTGGAGAAAATGGCTGCTTTGAAGGGTGGACTCTATGGCATTGCCCCATGCTGAGGCCTCTCCCCTTCCCTCCCCAAACCCCACCCTCTCCTGGCTCCACCCCCAAAGTCTCCGGGTATTTTCCAACCCAGACCTGGCAATCCTGCAAGGCACTCTTATTCCCCCTGCCATGTCTCTTCAAGTGCCAAAACAGCTGCCCACCCGTGTGGCCGTATCAGCACCAGAAAAGGCATGGGGGAGGCAAGAATGCCTCATCCCACCATTTTTAAATGGCCCGCATTAGACTTTAAAATGGCAGCAGCCAGAGCCAGTTCCAGGTTTTGAGGGGCTCTGGGCAGAAAGTGTTCAGAGGCACCCCTCCACTCCTTTGCTCACCGCCAGGATCCCCATTTACACTTCCCTTCCTGCCTACATCATGTACTCTGCTCCTGACTTTGTGTCCGACTCCTGCTCATCACCAGTTGGTGACTCACGAAAGCTCATACCCTGCTACAAATTTTGTTAGTTGTTAAGGTGCTGCTGGACACTTGCTCTTTTCTAAGTCCAGAACAGTTGCTGTAAAAACTGCATCTTGTCTGCAAGGCTGCTGTTGCATGCTGTTTAATTCCATGGGGTGTCAACATCTTGCATGGTCATGGGCACTAGATTCAGGCCGGTCAGCTTACCAACCTGTGAAATAATTAGACAAATACTGATGGTCTGATGGTCTGTTGTTGAATGCGTGAATAATAACTCTGAAATGAGTGAACAAGGGGAGGGGTCTCGGCTCAGTGGCAAAGTATATTATTTGCATGGAGAGGTCAGTCACAGGAATCTGCAGTTAAAGGATTTCAGCGAGTGGCTGCAGGAAAAGAGTCTTCTCTGCCAGAGACTCTGGAGAGCCACTGCCATCCAGAGCATACAGCATGAGGCTAGCTCGGCTAATGGTTTGACTTTGTAATGTCCCCCTTTGGCTGTGGGTTCCCAGGTTAGAGTACTCACTCAGGCATCCAGTCTCGGGTCCATTCAAGCAGAGACAAGCTGGCTCAAAACATCAACCACGTATTTGCAAGGAGACAACTCCAACAACCAACAACTTCAGCCAACATACAAAGCTGGAAACTGAAGCAAGAGCTCCACCCAACACGACCAAACTAAATCACATAGATATAGAGGAGGAGCAGACTGGTCTGTCATGTACATACATGTGTACAGTAAATATACCACAGACTTGGTGTAAGGCAGCTTCAACTCTAGATACTTCCTTGCTGTTTCCCCAATGGGCTGTGAATGAACAATGATAAAAACCTTGTTTTCGTATATACGTATGCCTGTCTCTTGGTTACTTGAGCTTCTGGAATGTTGTAGTAACCACTTGCTGAGAGTTCTCCTTCTTCTCCTTCTCCTTCTTCTTCTTCCCTCTCCCCCCCCTCTCTCTCCCCCATGGCTCCCCAACATGGTGCCTATGGGCTCCATGCTGCCTTTAGTACTTCCCCTGGTGCCTTCTGAACTTTAAAAAAAAAATGCTGAACTTTTGCACAAAGTGGGCAGGGCCATTGTAAGGCAGGACTTGTTATTGACTGTCCACATTTATATAAAAGAGGAGCCATTTTGGTGTAGTGGTTAAGTGTGTGAACTCTAATCTGGGAGAACTGGGTATGATTTCCCACTCCTCCACTTATAGTTGCTCGATGACCTTGGGCAAGCCATAGTTCTGACAAGAGCTGTCCTTGAAAGGGCAGTTTCTGTCAGAGCTCTCTCAGCCCCAACTACCTCACAGGGTGTCTGTTGTGGGGAGGGGAAGGGAAAGGAGTTTGTAAGCCGCTCTGAGACTCTGAGTGAAGGGTGGGGTATAAATCCAATCTCTTCTCTTCTCTTTTTTTCATGACTACAATAGGAGCTGCAGCCACTGGAGAATCAGGAAGACTAGTAAATATCTGGGCTTTTCTTAGAGAGTCAGTTTGGTGTAGAGAGTTTGGTATGGTGGTTAAGAGTGCAGACTCTAATCTGGGAGAACCGGGTTTGATTCCCTACTCCTCCACGTGCAGCTGCTGGTGTGACCTTGGGTCAGTCACAGTTCTCTAAGAGCTGTTCTCTCAGGAGCCATTCTCGAAAGAGCTCTCTCAGCCCCACCCACCTCACAGGGTGTCTCTTGTGGGGAGGGGAAGGGAAAGGAGATTGTAAACCGCTTTGAGACGCCGAGTGAAGGACAGGATATAAATCCAATCTCTTCATCTCTTTTCTGTCTCTTCTAGTTTGTGGCAGGCATTTGGGTTTTGGCTCTGCCTCCTGTGGCAACCATTTTGGGATGGCCCTTGCCATCCTTTTTCAAAATTCCAAAGGTCAAGAATGTTGGAGACCCCTGGGTGAGAGTATCAGACTAGGACCTGGGACACTCTAGTTTCCAGTGGCCACCTTACCATGGAAGCTTACTGGATGACCTTGAGCCAATCATACACTCTCAGCTTAACCTGCCTCACAGAGTTGTTGTGAGGATAAAAAGGAGGAGAGGGGAATGATATAAGCCTTTTGGGAAGAAAGACTGGGGTATAAATGAAGTAAATAAATAAAATAAAATAAAAAATAAGGGACTTGGGAATGTTTATTCTGGAGAAGAGGAGGTTGAGGGGGGACATGATCGCTCTCTTTAAGTATTTGAAGGGCTGTCCCTTAGAGGAGGGCAGGGAGCTGTTCCTGGTGGCAGCAGAGGAGAGGAAGGCGGGAAGGTACCAGCTTGATATTAGGAAAAACTTTTTTACAGTAGGAGTTGTTCAAGAGTGGAATCAGCACTTCCTAGGGAGGTGATGAGCTCCCCCTTACTGGCAGTCTTTAAGCAGCAGCTGGACAAACACTTGTCAGGGATGCTCCAGGCTGATCCTGCACTGAGCAGGGGGTTGGACTAGATGGCCTGTATGGCCCCTTCCAACTCGGTGATTCTATGATTCTATGTGTGGGTGATATACTCATACATAGCAAACATACCAAACTGAGGACAACACTTCATGCACTTGATGAAGTGGGCTCTGGCTCACAAAAGCTTAATGCCGCAGCAAATTTGTTGATCTTCAACATTCCACATGACTCTTCCTTCCATTGTCTGCAACAGAATAGCAGGGCTACTGCTCTTGGATTTAAAAAGAAGGGAGTGGATGTATTTAGCAGTCCTAATTTCTTGTGAACTGACTGGCTGTTTAAGAATGTAGAGCTTTCCTTCATTTCCCGCTGTCTTTTAAAAGATAATTTCCCTCCCTTTGCTGAATATGTTTTCTTTCTCAGTAGCCATAGAGAAGATAAATATCATTTTCTTTCACGTTTAGATTCTAAGATTATCCCTCTTGGCTCTGCCTTGGTCTAATGAAATAAAATAAAGGTTTGTTTTAAAAACCCCTCTATGCACCCCCCCCCTTTTATTATGATGAATGCAATGTGTTTGAAATGCATAGGACTGATAACAGGCAGATCAAAGGCTTCTGCAAGTTGATGGCCCAGCCGTAAACCCAGTGAATGGAGCACAGGTGTTTTCCCACACAGATAACACATTGAGCAAAAGTGTTCCTTTATGGAGTGCTTGTTCTGCGGAGCAAGGCAGCCATTGTACTGTGCTAATGCACATTGACTCGGGCTTTAAAGTTGCATTGACAAAGGACAGGAGCCCTTAGAAAGGCTGCTGCTTGCATTTTTTTTTTGTTTAATCTGAAAGTGAGGATTTTAAAAATTATTCATTACCAACATGTCCAGTGACCTTTATGCATGTAAGAGAAATAAGAATATCCAAAGCATATTGAAAAATCCAAATGAAATTCATGAAGGTGCAGTTGAGATGCTGAACTGTGAACCAGAATTCCCTGGTTCAGGACTCACCAGACCTCTCCAAAGGGCTGGATAAATGTTTGTTTACTGGATTTATACACCACCGTTTTCCTCAAGGGGACCCAAAATGGCTTGTATCATTCTTGTTTCCTCCATTTTATACTCACAACAACCCTGTGAGGTAGGTTAGACTGAGAGCATGTGACTGGCCCAAAGCCACCCAGCAAGCTTCCATGGCACAAGTGGGGATTTAAACCTGGGTCTCCCAGATCCTAGTCTGGCACTCTAACCACTCTACAGCACTGTCGTATTATGCATGTATTTAAATGGGAGTGGCCTCACACTTGTAGCCCCCCTCTCTGTTCTTATGGCACATTCAGCAAATTTGAAATAATTGATGTGTGTACAAATTTTTTGTACATGTATTTGTGAGTGCTGCAGTTTCCTGGGTTTCAGTGACAGCCTATGCATCCTTACAGGCTTTACAGATTTCCCCTCATTCTGAGCTGTCTGCTTGGGCTACAAAGGAAGGGAGATAAATGCTGCCTTTCTTCTCTCCCTTTGGTGTGTATAGATCAAAAGCAGTTCTTCAGTCCCCACCCTGCTTGGAGGGGAGGGGAGGGAAAGGAGGTCTTTCTCCTCTTTCTTTTACAACTTCACTGTGTTGCTATTTTACTGAGGGTGCAGGATCAGAACCTGACTCCCAGCTGAGAGTCTCCTTCTGACTAACAGACAGCTGCAGACTTGTTTGGTGCATGGTAACCAAATCAAGGTTGGGAAATTCCTAGAAATTAGGGGTCAGTGGTTGGGGAAGACAGAGTTCGGGACAGGGAAGAAGCTCAGTGGGGATGTGATGCCACAGAGTCCTTCTTCCAAAGCAGCCATTTCCTCCAGGGGAACTGATGTCTGTAGTCTGGAGATCAGTCAATATTCCAGGAGGAGGCCATATCTGGAGGTTGGCAGCCCTTTGGCAGCTGTTGCCAGACCCCTACCAGGGGGGGAAATCCTGCACCCCAACTGGTCTGAAAGGCAATGTGATGCCATCACCTGGAAGTGACATCATCATGTCACTGATGTTGCATGGTAACACTCTATTTTTTTGCAAAACTCTATGGTAAAATCAGCTACAAACCATAGAATTTTGCCCAAAAACTAGAGTGTCACCCTCCCCAACATCAGTGGTGTGATGTAACTTCTGGGTGACATCATTGCGCTGGTGCCTACAAAGCACACACAGCAGAAGATCCCAGAAAGGACCAAGTATCCCACCGCTGGCTGCCAGGTAGGACCTGGCAACCTTTTAATTCTGATAGGCTCATAGTCTGATTGTGAGTGTTGAACAAAGTTAGTATGAGTGTTAAACAGGTTTGCTGAGAAATTCCCGCCATCCCTAACTGTGTATGCCCATCCACATTTTGTGGACATAGTGTTCTTTCACAGCATCTCAGCATCAGCTCTGTCTTTGACTCTGCGCAATATGTGGTTTTCATTTCAAAGAAACACGTTTTGGGTGGGAAGCAAGAAATCCCCCCCTCTCACCATTTTTTTCCAACCAGCTGGTGTGACTGAGATCTCAGTCATCATTCATTTTTAATTTAATTAATACATATATGAGTTAGTTTTCAACATTTAAAAGTTCTCCCCAAAGACTTACAAAATAGAAGAACATATTATGACTATCCATACTACCCATGAGCCTCTGGGTAGATGGCTGGCTGTGATGGGGTCAGGGAGGCTCTACCTTCCTGGCCCCTCTGGGAGGTGGTACAGAACAAAAGAGTCATCTATACAGGACACCACAGTGTTCAAAACAATAGAAAAATACCTGAAATGATGTGATGAACTTTCAGATAACAATATTTGCAATCTTTAACCATTTGTAATCTGGGTGTTGGA
This sequence comes from Gekko japonicus, assembly GCF_001447785.1. Taxonomy (NCBI): domain Eukaryota; kingdom Metazoa; phylum Chordata; class Lepidosauria; order Squamata; family Gekkonidae; genus Gekko; species Gekko japonicus. The sequence goes on from NW_015173130.1 coordinate 765,737, forward strand.
ATTAAGGGCAAGTTACATTTGTGTTACATTTGAGGAGGTTTGTCCGGGATCCTATATTATTTTTATCTTGTAAACTGGGGGTGAGGTGACATTTGTATGTATTTTTCACACACCTTGGATTATACATTGCAAATATTGTACCCACATAATGCTATCATATATTCAAGTGTTTTTTTTCCTCCATGATAAGAACCAGGAATTTGCTTGTGTGTAAAATGAAAGATGACATTCACGGAGTTCTGTAACCAGATTCCACGAACCAGGGGGAAATTCTGCCTCGCCAGTTATTGCTGTGTTGGTTCCAGAGGATAACAGAATCTCACATATAATGCTTTTGATCTTTATGACAGTCCAAAAAATACTTGCTGGTCAATGTTTTTTTTAATGTGGATTGAGATTTCACTGTGCTTGGGATGGGATTGGTTGATGGGAGGATGGGGGGATGTTGTATATTGGGTTGAGGGGACTGTGTATGTGTGTATGTGATACAATTTTCAGAGACGAAGATGCATCTCTTTTCTTTGTTAAAAACATGTCAAAATAAAATGCATCCTTTTGTTACCCATTCTCAGTAGACTTATTAAAATTTTGGTCTAAAAGGTCCCTCTCTGTATCTTATTGTAGAAATACAATATTGTAGAAGCCAGATTGTACCAAATACAAATGCTGAATAAGAGTAGCAGATTTGCTAAAAGAGAGGGAAATCTCAATAAAACAAGCTATGCTCAATTATCCATTAATTTCAGTGTAATAGTATGCCTGATAGCTTCTTTCCACCCCGACATTATTGCAATTACAGGATGTGCATTTTTTGTTGCAATAATAACAGACCCACAATATTTTATATATGAAAGTAGGACACACTTGGGACCTTCTCATTCTACGCCAAGATCACTCTCTAAGTCTCCACACCCACCCAGTGTTACCCTGACGACTTCCTCGGCAATCTCTTGTCTGCTACCAGCTAAAAGCCAGGAGGTTGTTTGTTCTTTTGGTTAAAAGATATCCTGCAAAAAACAAACCACCCCCCCCCCCCACAATTGATATGGGATAGGTTATCAAGAGTTCATAGTGCAGTGTGGGTGTGCGCCATGGTATCTTCGTATTCGTTTGCATGCATTTGCTAGAGACAAGATGCAGCCTTATTTTGAGTTTTAGTTCCCAGACACCCCAGGGATGGAGTGAACCCTGAGTAATGGCTCTAGTGACTCATACACAAATTTGACAAGACAACCCCCCTCGCCTGGCAAAAAAGAATGGATACAGCAGGAGCAGTTTGTTTACAAGGGGCTAGAAGCTTAAAATAGGATCTGTCCCTAGTAGATGGGGAGGGGTGGAGCATATTTATTTATTTATTTTATCCACTTATATCCTTCCTTTCTCCCCAATGGGGAATGAAAGCATGTTATATTCTTCATTTTATTCCCTCAACAACCTTTGAAGTAGGTTGACTGTGCCAAGGTAACCCAGCAAACTTCTGTGACAGAGCACGGATTCAAGCCTGGGTCTCCCAGATCCTAGTTTGACACTCTAACCACTGCACTATGTGTAATAAAAGTGCATCCACTTGAGTTGCTTTATCTACCAAGTAACATTGGGTTGCCAACCTCCAGGTGGGGCCTGGAGAGCTCCTTTTGTTACCATTGATCTCCAGGCGATAGAGATTAGTTCCCGTGGAGAAAATGGCTGCGTTGGAGGGTGGACTCTATGGCATCATACCCTGCAGAAGTTCCTTCCCTCCCCAAAGCCCATATTCTCCACGCTCTACCCCCCCCAAATCTCCAGGTATTTCCCCACCCAGAGCTGGCAACCCTAGCCTTTGTAAGGATGTATGACCCAGCAGTGAGAAGATTCTTCAGCCTGCATTCTCTGCAGACTTAAGCAAAAACACCCCCAAGTTTTAGTACCCTGAATGGAAAAAGCACAAACTCTGTGTGCCTACTGCACATTTGGATTCTTCTCCCCTTCCCCTCTTTTTCTTCTCACAAGACAGTATTAATCAATCCTAGATGTATCGAGACAGTCTTTGGCTCCTTCTAGAGGTAAAGCAGAAAGATTGAGCATGGGGTTCCTGCTCCTCAGGACCAGTGTTCCCTCTACGCTGAGTAAGTGTGAGCTAGCTCACATTTCTTTTAGCCTCTGGCTCACACATTTTTGTCTTAGCTCAGGAAGAATGGCTCCAGAGCAAACTAATTTATGCAGTAGCCAAATCACTCTCACAACTTTAATGCCAGAACAAAGGAGAATTTTTGCTCACAAGACTCCACAGCTTAGAGGGAGCATTGCTGAGGACACATGATTTCTTATGCCCCTCTGGGCTTTGGGGCAGCTGTGGAGAATCTATAACTCTGTCTAAAATAGATAGCAGGGTAGATTGTATTGACTTATATTACTGTAGTTCATATGTTCCTTATATTGGGACAATCTTGAGTCTTTCATCTTACATTGCCATGTGCGTTTGTCATATAGAGGTCATCTACAGATCTCAGTAGCCTTGCATCTGGATAGCAGTGCCATTTAGGGTGGGTGAGCAGGACTCTCGGCTGTGCACATGCACACTCTCACACAGTTTTTTGACCATAAATGATTGATTATCCATAAAGATCATCTACAGATTTGGCCAAGTCACTGATTCTATATTCTGAATGCGTATGATACACTCAGTGTATCACAGCAGATAATGTTTAACTTCTTGTTCATAACTGGAAACAGATCTTGGCACATTCATCAAACTGGTGTTTTTTCCAAAGGTGGGTGAAACAAACAGATTGAGTACTGAAGTGTTTTGTTTGTATGTTTGTGTTTATAAGAAGGAAGGGGTTGTGGCTCAGTGGAAGGTCCCAGGTTCCATCCCAGCATCTCCAGATTAAAGAACCAGGGAGTAGGTGATGTGAAAGACCTTCGCCTGAAACCCTGGAGAGCAACTGCCAGTCTTTGTAGAAAATAATTGACTTTGATGGACCAACGGTCTGATTCAGTATAAGGCAGCTTCATGTGTGTGTATCTGCATGTATAAGCCAATTTATTTGGAATTAAAATGTTTTTAAAATCTGGGGTTTACTGATGATTGAATGCTCATAGACTAAGATATTGTTGTTGTTATCATTTTTTTACAACAAGTCACAGCTGATTTATGGCAACCCTGTGGGGTTTCCAAGGCAAGAAGCGTTCAGAGGTGATTTGCCATTGCCTGCCTCTGTGTCATGATCCTGGACTTCCTTAGTGGGACTTCCCGTACTTCCCATCCAAATACTAATCAGGGTCAACCCTGCTTAGCTTCTAAGGTTGGGGTAGCTTGGGCTATCAGGTCAAGATTCTGTTTAGCATTCTTCAGATCTCAAGGTCATTCCTCCATCTGGATTCCCCCCCAAAAAAAACATTCTCTTGAATCTTTCAGCTTCTTTATTTCCTAGTTAAGGCTAGGAAAAAATGTATTAAAGAATACTGAATGATAAACAGAAGAGCCATCAGAGAAGCAGTTATTGTCAGAGGTGAGGGAGAGTGCTTGATATCTTCTGTTTGTTTTTTTCCATTCATCATTTCTCAAATGCAGATTGAAAGCATAAAGGCAGCTGTGAACCTCACATAAAAGCTATTTTCATTGGTTTTCCCTGCATATTTTTAATTCCTTTGTGCGCTAGTGGGCTTTCTTCATTTTATTCTCCCTCCCTCCAATTTTCCATTAAATAACTGAATTCATCATGATGATACAGGAAGGTCCTATGACTCTGCTGGACATAATGGCTTTCAGCTTTGTTGTGGGTTGTGAGTGTCCCCCAAAGGATCTATTGGTGAGGAAACAAGATGTGCAACCAATTTGCTAGTTTCCATACACTTTGATCCAAATAAACATAATGCAGTTCAGGTCTTCACAAAGAAATGTGTTTTATGTTGTCTGTGAAGATAATTTCATGCCTCTGAAATACAGCAAGAGACAACATATCTTAAGATCATGTTTTGGATCTGTTGACTTTGATGAAAGAGAGCATCTAGGTCTGAACTGATATTAGGGTTGCCAACTTCAGGACAAAAAATTCCAGGATATTTATGAGGTGGAGCCTGGGGTAACAGGATTTGGAGAGAGGAGGGACTTCAGTAGGGTATAATGTATTAAGTCTACCCTCCAAAGCAGCCATTTTCTCCAGAGGAACTGATTTCTGTAGTCTGGAGAGTAGTTGTAATTCCTGGACATCTCCAGTCCTCACTTGGAAGTTGGCAACTCTTCCTGATATAAAGAATTCCGCAGTATGTGTCACATATCTTTAGTTTTCATGCTGTTTTCTGGGGTTTTGAACTGATATCTAACTTAATGAATGGGCCAAACTTGATGAGAGGGAAAAGATCTCTGATTAGGATCTTTTCTTAAAAAAAACAAAAAACACCAGCTAATTAATCATCACTGGAAGTGCTTTGAAGATTTGGAAGGGTTGATCTTCCGGTTTATGACGACATGCAGGCAGACACATCTCCCAGATGTCCCGGGGATGTAAACTGCACAACAGCATGTGGGAGGGGGTCTGATAGGTCGTAACCCCCCCGGAGCCTTGGTAAAAGGCTCCCAGCCAGGGGGCTTTTGAGGGGTGATCTCTTCGATGGCCGAAAGCCGGAGAATTGAGGCGCCCCTCCACCTTGAAGGTCCTGCCGCTGAGTGACCGCATGGTACGAGTGCTGCTGATGTTGGAGATCGGCCGAAATAAATGATGATGAGCGAGGCTAAATGGCCAACAAGGAACTGTGAGTCGGGTTGAAGCGAGCATGAAGATATAAAAAGATATAAGAAAATATAAAAAGAAGCTAAAGAGCGACGGGAAAGCGAGCGGGGGAGCGGGAAAATAAGCGACTAAAACTGTTTTAAGAGACTTACCAGAGCGCAGAAAAGCGTTTGGGCGAATATCAGAAACTTTAGCAACTTCTTTGAAAAGTAATCAAATCCAAAAAGTTGGCAGGGAAGAAACCGGAGAAAGAGAAGCTGTTGAAATCGAAACTAGGGGCCAGTCCTCGAACGGATGAGGTCACTGAGCTCTCAAAACTCTTAGCTGACTCCCTGCGCCCCCTGCTGGATGAGATCACTGGCATTAAAGAACAACTGTCAGTAATTGGGCAGTGTTGCAGCCCAGCGGATGCAACTGACTCAATCCTTAAAAGCAACAGAGCAAAAAAAGAAATGAAATGGGAGAGAAGGTGAAGGAAATGGACGTCACTACTAAAAAAGAAAAAGTGAAAAAGCTGGAAATGAAGCAAGCTACAGAAGAGTCAAAGCTTTTACAGCTACAAATGGATAATGCAAATTTGGTCCTACAGTTTCAAGGGGTCCAGGAAATTGAAGGAGAGAATCTGAAGCAACGGCTGAGTGAAGCAATAGCCCCAATGACAGATTTAACAGCAGAATACCTTTGCAGTGAGATTGATGTGGTCTACAGGCCCTATTCATCGTACATCAAGAAAAATAATCTGCCTGGGGAAATAGTGGTTAGATTGGCGAAGAGACTTGTGAGAGATGATATTTTGAAAGCAAATTCGGGAAGACCCTTGAAAATTGGGGGCAATAATATCAGGATTTTAATATAAGACAGAAGAGAAAAGACTATAAAGAATTAATCCTTTTCTTACAAACAAATGGCATCAATTACTGGTGGTTAACCCCAGAAGGTATCATTTTCAAGATTAACGATAAAAAAGAAAATATTGACCCTGTTTTTAAAGCACGTGAATTTCTGTGGACACAGCTTGGGGAACCAGAAGAGGGCAAAGAGGAGGAAAAAGAAAGCAAATCTGATGGCGAGTTGGGCTCGGGGTCTTCGGACGAGGACTCCCCTTCTGAAAAGGGGATGGCTGCCCCCAAAAGCCCTTACTGAGGATTAGAAAAGATAAGAATAAATAAAGGCTGAAGGACTCTGATTTGTGTCTGAAAAAATGTTGAAATAACTTGGGGATGATCTGGGAATTTCTTTAAACAGTTAAAGGGATGGTTAAATGAAAATTAATCTAGCATAACCAACTAAGTTCATTGTATTATTAGTAGCTTTTTGAAAATAGCATGGTGTTAAGCTGATGTATGATCTCCTACTCTTGGGTTTTTAGTTAGTTGTGGCTTTTTTTTCTTTATTCCCTAGATGTAGTTCCCTTTCCTATATCTCCTGTTGTAGTTTTGTAGTCTGAAAACCCCACCAATAAAAACCTCCCCCCAGGGGGATGGGGAAAAAAAGAAAGAAAATGAGAAACAAAAGATTCTAGCCTAGCTTTCTCCTTGATGTGCCAGTTTTCTATAATAGTGATGTGTGGAGAGGAATTTCCCTTGGGGACTGCAGAATCAGCCTGTCTTGGAAAGGGTTGCCTTCGAAAAACAGGATCTCGAAACTGCGGGGAAAATCGGGTGAAGCTGTGGGTCAAAATGTGGCCACGCGGATTCGAGTGGGAAATTGACCAATAGAAGCGGGGCAAAGGGAGGCGCGACCGTGGCACAGCCCTTGTGTGAAATTGGTCTGAGTGAGCATACATGCTTTTCTATAGTGAGGGATATATATTTTTTTTGGTAAACAAATTTTATTTTTCTTAGGAATTCAACATTTAGAAATAAACCATTTCATCCTTTCCATTGTCTACCCCATTCCCATTTCCTCCCCTCCCTCCAGTGGCTTCCCGCAATGCTTCCCCCCCTACTCCACATTACTTTACATCATCAGTTATATCATTTTCTTATGATTAGAATCAGTTATATCATTTTCTTATGATTAGAATCTTAAGATAACATCATTTGGCTTAATATTGCTCTAAACATATTAAATTTTGTTTCACATCCCAGTTCTTTTCCAGATATATTTTAAAGTCACTCCATTCTTCAAAAAACACGTCATCTTCTTTGTTATTCAACTTTTTCGTAATTTTATCCATTTCTGCCATGAACAGAACTTTTTGTATCCAGTCTTCAATTTCTGGTACTTTCTCTGTTTTCCAAAATTGAGCATAAATCATTCTCGCAGTTGTAATTAAGTACCAGAATAAGGTATTTTTAGTCGTATTGATTTCTTCCATTTTAATCCCAAAAGCAGAATTTCTGGTGTCTTTTTGAAAGAGCATTTCAGTATTTTTTGCATTTCTTTGTGGACTTTTGTCCAATAGTCTACAGCTTTCTCGCAAGTCCACCACATATGGTAAAATGAGCCTTCATGACTCTTACATTTCCAACATTTGTTTGACATATTCTGGTTCATATTTGCAATTTTTTTCGGAGTCATATACCACCTATACATCATTTTATAACAATTCTCTCTAACATTAGTACAAGGCGATATCTTAATAGAATTTTTCCACAAATATTCCCAGGTTTCAATCAAAACTTCCTTATTCATATTTATTGCCCATTTTATCATTTGCTCTTTCACCGTTTCCTCTTCTGTATACCATTTTAACAACACTTTATACATTTTAGAGATATTTTTCCCCCTCCACTCTCCCAAACATTTTCCATTTCATTTTTTTCCTCTCTAAAACCATAATTTCTTTTATCTGATCTAAAAAGATCAAAAATCTGCATATATTTCAGCCATTCATAATCATATTCAATTTCATTCTGCTTTTTCATTACCCATTCTGTTCCCACTTTTTTGATTAGATCTTTATATGGCAACCAATCTTTATCTCTATGTCTTGAGTAAGATGTTAACACTTAAAAGATATTCCATTTGATATAAGACAGAAGAGAAAGAACTATAACGAATTAATCCTTTTCTTACAAACAAATGGCATCAGTTACAGGTGGTTAACCCCAGAAGATGTCATTTTTAAGATTAACGATAAAAAAGAAAAGATTGACTCTGTTTTTAAAGCACGTGAATTTCTGCGGACACAGCTTGGGGAACCAGAAG
>NW_015173130.1:773915-775296 GCF_001447785.1 Gekko japonicus
CTGATGTATGATCTCCTACCTCTTGGGATTTTAGTAGTTGTGGGTTTTTTTTTTCTTTATTCCCTAGATGTAGTTCCCTTTCCTATATTTTCTGTTGTAGTTTTCTAGTCTGAAAAAAAAAACCCAATAAAAACCTCCCCCTAGGGGGATGGGGAAAAAAAGATTTGGAAGGGTTGCTAGGGCAGAGGATTTTAGTCCTACCTATGCTTCTCTAAATAATCACTCCAAAGTGGCAGTTAGCTCTGTGGGGGTGGGGGAAGACATGTACAAAACCCCGTCTTTTCAAACCTGCTGTGCTAATTGCAGCTTTGGAGAATCTATTTTAATTAAACATCATCTTTCCCCACCAACCTTTCCTCATTTAAAAAAGAAGATCCCATTCAGGAATACCCTAATCACAGATCTTTCGTATATTGTCTGGCTTGCTCCTGTTTACGGGGGAGGGGGCAATGAATCTTTATGTTAAGTGCATGCTCACATACATACACACTATGGCTCACATATGCTGCAAGGAATCCTCTCTGTTTTAGTTGTCTGTGTGTGGACTGCAACTTCTATGAAAGCCCTGACAGAAATCCTAATGACTTACTCAAGGCAGGAATAATAAATGTTAAGAAAGTACTGAAGCATCTTGGTTGCAGGCCAGTTAGAAATCCTGCTTTTTGAATAAAAGTGTTCAAGAATCCTACTATATAAATTCATATTTCATCTGTTTTAAAGACCTTTAAGGACTGGGGGCCCTGAGTCCAATGTTCCCTCTAAGTGGGGGAGTCTTGTGAGCAAAAATTCTACTTTGTGAGCTACTGGCATTAAAGTTGTGAGCAAGCGATTTGGCTACTGCATAAATTAGTTTGCTCTGGAGCCTTCCTTCCTGAGCTAAGACAGAAATGTGTGAGCCGGAGGCTAAAAAACTGTGAGCTAACTCGCACTAACTCAGCTTAGAGGGAACAGTGGCCCTGACCATGATGGTCCAGGCTAGACTGACCTTGTCAGATCTGAGAAACTAACCTGGGGTGGCCTTGGTTAAGAACTGGATGGGAAACCACCAGGGAAGTCCATGGTAGCTATGAGGGTTGTCAGCCCTGGGTTGGGAAATACCTGGAAATTTTGGGGGTGGAGTGGGGTTTGGGGAGGGGAGGGAATTCTCTGGGGTATAATGCCATAGAGTCCACCTTCCAAAGTGGCCATTTTCTCCAGGGGGACTGATCTTGTCACTTGGAGATCAGTTGTAATCCCAGGAGATCTCCAGCCACCACCTGGAGGTTGACAATTGTTGGGTATTTGCATGTTGAAAACACTCAATGTGTGTATAGGGTTAAATGTCTGTTCTGTTGTTACAGGAAATCACCTGTCTTTGTGTTAGCCAGTGTTAGCTCAAGTC
>NW_015173130.1:775335-785193 GCF_001447785.1 Gekko japonicus
GTCAGCCCCACCTACCTCACAGGGTGTCTGTTGTGGGGAGGGGAAGGGAAGGGAGTTTGTAAGCCGCTCTGAGACTCAGAGTGAAGGGTGAGATATAAATCCAATCTCCTCCTCCTCCTCCTCCTCCTCTTCTTCTTCTTCTTCTTCTTCTTCTTCTTCTTCTTCTTCTTCTTCTTCTTCTTCTTCTTCTTCTTCTTCTTCTTCTTCTTCATCATGTCAGCTGCAACTTGATGGTATTTTCAACCAAGGATTGGATGCAACAAGTCAGTCGCAGAGGCAGGCAATGGCCGACCATCTCCGAACATCTCTTGCCTTGAAAACCCTGTGGGATTGCCAAATGTCAGCTGCAATTTGACAGCACTTCCCATCAAGAGGGAACACAACAAGAAATTGCTTTGCAAAGCAGGATTTCTTTCTTTGCTATTAATACAGTTCTTCTTTTCATGTGCAGGTACTACATTGGACGTCGTGCATTTATGGTGGTTTCCGATCCAGATATGATCAAGTATATCTTAGTGGAAGACTTCGGAAACTTTACTAACAGAATGGTAAGCAGATAGTGGAGCCATGTCAAGGTTTGCTGTTCTTCGAGGGAGAACAATATGAGGAAAGCCTACAGATACATGCAGTTGCTTTTAGTATTCCAGTGGTTCAGTGATGAGGCAAGCCTCCCCAGAGGAGCACAAGTACTTCTCTGGCACATCCACCATCAGAACGGTATGTCTGGGCCAGGACAGAGAGTGCTAAAGCTATAGCATCTGAGGTTGCAATCCTAAACCCTCTTGTTAGGAAACAGATCCCATTGATATCACTGAGACTTACTTCTGAGCAACCGTAGGGCTGGATCTTACTGGTCTGTCCTACTAATAGCGATGCCTTCCCCTAATGTAACAGGCTCTCTTGGATTGGAGAAGGTGTTTTGCATTGGAAGACGGCACCGCTGTTAGAGGAATGGGTGTGCAGGATCTAGCCCATACATAGGATGGCGCTGTGAGGATGGAGTCTTCCCATTCTAACGTTAGCCACAGACTCATTTGGTAGCCTCTGATGAGCTGTTATGTTTCTGCTCTGCCGTTTCATTTTTGTGAGACGGTATCAAATGAGCCACTGCCCTTTCTGTCCCTTCATCTTCATTCCTGGAATAAAATCATTTACAGAGCTGCAGTCAGGATTCTTGAGATGATGCATGTGAAGAGTGTTGAACTCTCAAAAGGGGTTCTGTAAATGCCTGAGAATTGTTCTGCTTTTTCACAATACTCCTCAGTAGGTTGCATGACCAACTGGTGAGTGTCATTGCTAGGGATCCTTGGGGCATTCTGCTTATTTATCACCAACCTCTGGCTTCCTACAGATACACGTGGTTATTTTTTTTGCTATTTTCCTCTGACTGCTTCCCTACATAGCAATAAATAGCATGCAAAACTGACTTGACGTTGACACCGAATCTTTATCACTGTCACCTAGCTTAACCTTGGTCCCCTGTGTTCTCTTACATAAAGAAATGGCTTGAATGTACCCAGAACATAAAAGTAACATTTCTTGTTTGTTTATTTCATCTTCCAAGGAGCTGGGGTGGCATACATAGGAATTATCCCGTTTTATCTATACACACTAGCCCTGAAGTAATACAACAAATTTAGAGTCCAATGGCACCTTGGTCCCTGCCACATGGCAGGGAAAAGGATGGCTGCATTGCGGCTAATCAGAGCCGCACCAAAGTTGAGACACCGTGGCGGGATCCCACGGATCCCCTGAGCCACGGCGCATCGCTCCCTGGCACGATCAGATGCCGGGGAGGAAGAGTCGGATGGGAGGGGGAGGCTGCCGAACTGCGCATGCCCGAGCATGCGCAGTACGGCCGAGGGCCGGGATGCGCCGGCGCAAGGCCGGCCGATCCCACGTCCCGGCTTGAGGCGCTGTACTGGATACAACCACCTAGGTAGGTGGTTCTTTTTTAGTGCGCGTTATCGGCGGTTGGGACGGATCAGGGACGGGCAGGCAACGATTCCCAGATGTTGCCGTGGGATCGTGCCCATTTGCTCCGCCCCTATTCCGTCCCCCTCCTGGCCCAAACCGCCTCGTATGAACAGGGCCCTTTAAGACCAACAAAGGTTTATTCAAGGTATGAGCTTTTGTGTGAAGTAAGTTTAGATAGTGATTGGTTCAAGTTCATTTAGGCAGCTTCATGGCTGAGGAGGGATTTGAATTCAGGACTACCCATTTGAACACTCTTCGATGAGTTAGTCAAGCTCAGGAAAGGCATAACTCAAAAACCTCCTCTTTCACATGTGCTTATCTTAGAGATGGTTCAAATATGGCAGAGGGTCATTATGATGTACTTTGACAACCGCTGCATGTTTTAAGCAAAGTTAAAGATCAACATGATATATGCTGAGCAGTCGGGAGATGCCTTCACAACATTCACCAGAAATGCTCTCAATGGTTAAACTCTGGGAAAGGCACTGACTGGCTAGTGCTTGTAACATCACCAAAAAATCCTTCCTCAGAACAGTTTTTTAACTGACTTCAAAACGTTTTGGGTTTCTGTTTTAAATAAGGTTAAAAGTGGACATATTAACAGATAAAAATACAAGCTTCAGTTTCTTAAACGCAGATCAGTTTGGCTAAATTGTAAGGGGAGGGGCAAGACACCATTCAGTGTGATAGAAACTGTCATGCAGATTGGAAAGCCAAGAGGCAACTGGGTTCACACCAGGATGAAGAATTCCTTGTGACTGCTAAATGTGACATCTGTCTCCACTGCAGGTTAGTCAGAGCCTGCAAGCTTGTCCTTCCCTTTCAACATGTGCTGGATCATTATGAAAGAAACACGTAATTCCCAGATTAAAGAGCAGCAAGCTTTAACACATGGGGCAATTATAATTCGTGAATCAAGTGGGAAGCATAAGGAAATGGATACCACGGTTATAAGGACAGGACAGAGATGGAACAAATGATTTTAGCAGAAATGTTTTCAGTTGATTGAAGAGCAGTGACATGAAGGGAGAGAATTCCAGGTGAAAGCTGCAGTACATCAGTGGTTCTTATGTGAGTCTTCATTCCCACTTTACAGGCTGTGGGACATTGGGTGTGCAAAATTCCATGGAAAGGTAGACTCCTGAGACAGGAGTTGCCCTTTTCCTCCATCAGCAAATACCTAGATAAACTGATTATATTGGTGATGGTGCGGGGTTGTGTGTGTGTGTTGAAGAACTGGGCTGTGAAACACTTTTCAGATTAGGAGTTGTGATATCATCAACTAGAGTTCCTAGTGGAGAAAGGTTCTTGTGTAAAATTAATGTGTGCTCTCTCGCCTTTTTTCAGAGTAACTCTATATTGAAGCTTGCATTAGCTATGTTTTTAGAAGGCCATTATATTCCAGGGTTTAAAAACCACAAGTGCAACCAAACTTGGAGTAGGCTGTGCCTTCCCTGGCCCACTTACTTTGTATGAGAACCTGGTAGAACCTGGGGAGGTGAAGGTTTGGGGAGGGGAAGGTTTGGGGAGGGGAGGGACCTGAGCAGAGTACAGTGCTATAGAGTGCACCCTCTAAAGCAGCCATTTTCTTCCAGGGAAACTGGTCTCTGTAACCTGGAGATCAAGTGTAATTCCAGAAGATCTCCAGGCCCCACCTGGAGATCTGCAACCCTAATTATTAGTAATAGCATTTATATCTTAGGCCCCGGCCACATGGCAGGTTTAGGCCCAGAAGAGGGACGGATCGGGGGCGCAGCAAACGGGCGCGATCACACCGCAACATCTTGGAAGCGGCGCGCACCCGTCCCCGATCCGGCCCTTTAGGCTGAAAATGCGCATAGAAGAAAAACCTAGAAATAGGTAGGACTTACCTGAAACAGCGCAGCAAGCACGGCCGTGAGATCACCGGTGCGCCCATCTACAGGAGCAATCGAGGCTCCCGGCCGAACTGCGCATGCACACACATGCGCAGCCGGCTGCCTCGCGCTCCCTTCCGTGGCTCCCCCCCGGCATCTGATCATGCCGGAGAGCAACTGCGCAGCGGCTCAGGGGATCTGTCAGATCCCGCCGCCGTGTGTCTCTTTTGGTGCAGCTCTAAAAAGCCACACTTTGGCCGTTCTTTCCCCCCTCCCCCGTGTGGCAGGGGCCTTAGATGGCTTTTTAAAAGGGCTGTCAGCTACTGTCAGCCCTCTAGGCTAAATGGGATCTTCATGTTCAAAGGCAGTTTACCTCTGAATATCAGGTAAAGGAGCAACAGAGAGGCACTGCTGCCTTTGTGCCTTGCTTGTGGGTTTAATGGAGGCATCTGGTGCGCCACAGTATGAAACGGAATATGGAGCAGATGGTTATCTTGCTGCAATCTTTGCAACAACTCTGTATGGCAGGCCATTATTATTATCCTTCTTGCAAGAGTGGCTTGCCCATCGGTAGAGGCGCTTAGTCTTCTGACCCGTCAGTTAGCCATTAAACTGAAGCAGCATATAATTTTCATCAGCTTCCCGAAGCAGACAAATTTTAATGGTATTTGGGTTGAGCAACAGTGCTTAACTCCTGCAGTGAGAGGTACTGAGCTTCCCTGTGGTATCTGGGACACCCTAATCCTAGATTCATCATGCATTCCAAGGAAATACCTGACTGGGAACATAGCTATGAGGATATGTCTAGCCACAATGATTTGTGCCTTAGTTGCATTTAGACTGGACTATTGCAATGCGCTCTACTTGGGGCTACCCTTGAAGAGTGTTTGGAAGCTGCAGCTGGTGCAGAACACTGTGGCTAGACTGCTAGTTGGGGCCAGCTGTTGGAAGCATGCAACCCTGATACTGTAGCGGTTCCACTGGCCTCTGATCTGCTCCCAAGCCCAGTTCTAGGTGCTGGTTTTGCCCTTTAAAGTCCTACATGTCTTGGGACTGGGGTATCTGAAAGACCATTTTCTCCTATATGTTCCTGCCGTGGAATTAAATTCATGGGAAGATGCTCTCCTGGCTGTCCCACCAATTAAAAACACGCATTTGGTGGGTACACAAGAGAGGGCCTTTTTCATGGCTGCCTAACAATTTTGGAACAACCTCCCCAGGGAGGTGAGGTGACCCCTCCTGGTCAGTCTCCAGGAGGCAGCTGAAGACGGTTTCATTTTGGACTACATTTTGATTGATTTAGCTTATATTCCTGGCAGCCCTAATTACAGTTTTTAAACTGTGATACTTATGGGTTTTATAATTGTTGTTTTATTGTGTTATTTATAATGTTTTATTTATATTGCAAACCTCCTTGAGTTCCACAAGGGAGAAAGGCAACTGGTGACCCCCTCCTGGTCAGTCTCCAGGAGGCAGTTGAAGACGGTTTCATTTTGGACTGCATTTTGATTGATTTAGCTTATATTCCTGGCAGCCCTAATTATAGTTTTTAAACTGTGATACTTATGGGTTTTATAATTGTTGTTTTTATTGTGTTATTTATAATGTTTTATTTATATTGCAAACCTCCTTGAGTTCCACAAGGGAGAAAGGCAAATGTTTTAAACAAAGAAAGAAAGAAACAAATAGAGGGTATAATGAAGGGCTCCTGCACTTGGAGAGGGGAGCTGCATCCTTACTATCCCCATTATCTCAGTGTGGGATGAAACGGTTGCTGCACAAGCTGCTGTTTTATTCGTATGTTTCCCTGCACTTAGTATTAGGAGGGCATCAAACATATTCCGTTCATCTGCGGATGCCAGTGTGGGATTGCTATGCTATTATGACCCCCATATCCTGGCCGTGCAGTAAGCTAAAAATCTGAATGAGAAGATGAGGGTTTTAGCACCGGAGTTGGGATTAGAAGTGAAGTGGAGTAGTACAACATATGATGGACATAGCAGCTTGCTGCTCAGACTACGCGTTGCCTGCTTGCTCGACCCATTTTACCCCCTTCAGATGTGACACATTAGAGCCCATCTCACCTTGCGCAATGGATTTATATAAACACCACCAACAATGCAACTATTCAGTCTACAAAAAAGATGGAGAGAGGGAGAGGCTAGCATATTCAGGCTAGTAAGTGGAAACCTTTCTATGTGGCTTTTATCAATGTTAATATAAAGCTTTTAGTCGAGGGAGCTTCTGTTTATGTTTTCTGAAAATTGCTCCAAGCTAGTCCTTCCCCCCTTGCTTTTCTTTAGAGATTCTGTTTGTTGAGTGTACAAAAAGTACAAGTGTACGTTACGCACACACACAAAAAACCCCCACAACATCCTCTCTGCTGCTATTTAGACTCCCTGCCCCCACCCCATGCTGCCCCTAATGCTGAGAGCATAAACCAATTTGGCTTTTGAGAATAAAGGCTGACCACAAAGCTCCGATAATGCTGCTCTTTCCTGAGCTTGGGCATCCCTGCCGTTCCTCTGGTAGGACTGCTTGGTGGCATACAGTAACAAACCCCATAGTACTGGTAGCTCACCGTGTGCTGCAGAGTAGCTGCAGGACTCCAAGGAAGACCCAAGGGAAAAAAATCACAGGAAAATCTGCTCTTTAAAAAAAACACTTATTTCCTATGCTTTTCTCTGTGCTGCTTAGCCAATAATGTCATTTCTGGTGTAGTTCACGGTCTGTTTCTAGGTTAGAGCTAGGTTTGCCAACCTCCTGGTGGCACCTGGAGATTTCCTACTATTATAATTGATGCCCAGATGACCCAGATCAATCCTCCTGGAGAAAATGGCTGCTTTGGAGAGTGTACTGTATAACATTATACCCTGCTGAGGTACCTCCCCTCTCCAAACCCCGCCCTCCCCAGGCTCTGCCCCTAAAATCTTCAGGTATTTCCCAATCCAGAGTTGGCAGCCCTAGGCAGAACAAAACTTGGTGACAGGCTCGGATACAGGGAATCAGCTCTGGCAGCTTTTCATTACTCAGAAGTAGTTCTCTTTAAAGAAAAGATTGGCATCTCCAGTTAAAAGGACCAGGCAGTAGGTAATGTGGAGGACCTCTGCCTGGGACCCTGGAGACTGGTCTTATTCAGTACAAGGCAGCTCCGTGTGTGTGTTCATGTGAGATCTCTGGATTATAGTATACATGGGCCACTGGGGTGACTTAGCTACAGAGCTCTAGCCAGTCATCCTCACAAGATGCGGCCAGCACGTTTCCAGGTAGAGTTTCAAAGAGACTACAGTCAGTGACTTTTCTTGTAACTAAGGCTGCATGCACGCATACATCATTAGACATTGCTGGGGTGAAAGTGATTTAGATTTCTCACCGGTATGGTCTCTCTTGGGGCTCAAAGCAGAAGGCATGAAGACCACTTTGGCCACTTTCTAACTATTCCTGAGAGCTTATTTTTACCCCCAGATATTGAGCTACCATTGTGCTATAGCAATTATTTGCAAATTGATTTCCCTATGAGGACAGGACATTTGAGTTGTAAATGGCGGATATAGTGCAACAGGAGCCCAGAATCCCGTAATGGATGGATGTCTTTTGACAGGAACTTCTGAAACACCACTGTTTGTGTGCATTTGGTGTCTATGTATTTATTTACTTCATTTATATCCCGCCTTTCTCCCCCTTGGTCTTCTCGCCACCATTTTATCCTCATAAAAACCCTGTGAAGTAAGTTAGCCTGAGAGTGTGTGATTGGCCTGAGGTCATCCACCGAGCTTCTGTGGAAGAATGAGGACTCAAACCTGGTTCTCCCAAATCCTAGTCCAACACTTTATCTACTACACCATACTAGCTCTCAAGTACCAATAGCATCAGGAATTTACGTGGGAAACCCCCCCACACACACATACTCTATTCAGGTTTTTTTCTATAAAGAAACTAGCATCAGGAATTTACGTGGGAACCCCCCCACACACACACACATACTCTATTCAGGTTTTTTTAACTTTGCCAGTTTAGAAGCTCCTTACCTATACACCGTAAGGAAATAATTTCCTCAAGTTCCGCCTCCACCATTCTCAGTACCCAATCAGGCGAACAGTCATGGTGGCTTAAAGGCTTCCCCACACACACACACATCCCCCCCACACCCCTCCAAATGACTCAAATATGGCAAGGATGATGGGAATCTTCAGCCACTATGAGTCCTGGGTGGGCAGAGGTAGGCAGGTCAGCGGGTGAGGTTTGGGCCAATGCCACTTTCTAGACCCCAGCCACCACTGATTCTTTCCCCCCTCCTAGAAATGTTGTTGTTCTAAAAGCAAGATCTTATTTGTTTCAGAGAGAGGTGTCATGTTGCAAATACAACAACTTTAAAAACTATTTAGATGAAGCTATTTCATGCTGGAGGTGGACCGATGCAGCCACTGGCCCCGCTTGGGGGATTAGAGAGGTGGCAACTACTTGAAGGAGGGACCATGGCTCAGTGGTAGAAAACTGGCCTTGCATGCAGAGGTTCCCAGATTCAACCCCTGGCAGCTGCAGTTAAAAAGGATCAGGCAGTAGGTGAACAGTAGTAGAACTTTGCCCAAGACCCTGGAAAGCCACTTCCAGTCAATATTGGCCTTGAGAGACCAATGGTCTAACTCAGTATATGGCAGATTCATATATGTCTTCACCCTTGTTCTGGACCTGCATAACTGGAAAACCAGACAGGCAAAGACTCTAGTACCATCCAGAAAAATCAAGAACATATCAAAGAACAGGGCATCTGATGAGTAAATCCAAATGTAGTAAGAAGTGTCAAAAGTAGGCAAGTAAAAGCAGGAGGAAAGCACACAGACTAGGCCAAGAAATTGTGTTGCACCCTCAAACACTGCCTCAGCCCTGACAATCACCTCTTCTGTGAGCCAAGTTGAGTATGTCCTGCTAGACAACACAGCAACATAGGCTACCTCTTCACAGATGTTTCGTTTCACCTTTGCTTCCAAACCAGAGTGCCTTTTTACAAAATCATCCACATGTCTACATCCTCTAATCTTTTGTAAAAGTCCAAGATGTGTTCCCACTGTCTGGAACAGAAGGTGCGCCGTTTTCAAAAGTCCCTCCAAATTGGCACCATATTCTCTCCATCAACCCCTCCTAGTTACCATGTCCCCTGCTGAGCCACCAGAGGTCTTTAAAAGAAGTTGTTAACTTCTATAGAGCAATAATTTTACAACGACCTACTGCCACAATCTATTAATTCCTTTGAGCTCCTAGTTTTAGTGGGGGATTTTTAAACAAGTTTCTAGCTCTTTTAATTGCAGAGATGTAAGAGGGAAAGTTTTTGTCTGGATTGCCTGGAAAGAACAACGGGGAGAAGGTGCAAGATGGCTGGAGTAGGATGGGAATTCAGTGTTCAACCAATGGTATGGACGCTCCATTGTTGCTGCAAACACCTCTGCAGCAGCAGCATTAAAAGCAACATGGCGAATTTGCACTGTGTAGATGCAGCTATAGTTATGCATGTCTTCTCACTGTTCTCAACTGCCTGAACCCAGGGCAGAAACTAAATATACCTGGGAGATGCCACCTGTATCTTTAGGCTGCACAGCATCAAGCTGCAATTCCCTCCCTCCCTGCTTGCCTTCATCTCAGGCCGGAACTCTGAGAAAAGCCAAGGGCTGTGTACCTGCAGGCTGCTCAGGGACCTGACTAGATATGGTCCCTTTCCGTCCTCACCTGCCCTTGACCTCAATTTGCTGCCTCACCTGGGCATAGCACACAGACAAAGCACAGTGCTAACAGCTTCTGGGGCTGGCAGGAGCTCCCACAGGCATAGAAAATGCCACCATCATTGCTGCTAGCAAGGTGTGGGGCCAGAGCTCAGCAACCAGCCCCAGGAATTAAGTTGGCTGGTGGTGTAGGAGCTGGGATGCAGCTGGTGGAGGTGTGATGGTGGGGAACTGGGATGCCCCGCAGAGTAAACATGGAATTGTCTGACCCTTTCCAGTATCTCTCTCTATATTTTAAAAATTACTCTTTC
>NW_015173130.1:785225-786947 GCF_001447785.1 Gekko japonicus
TTTTTAATTCACTAGTGGGTTAGTAAATAATCGGATGACAGTTCAGTGAACCTTGCTAAAAGTTTTTATCAAAGCTGTCTGTAATCAGGTGTCAGGTCTTGGTGTGTTCATGAGATGAATGACCTTAATCTGTTAAATGTGCACTCGCCAGAATACCTTACTTGCTGGAAGGGATTCAGAAAAAAAAATCGGTTTACTTTAATCTGATGAGAGGGCTCTTGGAAGATTCTAATTGGTTTGCAACCCGGAAGAGCAGTTTGGTGGCTAAAAAAGAAAGCAAGAGGAATCCCCATATGGAACAAAGTTGTACAGCTGAACTCAGTGTATTCCAGGATGAATTAGCATCTGCAGCAAAATAGTATTTGTGAGCCATTTTTGACATCGTAAGTAGCATTTTTAACATTAGGATGAAATGCTTTTACAATATATACTTATATTCCTCCTTTCTTCCCGACATAGGTCTCCGGGGTAATAGGATTAAGAATAATGTATTAAGGCAATTAAAAATCAGAATCAACAGCCAGTATACAAAAAAAAAAGTAGCCAGTCAGGCCAGGTAGTCAGTCAGGCCCGTCGCCAGAAAAAAAAA
Organism: Gekko japonicus; assembly: GCF_001447785.1. Classification (NCBI taxonomy): domain Eukaryota; kingdom Metazoa; phylum Chordata; class Lepidosauria; order Squamata; family Gekkonidae; genus Gekko; species Gekko japonicus. The sequence continues at coordinate 785,815 of NW_015173130.1, forward strand.
ATGGGGGGGGGGCACGACGTCACTTCTGATTTCACAAACATAATAAAATAAAGATAAAAATAATAAAATAAAAATAAAGCAGTGGTTGGGCAGCTGCTGCTTGGCTGGATTTATTGCAGGAGGCGAAACCCAGCCCAGTTCCCCACCGCCAAGCCAAGCATCAGACCCAAGTAGGACTTGGGCATGCCGGGGTCTCTTTTGCATCCACCCCGCCTTTTTTTAAAAAAAGCATCACTTGGGAGCAGAAGTTTGGGACTCTGCTTCTCCCTCCCTTGCAGCACTCCGCTTCCTGACTTTGTCAATTTCGGGCATTTGTGCCCCCCAGCTTTTCACTACCACCACCCCACAAGCTGCACTCTAACCTCTCAAAGGAACATAGGCCCGGTCTCTTTCTTGCATAGAGGAAGAAGGGGTGGGTTGGTGGAGAGTCACTTCCTGCCAGACCCCCCTCCCATGGGAAGGTAGCTTGTCTGCAACTATTAGGCAGACGTTCGACCATTCTGGCCTCCCCTGTTTATGGCCCCTCTCCCAGTGCCTGCTGACAAATAATAATACTGAGCACTGGAGCACCTATATTCACCTGATAGGATGCATGGGGTTTGATAATAGCACCCCCCCAGCCTAAGGGTAACAGTAGAGGAAGGAAAGGGCAGGGAACACAAGGTTCAAAAGACCTGGAACTTACACTTAATAGCTTACCCATCCCCCACTCCCCTCACAAGCTGCACTCCAACCTCTCTAAGGAACAGGAACTGACACGGATGGTGTGGTCACACGGCAAGCTTACCATGATTTGTTCCCACTGTAGATTTGATCAGGAAGGTTTTTTCGGGTTGGGATGACCACACATCCCTCCCCGAACTGCTTGCATCATGCAACGAGGCAGGAAGTTTTTTTTCGGGTTGGGATGACCACACATCCCTCCCCGAACCGCTTGCATCATGCAACGAGGCTCTGGGCACCATTCAGTATCTGCACCGCCGCTTGGGTGGCACGGCTTGTTTAAAAAAAAGAAAAGAAGAATTGGCTTTGCACGTGCACATATACACATGGCTGAATCACCGCTCCCACCGGGACTCGCCATACTCCCTTGTTCTTGTGGGTTCCCCCCCCCCAAAGCAAACAAAATTAAT
>NW_015173130.1:787006-825278 GCF_001447785.1 Gekko japonicus
GGGAGACGGATGCGGGCATCTGATTAGCAATTTTAAATGTGAAACCTGGTCAAAATGACTGTGTGACCACGGCCTGAATATAGCAGAAACGGGAGCACGTGCAGTTGCCTCCAGCCCATCCTGCAGGAGCCTGTTGGGTGGAGAGCAGGTGTCTCTTGCTGGCCCTGAGCCTAAGTGTGCCACGCTGGTCAGGGGGAGGGCGGGTGGGCCACCATGCAACCGAGTAAAAAAAAGGATCCAGCCAGGTGAGCTGGACTTGGGGTGGAGAGCAGGAGGGCCAGGACAAATTTGGGGTTGGGCATGAGCCCCAGGGAGCCCCACCATGGCTACGGGCCTTAGTCAATTGGCCTTCTTCAGTGGTCAAACAATGTTGTTACACAGTGGCTCCAGACATTACAATAATGATACAGCTATTTCTTAAACTTGGACCAAGTTGAAATTGTTTTATAATCTGTGACCTAAGGCAGAGATATAATTCAGATAACCTACTGCCCTGGGCAGGTACACAAGACTTGAATAGTAAATCAGTTGTGTACGTTCCTCTCCTGGTCCAAAAATATTTTTTAGATGCAGACTGGAGCCAATAGTATGTAATAGTACAAAACTAAAGAAGGCCAGTTGGCCAAAACCAAAAATGGTCTATGTTTAAGATAATGTATGATTTTATTCTGATTTGAGGCTACTATTTGGGGCTACCTTTGTTCTATCTAATTTGTAATAATTACCTGCATTTTTGTATATTTGGTAATATTGATGTTTTAAGTTTAGATATAGAACTGTTGGACCCTCACATTCTGACATTTTAAACCATTTTGGTTCTTAATTCATTCCAATGTGCCACCACAGTGGTTAAGTGCGTGGACTCTAATCTGGGAGAACCGGGTTTGATTCCCCACTCCTCCACTTGCACCTGGCTGGATGACCTTGGGCAAGCCGTAGTTCTGATAAGAGCTGTTCTTGAAAAAAAGAGCAGTTTCTGTCAGAGCTCTCTCAGCCCCACCTACCTCACAGGTGTCTGTTGTGGGGAGAGGAAGGGAAAGGAGTTTGTAAGCTGCTCTGAGACACCTTTGGGTAGTGAAGGGCGGGGTATAAATCCAATCTCTTCTTCTTCTTCTTCTACTACAGAAAAGATCCTCTTCTTCATGGCTGCCTGCCTTATCTCCAAAGGCACCTGGAACAGGTGTATAGAATAAGATCTTATGGGCAGGTTATTATGTAAGTAGGTGTCCTTAAGATACTAAGGTCTCAAGCCATTTAAGGGGCCAAACGTTTGACCGCAAACTGGCAGCAGTGCTAAGTTTTAGACAATACTGTAATATGGTTGAACATGTGATATCTAGATTATAACCAAGCTGCCCTGTTGCATGCCAACTGATATTTCTGAACAGTCTTTGAAAGGGCCAAATGTGGTCCTTGGTTATTCTTGAATATTTGTACAGTCAAACTGTCTGGGATCGGTGCACAATGGTTGCCAGGATTAGGACCCTAACACAACCTGCATGAAGTAGCTGCATGGTGTAAGCACTGTCTCTGAGGTGACTGATCCAAGGAATGGGTTTGTCCAACCTTGGGTAATAATAATGCTGTATTGTGTGAAGGCCCTGACTTGGGTGGTCTAGGCTAGCTAGGGTTGCCAAACCCTCCGGTTTGCCAGGGGTCCCCCGTTTTGGGAGGGGTTTGCCAGGGCCCCCCCATTTTGGGAAGCCCCACCCTCAACACCCCCAGCCACCCATCTCTCTCCCTTTAAGTGTGTGGAACCCGTGTTTCCTCCCAAGCCTGATCTCCGCAAGCTTGCAGGGAAATGCCAGCTTCGTGCTCTTAAAAGGGAAACGCGGCTGCTCTTAAAGGGGAAACGCCGGCTCTTGCATTTAAAAGGGAAACGCTGGCTCCTTTAAGTGCAGGGAACTGCTGTTTCTAGAGATCTGGCGCGTGGGGGGGGCCGGGACGTCCCCAATGTGATGTCATCACATCGGGGATGCCCCACCCCCTCCAGGAACGCCCCCAAAGTCCCCCGCTGGGGGTGGAAGATGGACTTGGCAACCCTGAGGCTAGCCCAATTTTGTCAGCTCTTGGAAGTTAAGCATGGTTGACCTTGGCTGTGGTCACACGGAGCATTAGGCACGCTAGAGGGACGGAAGATAGGCAGAGTTTCTGGGCGTGATCTCACCGGCACATCTGGGAAGTGTCGGGTTCCCGTGGCGTAACCGAGGCTTCCCGCCGAAGACGCGCAGTAAAAAACTAGTACCTAGGATGCGCACACGCACCCAAGGGAGCATGCGCACATTTGAGTTTAAATTAAAAAACAACCAACCCGTTTGCCCCGCGCCCCGCTTCTTTGCCGCACCGCAGGACAGTGGAGTTATCGGCACCTCTCCCCTACCACGGGACCTCGATCGGTAGGTCTGATCAAGCAACCGCACGGATTTTAGCCCCGTGGCTAACAGCCATGTTTCCCCTCTGCATTTTCCTCCACCAAGGAATTCCAGGGTCACTATGCAGAGGAAGGCAATGGCCAACCACCTCCAAACATCTCTTGCCTTGAAAACCCTATGGGAATTGCCGTGTATGTGTAAAATGGTGGCATTTTACACACACATACACATTGTGCGAAGACTATTTAACTATAGTACTTATCTTGGGGCCACTGGAGTGCTTTTGCAGACAGAGGGATTTCCACCAGTACAGCATGACTCCCTTGTCTACCCCTCCTGTTGCAGCCCCCAGTGCCCCCTGAAATACTGTGAGGAGGAAGTGAGAAAGGCGTATTCTATGGGAAGAAGTCCTTCCATTTCTTGAAAAACTCTAATGGGTCCAGGCCATTATTGTTTTACATTTCTTTATTTATATCCTGCTTTTGTCCCCAAGCCCCCTTGTCCCCTGCTTAGAACATCACTTCCTTCTCCTCCATTCTCTCACAACAACAACTGTGTAAACTAAGACTGAGAGAATTTGAGTGGTCCAAGGTCACCAGCAAGCTTCTGTGGTAGGGCTGGGGCTCAACTCTGGGTCTCCCAGGATTCTATCCACTACACTATGCACTACCCAGAGGTGTCAAACTCATTCGTTATGAGGGCCGGATCTGACATAAATGTCACTTCGTTGGGCTGGGTCATATGTGCCATAAAATGTAATACCAGTTACTGCAGATATAAAATTAATAAAGGATACAGGCAAACCTAATTAACGATATTATTTTTTACTCAAAATACTAACATGCTTAAAACATTAACAGTCTTACAGCATTTCCTTACAGTATCTCTCTGTTGCCCACCCTCCCACCTCCACCGCCCATTACGCATTAGCACTGGGACAGTATACAGGGACATAATGCCCAGCCTCTGTCACCTGGCAGTAAACGTAATCAGTTGGTTGCGGGCCGGATAAGAGCCCTGCAGGCCGTATGTTTGACACCCCTGCCAGCTCTCAGATGTTGTTACTCTTGATTTCTGCTTGTGTTAAACCAGACTCCAAATAATAGGGACCAATCTGTTAACTCAGGGTGCTTTAAAATATAAAGATGGCTATAAAAGCAGCTTCAGATGAAAAGGCATGGCTATGCAAGGGCAGGGTGTGTCCTGTTTCTTGTTTTGCATTACTCACATTACCAGGAATCAGCAGAACTCGGGCTGGATGTTAACCCTCCATCATGCCTAGTCGCTGCGTGACTGTGCCAGATCTTCAAGGAAAACTCTTTTGAGTGTTTTTGAAAGAGCATTCTATGCTCTCTTCCTACACTTTATTTTTTTTTTGGGGGGGGGAAGCAGTTTATTAATCATTTGTTGCAGCAACCGAAAAAAGGTTGTAGATCCAAACACAAAATGAGTTTCCTTGCTGGCATCCACTTTATAACGTCAACCAAATACAGCAAATCCAGTGTTAATTTCCTGCAGGGCTAAATTTATTTCATTTTTACCCATGTAATCACTAGGTAGGCAGTAATGACCTCATATTTTTCCACTTAATGTACACTTGGCTAAATGGAATGCTGGACCCATATTTTTGTTATATGTTAATTAATGTAGACTAGAACCTTCAAACACATCGAGCTTCTTGGGACAAAGTAAGAATTAGTGCTCAGACCTCATTCCAACAAAGCAAGGCATTGATTTTAATTTAGATTAGCACAAACATTTGCTGTGAATCATAACTGGCTATTCCAACCTTTTTCACCTGTTCCCGGTCTCTGTTCTGTGTGAACATTTACTGTTCGGGGCACTGAATGTTCTCTCTCTCTGTGTGTTTAGTTACTGTGAACAGCTCCATTTATGACTGCTGTCCCTTACAGAAATTCAGATGATAAAGGGTGAGGTGTAACTCACACAGCTTGTTTCTGATTCCCTCTTTCCACCCAACCTATTAGCTAAAAAGCCAATGCAGTTTTCATAGGTGTGGAACCAGCTTTCTGTTAAGTGCCAGATCTTTTGCAGATATCGGGCACTGGCTTGCAACTGTAACTAAATAACTAGCAATACATTTCGTATATATAACAAAAAATCTCTCAGAACACATTCTTGCACCAGTTAGGCACTTCTGATATTGAAGCATGTTCAGAGAACTCCCATTGAAGTCCCTGAGGACAAACCAGCAATTGATCACAACAAAGTCCTATTGAAAGCAGTGGAATGACAGGTGCAGCCCAGTCTTAATGTATGTTTACTTGGAATAGATCTTACTTTGTTCAATGGAACTTAGTTTTGAGGAAAGGTGGATGGTTGTGATAAATCCCTTTGCTTTTGTTGCAAGTAAATTTTGCTGGGTTTTCTCCTATGTGTTCCCTTTGGCTGGATTATACCTTCAATTATATGAAAAGTTAAGCCATACTTTGAAGACTATTTAAATGCTGCCAAATAAGGAAACTTAGAAATATGGATAATTCTTGCCCTAACTTGAAAGTATTCTTAACTCTGTACAATGGTGAGAGGTAATAGAAGGAACATTCCCATAAACCATTGGTTAATTGGGTGCCAACATTAAATTTTTTAAATGATTAAATAAAACCAGAGTTTTAAGAGGCGTGATTTATTTTCTATCCTGTTACCCGCCCCCGCCCCAAATATTAATGATGTAAATGTTAATCAGCATAAAGTTTACACCTTACAACTGGAAGCAGGGACTCTAAGCAGTTGTATGGTATAAAATAATGTCTAATGAATCACAAAGAAAAGATGAGTTTACAGGTAATTTTTTCCCTCCTATTCAGAGCCTTGTCTCCCAGAACATTCCTAAGAAGTTTCATGGTCATTTTCACTTCGTTTGATTAGAGAAAATGAAAAACTCCAAAATGTATAAGTAACTTTATAAAACTAATATTTTTTAAATACCAGGATTCTTTTAGTAGTTCAAAGATTTCTGCAATATCTCTTTTACTTACATATGTTTATCCAAAAAAACTCAACTGTACATTTCACAATCACTGTTGCATAAAACATTGTATAAGAATATTATGAAAAGACAGAATTATCCCCTGCTTAACCATTTCCTTCCCATCCCGGTCCTTCTACCATCCCCAGGAAAATCTGCTTAACATTCAGGTTGCACCCAGTCCAAGAAGTGGAAACATAAAAAAGCTTTTCTATATCTGACTCTGTTTTTCCATATTGTCATTTCCCCTCAAGTTAACTCATTTGCATGTTGTCAGTGCAGCCTACCATTCTGCACAGTCAGTATTCAAAGGGGGTCCAGGAACACTAGGCTGAATCCTATAAACTGCTCACAGCGGCAAATTTTTCCTCATTTTCCTCACCGGAGACTCCTGAGAAGCCAGTGCTGGCGGTCAAGGGGGTCTCATGGGCAAGAGACATGGGAGAAGGGGTTGAGACAAGTAATCTGATGAAACTGTCCAGTTTCCGTTTTGCACAGACATAGCAGAGCAAGGTTTCCATTCACATAAAAGGGAGGAGGTGCGAATTTACTCAGTTCCCCCCCTCCTCACTGCAGCTTCCCATGCCCTTATGGCATTTGGTCCGCAAGGCTGTCTTGACCATTGGTTGTTGGGTCGGGACTTCGAGGACTGCCGGCAAAACAGTAAGTTGTGAGTACTTTCCATTCACACTTTGTAGGATCCAACCAACAATGTTTTGGCCTCTTGGGCTGCCATCTCTAATACATTTTCCCCCTTTAAATTAAGACTTTCAAAAGCAAGAAATCGCAAGTAGATAAATAGGTACCACTTCAGTGCGAAGGTAACAGCGTTCCATGTGCCTTGGTGTTTAGTCATGCCGGCCACATGACCACGGAAATGTCTTCGGACAGCGCTGGCTCTTCGGCTTTGAAACGGAGATGAGCTCCGCAACCCTAGAGTCGGATTTGACTGGCTTTCAAGCAAGGGAACCTTTACCTTTACCTATAGTCTTAAGTGTAAGGATGTGGCCAAGATCAAGATAATTCATTCCACAATATTCCCCATTACTGTGTATGGGTTTGAAAGCTGGACAATAAAGACAGCTGACTGGAGGAAAGCTGGTTAGTTTGAAATGTGGTGTAGGAGGAGAGTTTTACGAATACCATGGACTGCCAAAAAGACAAGTAAGAGGGCTCTAGAGCAATCAATCCTAAACGCTCCCTGGAAGCTAAAATGACTAAACTGAGGCTATTGTGCTTTGGTCACATTATGAGAAGACTCACTGAAAAAGACAACAATGCTACGAAAAGCTGAAGGCAGCAGGAAAAGAGGAAGACCCAACATGAGATGGCATGACTCAATACAGGAAACCACGGCCCTCAGTCCACAAGACCTGAGCAAGGCTGTTAATGATAGGATGATTTGGAAGTCATTAATTCATAAAAAGGTAAAGGTTTCCCTTGCTTGAAAGCCAGTCAGATCCGACTCTAGGGATCTCCGTTTCCAAGCCGAAGAGCCAGTGCTGTCCAAACACTTCTCCATGGACATGTGGCCAGCATGACTAAACGCCAAGGCACACGGAACGCTGTTACCTTCCCACCGAAGCGGTACCTATTTATCTACTTGCGGTTTCTTGTTTTCGAACTGCTAGGTTGGCAGGAGTTGCCATAAGTCAGAAGTGACTTGACAGCGCTTAGCACACAGAGATCAAATGTATCCTAGCCACAGTACCTCAAAGGCTACATTTAAGAAGAACTTGCTGTTTTGGGGGGATTTCTGTATTTGTGTGTGCGTGGAAGTCATGTTGACCCAGCCCCGTAGCTAGGGAATTCTTTGGGAGGGGGCCTTGGGGGGGCCCACCAGCTAATTAAATGGAAGTACAGTGCAGGTGGTAAGTTGGAGCACTTTGGGGGCAGCCCTGGAGGGAGGGGGCCCAGAAGAAACACAAGGGGGCCGGGCCCCGTGGGCCCCATGTTAGCTACGGGCCTGTGTTGACCTCGGGTGATGGACCCCTACTGAAGGCCTGGAGGATATTCAGAGAGGTGGCTGAATAAAGCCTGCTCCTTTCCTCCAGGTGTGGTATTCCAAGGAAGTCTCCCATCCAAGTACTAACCACAGTTGGCCCTGCTTAGCTTCTGAGATTGGACAAGATCGGGCTTGCCTGGGCTATCCAGGTCAGGGCAAGAAGAACTTGCTCTTGAGTCGCAAATGACTCATATTGACCCCAAGTGAGGAGAGGAGGTGGTTTGCAATTGCCTTGCTTCACACTGCAACCCCAGTTTCCTTGGTGGTCTCCCATCCAAATACTGAACAGGGCTGACCTTGCTTAGCTCCTAGGCTCTAATGAGCTCTGGCTGATCAGGCTCCTGCTACATTTAAGCCTCCGTGTAAAACCATATTAATTACATGTTTTAACTGTTTTTAATGTTGGAAGGCAGCACTGATGTTGCTGAAAATGTTTTTTTAATCCAGTGGACATTTTTTTCCTAAAGAAACAGTGGTAAAAGATTAAATGTACATTAAAAATACATTTCAGAAAAGTAGCCATGTTGTTCTATCATAATGATGACACAAACGGCCTAGGGTTATGTGGTTCCTTACAAGATAATGATTTATTGTGGCATATGTTTTTGCAGACTAGAAGCATCTGATGAAGTGGGCTCCAGTCCATGGAAATGCATGCCACATGATTTTTTTAAAAATACTCTTTATTAAAAGCATTTAAGTGCTTGTGATGAGCATAACCTTTTATTTTAATAATAATACATCTTTGTCTGTTTGTTGATTGGGTAGTATGACATTTAAACCATGAGTGGAGCCCAGAGTTCTGCTATCCAAATTAATCAAAAAGGAATGAAGGTGGGTGAGATGGTGCCCTCAGGCAAGGGTAAATACTAGATAATCTAGGTTAATCTGACCACTGAAATGAAGCTTCAAAAAGATTACTTGTGTCAGCAAATAGCCACACTATAGATGGAACACTATCCAGAAACTCAGATTGGAATCCGTTCACAGCTGAGAAGGAAGAATTATATTCATGAACTCAAAAGCATTCACAATTCTTTAGTCTGTTACATCTATCATACTTTGTCAGTAATCTGACAAGAACCACTCAGCTTTGCTCATTTTCACCCTGCAGTATGTTTGATTAAAGAGATCTCATACCTGGATTAGGGTTGCCAGCCCCCAGGTCCAGGCAAGGGTTCCCCAGTTTCTGGGAGCTTCAATCCATCCACAGCCAGCTGGCCAGCGGGGGAAGCTCTACCCCAGGCACAACCACCCGCCAGCCACCCCTCTCCCTCCCCTCCTGCCCAATTTAAAGGGCTTCAGCCTCTCCTTGTGATCTTAATTTCCAGGCATGAACACAGGAGAGAAGAAATCCAGGTCCCAGGCCATGTAGGGCTATAAAGTTCAAAAACGAATACCTTGAATTGGGCTCACGACTGATCAGTCACCAGTGTGATTGCTGTAATATTGGAGTCATAGGCTCCCAAAAGTTGCCCCCAACTAGCAGTCTAGCTGCAACATTCTGCACTACTGCAGTTGTGCTCAGAGCTGTTACATACTTTGCATTTTTAAAATGTACATCTGTGACTTCTTTAAAAAATGTGCACCTTTATGTATTGATTAAAACATACCTTTCCTTCCCTTCCATATGGATTCACAAGGTGGTTTATGATATTCTAAAATTCTACAAACATCAGGCTATATCATGGGGGGGGGGCGAGATAATTACACAGGAAAAAGTAGTAGAGCCAGCTGAAACATTGCTAGCAGTATTCATCTATAAATCGAAAACTATCAATGAATCCTAAAGGTTCTCTGAAAGAGTATCAGCTTTGCTTGTTGCCTAAAAATGGAGCTAAACACACGCTGTCCAGGAAGGAAATATCACAGTTTCGATGGCCTTGCCCCTTCTAACGACATGAGCAGGGAGCTCTATGTTGGGTATGCCCACCAGTTTTTTTAAAGAACTTCATTTTCAGGTATTCAGGGGCTAATTTGGATTGAGACTGCAGAGTTTTTGTTGTTGTTGTTCAGTCACACAGTCGAGTCCGACTCTTCGCGATCCCATGGACAAGATCTCGCCAGGTCCTCCTGTTTTCCGCCGTCCTCTGAAGTTTGCTCAATTTCATGTTCGTTGCATCTATGACACTGTCTAACCATCTCATCCTTTGCCATCCCCGTCTTCTTTGACCTTCAACCTTTCCCAGCATCAGGGTCTTCTCCAGTGAGTGCTCCCTTCTCATTTGGTGGCCAAAGTATTTGAGCTTCAGTTTCATTATCTGGCCTTCCAGGGAACAGTCAGGGTTGATTTCTTTTAGGATTGACTGATTGGATCTTCTTGCAGTCCAAGGGACTCTCAAGAGTCTTCTCCAGCACCATAGTTCAAAAGAATCTATTCTTCGGCGCTCGGCCTTCCTTATAGTCCAATTCTCGCAGCCATACATGACTACTGGGAATACCATTGCTTTGACCATGCGGACTTTTGTTGGCAGGGTGATGTCTCTACTTTTTATCATGCTGTTTAGGTTCGCCATCGCTTCCCTCCCAAGGAGCAGGCGTCTTTTAATTTCATAGCTGCTGTCACAGTCTGCGGTGATCTGGGATCCCAGGAACGTGATGTCTGTCACTACTTCCACGACTTCCCCTTCTATTTGCCAAGGAGTGATGGGGCCGGATGCCATGATCTTAGTTTTTTTGATGTTGAGCTTCAAGCCCACTTTGAGTATGGAGGCTTAATAACTTCCTGTGCTGTTTTCCCAACCTGAGGTAGCCCCAGAAAGCCACTATTTGCCCCATTGGTCTTTAATGCACGTGGTCTCGTTGGGAATACAAAAGGTCCACAGGACAGCTAGAATTGGCCACACCTCTCTTTTAAGTGTGCAGTCATGGCCAGCCCAGGCCCACAGCTACATAACACGTGCAAAGGCATTCTCAGAAGGAAGAATCCATTTATATAAATGTCTCGATAGACTTGCTGGAGATAACAGTAGTGGCATGCCACTTGCCATTTGGTCTGTGTTTCATCCTTGCTTCCAAACAGTTTAATTTTTCTTCTTTTTAAAAATTGAGCTTATCCTTGGTGAGTGTGGGCCAGCATTCCCTGTTGGGCCAGCTGCATTGTTATCTGGCTCATTCTGCCTGGGACTCTTTGAGCTCATTCCCAGGATGCTGCTGTGGTAACATAATACAATAGCTCTTCCTTTGACAACAGTTGACCAGTGCTGTATGTGAGAAGCCGACACAACTAGACTGTAGGGGTTTGGAACAGTCAAAGAGGTGGGTTTTTTTATAAAAGGGGGTAATCTAATATTTGAAATATAATTTAAAGGAGTAAACATCTGCAGCAGAAGAAAAACAATATCACGGTCTTCCAGCATGTCACGGGACTCCTGTTTCCTCCTTTAGGGTGAAGTGTTTGGATAAAGTCGACTAACAATAGCATTATCTAAACTGTTTTTCTGGAACTGTTCTTATAATGGTTTCCTTTGGCCTCCCTTTTGAGGGAAAAGTGAGATGTCAATGACATCTGTAAAGGCTTTCAGAGTCAGTTCCCGCCTTCTGTAGGAAGCCGCTTTGTTGTTTGTATGCGCTGTCTTCTCAAGCAAGCTGTTAGCTCATGGAGGGCTTGTGGTTCATTGGTGAAGCACACACTTCACATGCAGAAAGGACCCAGCTTGACTCCTTGATATTTCATGTTAAAGGATTTCAGGTAGCAAGAGAGAGCCTTCCTCTGCCTAAGAGAATCACTGCCAGCCAGTCTGAACGATACTGAGCAAGACTTAGTATAAGACAAATCTCACATGTTTGGTTTGTATGAGTGTATGACACGTTTATAGGGAAAGGGGCTGTGGCTCAGTGGCACACCATCCACGTTGCATGCAGAAGGCCTCAGACAGCATTTTTGGAAAGAGAAAAAGTCTGTAATATAAAAGTCTGTAATACAACAGGAAGTGGTGGGTGCTACAAGCATGGACGGCTTCAAAAGGGAATTAGATAAGCATATGGAGCAGAGGTCCATCAGTGGCTACTAGCCACAAGGTATAGCTAGGGGCTCTGGGGCAAGTGATGCTCTGTCTTCTTGGTGCTTGGGGGGGGGGTCAACAGTGGGAGGGCTTCTAATGTCCTGGCCCCACTGCTGGACCTCCTGATGGTACCGGTATTTCTGGCCACTGTGTGACACAGAGTGTTGGACTGGATGGGCCTTTGGCCTGATCCAACATTGGCGTCTCTTATGTTCTTATGTTCTTAATAGAATGATTCAGGAGGGGGCTGTTGGGAAGTGGATAGGATTGTAGTCTATTTCACCATTTAGTACATGCATTAACTTGCTCTCAGTGTATTGGCTATGGGATGTCCTCATCTTACACTGTTGTTTTTTTTACATTGTCTTCTAATGTTGTAATCCTAGTCCTGTTGCATTGTTTGTCAGATGTCTTATGCTGTCTGATTGCATTGTTTTATATTTTGTAACCTGCCTTGAAACTTGGAGAGAAAGGCAAAGTGCTCATAAGGTAAAAATGAAATTAAAAAAAAAAATCCCTTGCATCACCAGTTTAAAAAGTTCTCTGCAGATATTGGGGCAGTTCTTTCTTTCCTTGCCTTGAAAGAATCTGCCTGTCAGAAGAGAGAGTGCTGAGACAGGTGAGCTGATGGATTCAGTATAAGGCCGCTTCATATATTCATATGTTGCAGATGTAGCAGTTCTTTCCAATATTCTGGATTCACAAGAGCTATTGTGGATTAGCATGCATTGAAGGGGTGGGTAGAAACGCAGTCTTTAACCATTCATATAATGAATATGAGAGTGCATAAAATCTGCTAACCAATCCTAGTGAAACAACTCTTCTGCTGTGCCCTATACCTTTGAGCTCAGCAAAATAAAAATAAACATGGTGACTGCAGCAAGGGCCTTTCAAAGCAAGTGAGAAACAGAGGCGGATTGCCATTGCCTTCCTCTGCGGAGCCTTCCTTGGTGGTCTCCAGAAGAAGAAGAAGAGGAGGACGAGGAGGAGATTGGATTTATACCTTGCCCTTCACTCAGAGTCTCAGAGCAGTTTACAAACTCCTTTCCCTTCCCCTACCCACAACAGACACACAAGTACTGGCCCTGCTTAGCTTCCCCACAACAAGTACTGGCCCTGCTTAGCTTCCAAAGATCTGGCAAGATTGGGCTGTACCACACTGCCACCCCGCCCCTAAAGATATCTGACACAAAAGAGAGGTAAAACAAATTTGTTACAAAGCCGGCAGTGATTAAAATACCCATTTAAAATCAAGCCTGAGCCAGCTATCCAGCTGCACCATTTTCAGTGGCTTAACAACAGTTCAGCTTGCCAGTGAAGAGTATGGAAGGATGGGGCACAATGTACTTCTCAGGGTAATGAGTTCCACAGGGAGGGGTAACACAACTGGAAAAGAACTGGCTTCACACCCTCACAGTTCTAACTTTAACAAAGGAGAGTTTGATAGAGCAAGGCCTCAGCTGCTGAGCCAACGTGAGAGGAAGACACATATGGGATAGGGTGCTATTTCTGTCAGCATTCCTGAAACCACATGCTCACAGTAACTCCCCTGTCTTTTCCCTGTATTTCACTCAATGTTATTGCTCATAGTGCTGTTCTGGGGAACTTGGCTGGGTTGGGATGGTCTTGCATGAAAGTTCTGGAAGGAGAAGCTGTATCACCATGCAGTGGGCATATCATGGGAGCCAACTGGCCTTCCTGCTATCGGGAACAGGAAGAAATGCCTTGATGTTAAAATATTTTTGGCTGCTCCACTCTCTTTATTATGAGAATGTCAGCAAGTTAGGAAACACTTATCCAAACAAAAGCTTGTAAGCGGACTTTTGAGGCTAACCCTTGTTAGGAAAGCACTTTAATTATGTGCTTAGCTCCCATTAGTTGCAGCAGGGCATGAAGATTTGTTTAGAGCTAAGCATGTACAGTTCAACTTCATTTGTCTGAATGGCCTGGAGGACATCCAAAACATCTGGATAATCAGAGGTTTTTTGGCGTGCTGTGTACATTGCCATATGGTCTCAAGAGAGACATCAAGTGAACTTCAACAAGAACTTTCCAGCTTTGGATTTTGGAGCCTTCTATAAATTCAAGTATCATTTGGTTGCTCTGTTTACTGTTGCTAGTAAATCGGTATTTAATATATTTATTTAACACAAGCAACATTCTAGATCGGGGTCACCAGGCTTTTCTTTAATGAGTAATGAAAAATAACCCAAGCTACTATCTTCCTCTGCATTTTACCAGGTTTTGTTCTGTTCTAGAACTGACCTGGATAGCACAGTCTAGCCTGATCTTGTCAGATTGCAGAAGCAGAGCAGGGTCAGCCCTCGCTAGTATTTGGGAGCCCTACAAGGAATACCAGGGTCATGAGGCAGAGGTAGGCAATGGCAAACCACCTCTGAACATCTCTTGCCTTGAAAACCCTATGGGGTCGCCATACGTCAGCTGTGACTTGACAGCAACAACGACAACAAAAACAGCAGAGCATTGACTATGAAGAGGAGCAGAAATGAAGCTATCAACTAAGCAGTACAGGGGGGAAAACCTAGACCCAGTCCTTTCATGGTCGTTTCCTGGAGTTTTTAAGGGCTACACAAGCTACTCTGCAGCAGCTGGAGAGCTACTAGAGCAAGATTCAAGTCCAGCAGCACCTTAGAGTCCAAAATGATTTTCAGGGTATAAGTTCTGAAGAGTCAAAGCTCCCTTTGTCAGATACCAGTAGTGTTGGGTGTTACAAGTCAAAACACTTCAGTATTTACAGGGTTAATGATGTTTGTTAAGTCACATGTTTGTTTGTAACCAATCTGTTTAGACAACAGAATGCCTGGGAACTTTGGAGCTAATTTGCTCGTCTAATTGGAAACCAAGGTGTCAAGTATTTAGCATATTGGTTTCTCCTCCCGTTCTTTGTTCTGACTGAGAAGGAGACGCCATTCGGCTCTTCCCGTTTTACCTTTTAGCTGTAAGGATGTAGACATATTAGCTCTTTGTTATTTTATATCCTGTGTACCTTTTTCCCATGTTAGGTTTATAGTAAACTTTTATAAGAACATAAGAGATGCCAATGTTGGATCAGGCCAAAGGCCCATCCAGTCCAACACTCTGTGTCACACAGTGGCCAGAAATACCAGTGCCATCAGGAGGTCCACCAGTGGGGCCAGGACATTTATATTTTAATACACACCATGGACTCAGTCTCTTAATACTCTGCTGACTTCCTCAATAAGAATCCCAACAAGTAGCTCATGAGCAACTTTGCTCGAGACCCTGTTCTAGATTCCGAACAGAACAAACGGACAGGACGAGCCTCTATTCATATAGCTGATGATTAAAATTAGGCAGACAAGGGGAGGCGTGAGGTTCCCTCCCATCTGCCATCCTGCCACCAAAGAGGGCAACTGGCCCACTGGCCTCAGAATTGAGACGGAGAGGGCGTTCCAGCACCCAGGTCCTCCCCCCCCCCGGGACTACTACAACAGACAACCAACCCCTTCCCACTCCTCCCTCCCTCCTCCTCCCCCCTCCCCCCTTCCTGAGCTTAGTCTGTCGCTTCCTCCCTGGCCAGGTATGGTGGCTTTCCTGTCATTGGATTCCCTGGCCTCACCCCCACATGGCCTGCCTCAACTGCTCCATCTGGGCTTCCCCACCTCTTTCCCCTGCTGCCTGTCCCCCTGCCTTGCTCCTGCCCCTTGCTGCTCGGGGCTGCCACTTAGCCTCTCCCGTGCTTGCGGGTCCCCCAAGTCCAGGCTCAGGCTTGCCTGCTGCTGACCGCGCCCTTCCCTGCTTCTGCCTGACTCCCCGCCTCTGGTCATTTCCACATTTGCCTGCCGCTCCAGATTTTCTCAGTGTTCGAGCCAAGGCGATTTAAGCCCGTGGCAAAACAGCACCCACGAAACCTGGGGCAACAGTGGGCTGAAACCAGGCTGACCACTGAAGGGAGGTGATGTAACGCAGAAAAGGGGGAGGGGAACAGAATAAAAAGAAGGTTGAATTCATTTATAGTGCAGAACGGGGGAGGGGCACCTGGAATAAAAAGAAGGTGGAATTTGATTTTAGGGCAGAATTGTTTGGAGGACACCGTGTTGAACATGGATTAAAAGGAGAGTGCAGGAAGTGCCTTATTCTCAGCTGTGTCCGAGTGATCTGCCTGGGTCCCAGTCACTCCCTCTCCTGGCCTTCCGCACATGGGTGAGTCTAGGCTATGGCTGTCCTCAGCTCTGGCTGACCAGTGCAGGGTTGACATGGGTGCCAGCTCCCGACAAGAGGACAGGGCAAGAACAAGACAAACACCTCATTTATGCATGTCCAGTTCTAAATTGCAGTTAAAAACACTAGCCCTGGGAAGGTACATCACTAATTTGTCTCCCTTAAACTGTGATCAGTGGAAATATGTTTCTATTTAAGTCACTGGAATTTATAGCTAATCTACACATTACATTCTTCCTGTTACGTGCTATTTTGCTCATGCTGTCTCTTTCCAGTTCTCTGTAATGTCTACAGTAGCTTGCTACCTACTGTAGATTCTCTGATCACATGTAGAGCTAGCGACAGAACCTCTCAGAATATCTAGCACTGATGTATATGCAGATCTAGAGAATTCACAAGGTAAGCCATACTAGATGGTATGGCAGGGCAAGGAAATTCACTACATGTGAGTATTTTGTTTAAAATATTTATATTCTGCCTCATCTCCTTCGACTGAAGGTGGCTTCCAATGCAACAACAGGTTGCTAGGACACAGAACAACATTTGTTGTTGTTGTTCAGTCGCACAGTCGAGTCCGACTCTTCGCAACCCCATGGACTAGATCACACCAGGCCTTCCGGTCTTCCCCCGTCCTCTGAAGTTTGCTCAATTCCATGTTTGTTGCATCGATGACACTGTCTAACCATCTCATCCTTTGCTGTCCCCGTCTTCTTTGACCTTCAGTCTTTCCCAGCATCAGGGTCTTCTCCAGTGAGTGCTCCCTCCTCATTTGGTGGCCAAAGTATTTGAGCTTCAGTTTCATTATCTGGCCTTCCAGGGAACAGTCAGGGTTGATTACTTTTAGGATTGACTGATTTGATCTTCTTGCAGTCCAAGGGACTCTCAAGAGCCTTCTCCAGCACCATAGTTCAAAAGAATCTATTCTTCGGCGCTCGGCCTTCCTTATAGTCCAACTCTCGCAGCCATACATGACTACTGGGAATACCATTGCTTTGACCATGCAGACTTTTGTTGGCAGGGTGATGTCTCTACTTTACTCTACAGAACAACATAACAGTCCATTAACAGAAAACACAGTGCACAAATTAAAAAACACACAAATTAAAAATGCAAACAGATATGCCAAAACAGTTTATTCACTACCTCAAGACTTCTAAAACAAAACTGCTTTACACTCCTTTCTAAATAGAGCAAGTGACGACAACCCGCACCCCTGCTCTGGTAGGCCACTCCAGAAATCTGGGCCGACCACAGAAAAAAAAACACATGACCTAACTATGCCATGTGGACAGCTGTCAGACGTACACAGCTAGTATGTGGTTCAGTAAATTTGGGGCTTATGGAAATGTATAGACTAAACTGGACTGTCTAGTAAGGTGTTTAGAATGATCTGGGGACTTTTTTACAGGTAACTTTTATTTAGGCGTATGCCTAAATTTTGTGCATACCTAAAAACTTAAAGTGTAAATGTGAGAAGCAAATATCTGACAATAGGTGTGACAGGTACACTTGTCAGAGAACTGGGATTGATTGTGCCACCCCGTGATGGCAAACCCATGTTTTTTGCTGTGTAACTTGTGAAACAGAGCATTAGAGAGTTTCAGCTCTGGGAATCCAGAGCAATTAGTTCCAATAGAAACTACAGTACAGACTGCTTCTTACATTGGATGTGCTTTTTCTTTTATAGAGGACTACATGGCTAGATAGGTTCCTTTGTGTTCCCGCTGCTTTCTTAAGTACATGGATCTTTCTTTTCTTAGGCACATGGAGCTTTCCAGAGTTTGGTCTGTGCAGGGAAACATAAAGAAAATGTAGGACTAATATGTTTGAAAAGGAGCCTGAATGTAAATAAAAATTAGTGCGGAATTCTTAATGGGGTCAGTTCAGCACTAATATAGCCCTGTATTAAAAAGGTATATATAGATGCACCAAATACCTTTTGGAAAACAGGCATCTTTTAGAATCAATTCCACTATTGTATTCTTTCAGAATCTATATTACTGGTAGCTTTTAAAATCAATACCTACCATTTCCTTGCCTTACAAGAGGGATTGTGGAGGGGAGTATAAATCCATTAATCCTTGCATAGCAAACAGACACCCCCCCAAAAAAAATAACACAAAAGTTGCCTTGGATGGGGTTAGAAATCAGTGGATAGTTTTCTGTGTGAGAAAATAGCCGAGTCAGTGGGGCAGCTTTGGCAAGGGTCGCCCTCATTCAAAGCGGAAACCTTTATCTGACATTTAGCTTCCATTGTGTCTGCTGTTTGCCTTGCTTTCTCAAAAGTGTTTGCTCTGCAGGTGGGTTGCGATCTTTCAAGTCTTGTCCGGGATGCATTAACTGAAGAGGCCACCTGATACTTTTATTGATGGTTATGGCAGCAAAGAGCCACAGAGCGGGCTGTTTAAGAACAACATCAGGGTGACTTCAGCACAGATCTTCCGCTTAGGAGTCCCCTCCGCGATGCTTGAGGGCAGATTCAAAAGGATCCCCACTGAATATAGACTTTGTCGATGTGGCTCAGGAGAGATAGAAACTATTGAGCACATGATGCTCAGATGTAACTGGTATAACAAGATCTGTGACAAATATATTACTCCTCTTTTAACAGATATGGTGGGACAATCAGGTGCTGAGCAGTGTAACCGATTGCTAATTGATGGGAACCGGACAATTACTGTAACTGTGGCAAAATTTTGTGTAGCATGCTACTGCATCCGAAATACACGATCAAATATATAATAATAGTTGCCTAATAGTCTCTGTTTTATGTTCTTCTTTTACTTTATTATGCTCAACTCTATTTTTATAGTTTTATTTTACTGTCCTAAATTCAGTTATATGAATGTTATGTACGTTATATTTAAGCATGTGTGTTCTATGGCTTGTTGCCATAATAAATGCCTGACTGACTGACTGACTGACTGACTGACTGACTGACTGTCTGACTGACTGTCTGACTGACTGACTGACTGTCTGACTGACCGACCGCTTAGGAGTCCAGCTCTGTTTGTCTTCTGAGTCTGGGGCTTGGCATGTTTGGGAAAGGGGCAAGAAGTCTGGAAAGGCTGAGGCCTGTGGCCGTCCTGCTTGGTTACAGCCAGGGCTGCATTATGACTTCCATGGGCCCTAGGGACTTTCATCTTTATGGGCCCTGCCCCCCTTCCTCCATAAAAACATAGTAAAATTATTTTTGATATAACTTTATATACTTCAACACATTTTTTCTGTTTTAGGCAAAACTAAATAGATTTTTGTGGGTTGTAAACATTTTAATTTTTTTTCTGATGTGAGGAAAAAAATAAAATTTTCTTCGACCCTAAAAGTTTATTTCTTTTTCTGGTTTTAAAAGAAATTAAAACATTTTGGTGGGCCCCTAAGAGTACCGTTGGCCCTAGGCACTGTGCCTACTGTGTCTAATGAATAAGTAGGCCTTGGTTACAGCAGTGTTTCTTCTTGTCGTTAATGTGGTTCAACTTCCTGTTTGGAATGACTAGGGCGTCTGCTTCATTCAGCATGAACAGAAGCGTTGCATCCCCTCACTTAACCCACTACTGTGTGATTGCCGAGTACCTCATAGAACACTAATTCCCAAACTACATGTTGGGAGAGAAGCGTTAGCATGACATCAGAAGTCAGAGGGAACACCCAGATCAGTGACTCATACAGAATCTCGCAGGGTGGGCTCCTCAAAGGATGGGGGATTCCTAGCCTCGCACATTCTCAAAGTAGTCCTTTGGGCTGTAAGCAGGGGTCATTTCGTAGAAAAAGAGGTGCAGGAGCTCATTAGCATAACTCATTAGCATAACTTATTTGCATATGCCACACCCCCTGACATCACCGGAAGTGTGTCAGATGGCAACACTCACTGCTCAGGGTCCACTGGACTGTTTTGGAATCCTAGCTATTGGGGGGGGGGACATGCAGATCTGTCCTCGCAGAGGAGGGAGAGCTTGTACCTGAATAAAACTTGGTCTTAAAGGTGCCACTGGACTGTTTTGGACCGGGGGGGTGGGGGGGGGCTCTGCACAACTTATGCTTCTTGCTCTGACTCAGGGCTGCTGGGAGCCGTGGGTGGGGCTTGTTGCATGTACCTGCCCCATGGGCTCTTTACTGCCGGAACTCCGCTCCTGTGGGCTCCTGCTGGAAATGACCCCTGGCTGTAAGAGTGAAGGACTCCTCGAGTTTTTAATTCAGAAGAAAAGCATGCTTCTTCTGTCATGAATTTAGTGTCCCAAGTAAGGATGGAATGCAAGTGAGAGTTCTAAAAGTAGTTGCTCACAGTACAGCACGTATGGTCAGTGGCCCACAGTAGCTGAGAGACCAGAACCCCCCTATTTCAGTTTTAGCTGGTGTTGTAAATAACTGGAAAAAACAAAAGTACAAGAGGAGCCAGTATTTGGGTTTTTTGTAAAAAAATGTTCTAACAGAAATGCAAAGCTGATACCTGCTAATAAGTGGATTTAAGAACATCAGATGGATTAAATACTGAACGTTCTTAATAATAGTGGCTGGCAGTTTGTGCAAATCTCTCTTTGAACAGCAAGTCAGATCAAGTACAACTGAGATCAGAATTACCGAATGCAAGTGCAGAAAATTACACTGCCTTTTGAAACCTGGGCTAGCCTTGTGAAATATCTGATCCTGGGAAGTGATCAAAATTGGTCAGCAACAGAGCACAGTGGAGAAATGCCTTTGGGTTGCAAGACACACTGGCAGTGACTGGCGGGAAGCATCTAGCCTCAAGAAGATGAGGCAGGATTTGCCCTAGAAACAGGAACATAGTCAGAAACGGTGTTTGTGTAGTACACGATTCATTCAAAGCTCGTTCACTGCTGGGTCCCAGTCACACTCTCAGTATGGGGAGGAAGAAATTCATTTAGGACCAGGAATGCAATCCAGAAAGGGCAGTTTTACTTCATTTTTCAACAGTAGTACTGTACTGAAGAGTGACGTATACCAACACTACTGAGTTCAAGGCATTTGTGCGTGTGTGTGTGTGTGTGTGTGTGTGTGTGTAAAGTGCCGTCAAGTTGCAGCCAGTTTATGGTGGTTCTACAGGGTTTTCAAGGCAGGTGATTAAGCAGAGGTGGTTTGCCTTTGCCTTCCCCTGCAAAGTCTTCCTTGGTGGTCTCTCCCATCCTAGTACCAACCTGGCTTAGCTTCCAAGATTTCATGAGATTGGGTTATATTCCACATCCTTCAAGGAGTTTAATAAAAAAATTAAAACCTTGAGGCAAGTGGACATTTCCTTTCTCCCAAAATGCAACTCTCCCTCATATTTCCAGGGGCAGGAGGGGAGAGGGAAATGCCTGGACATTTGGGGTGGAGACTGGGGAGTAGGGATGCCAGCCTCTAGGTGGGACCTGGGGATCCCCCGGAATTAAAGCTCATCTCCAGACTACAGAGGTTTCCCCTGGAGAAAACAGATGCTTTGGAGACTGGACTCTATGGCATAGTATCCCACTAATGTCCCTGTCCTCCCCAGACTCCATTCCCAGATCTCCAAGAGTTTCCCAACCTGGAACTGGCAACCGTACACCCCCCATCTCCTGCCGGTTGCCATGGGGGACCTGGCAGTCCTACTGGGGAGGGGAGAGTTAGGGAAGGACCTCAGCTGGATAGAATACCATAGAGTCCACCCTCCAGAGCAGCCATTTTCTTCAGGGGGACTGATCTCTGTAGTCTGGAGATCAGTTGTAATTCTGGAAAGATCTGCAGGTTCCACCTGGAGGTTGGCAACTCTGGGGGAGGAGCAGTGCATGTGGTGGCAGCTCTGCTCTCAATGGCAACGGTCTCTCTCTCTTCAGGTAGGTAGGCAGGCAGGCAGGCCCTGCCTTCCTTCCCTTTCAAGAAGCAGCTCCCCTTTCAGCTTCCAGGGCTGGAGGAGAGGGACAGAGCAGGTGGTAGTAGCTCTCTCCTTGATGGCAACAGCAGCCAGGCACTCCCTTACTTCCTGTTTACAATGCAGCATGCCCCTTCCTATGCATGTACACACTGCTACTTAAACAAAATGCATAGGGTTTGTCCCTGCAATCACAAATGTTCTAAGTAGGGTTTCCATTTCCCAGGTCTGGGTGCAGAATCCCCCAGTTTTGGGGGCTTCTGCCCACTGACAGCCAGGTGGCCAGTGGGGTAAACCCTGCTCCCAAACAGTGACATCACCAGGCGACATTCCCGATGCAATGATGTCACCCAGAAGTAACGTCATCATGTTGGGGATGTCATGCAGTGACGCTCTAAGTTTTGGGCAAAACTTTATGGTTTGAGGGCAATTTTACCATAAAGTTTTGCCCTCAAACCAGAGCATTGCCATGTGACATCACCAACGTGATGACATCACTTCCTTGTGATGACATCGCATTGTGGAGCCCCTCCCCAATCCTGGAAGGCTCCCTTCCACCCCCTGCCAGCGCATTGACAAGACCTGGCAACCCTTGTTCTAAAACTAGTGTTTTTGATCACAGAGATGGAACATATGGGCACAAAGTTTGTACATATGTAGGTGCTGTGTTCA
The DNA here is from genome assembly GCF_001447785.1 of Gekko japonicus. NCBI lineage: Eukaryota > Metazoa > Chordata > Lepidosauria > Squamata > Gekkonidae > Gekko > Gekko japonicus. The sequence goes on from NW_015173130.1 coordinate 809,097, forward strand.
CATGGAGCACGTGGAGCACATAGGCATGGCCAGTGCATTCAGTCCTACTCCCCCTCTACAGGTATTGGCCCTGTCCATGTGTACATTGTGTGTGCAACACTTCTGCCGACTCTTAGGTTTCTCAAAGATGTTGAACAGCTGCCAAACAGTGGTCCAATCTGCATTGGTATTTCTCACCATTGTGCAAATGATCTCACATCGTCTCACAAATTTCTGTCTGCATTCGATGCCGCATCCACTCTCCTATTGTTTCATCTAAGCATCAGCTGTCTGCATCATTTTATGGCTATTTAGTAGTGACTCCAATCTCACTATGGCATCTCACCACCTTATCTGAATGTGGTTTTAAGGTGGTACAACTACTCCTCCCCACCATTTTATTTATTTATTTATTAGATATGTATCCTGCCCTCCCCATTGAGCCACTGTGAGGAAAAAGCAGACAACTGGAGTTGAATCCCCTCCCATCTTTTCCAAGGAGATACCCAAATTGTCACAAAGGAAACAAGTTAGCTGAAAATCCAGTCGTCTGTGTTTAAAAGCAGCCAGGGGACATTTTTCCGTGATCATATGGGTTTTTTTTTGGAAGCACGCCCACCCCTGAACCATTTGTTATTTCCTGGGGCAGTCTCCAGAACACCCTGCCTGGCAACTGCTGGGTGTTGTTGGTTTTTTTACACAGCTCGTTCCGTCTTTCCTGCCCCCTTTCTGCCTCCCCCTCTGCCAGGTCACCCCCTTTTACTTTCTCTGTGTGTGGGGGGGGGTCACAGGTGCTGTTTCCTCTCCACAGCACAGTGCAGAACCCTGCCCGCGCCCCTGGGAGGCTGCTCCTCCCTCCTCTCTCACGCACTCTCCCTAAACAGCTTGCATCCTGATGCAGACAGAGGAGAGCTTTATACTAAGCCAAATGGGAAGCCAGCTCCACAGCAGCATGGAACAGCTTTACATAGCAAATGCAGATCGGGCCAGTGATTGATAGAAGGTAGGAAGATAGAATAGCCTAAGTTTAGGTGATGGGACAGGATGTGGAATCTGTCAAATTCAAGTAATGACATGATAGAATTGGCAAATGTGCAGCGGAATCCTAAGCATGTCCACTCGAAAGTAAGTCCCATTAGGTTTACTATGTACAAACTGATTTAGGATTGCAACTGAATGCAGAGATCACAAGGTATGTCTGCAGAAGACTGGATGAAACAGGAACCTGTTGGTAATTGTGATGTGTTGAGGGGACCTCAGGGATCAGAGAGTCACTACAGAACTGCATCTGAAATGCTGCCAAGACATAAGGACTAGGGCAGTGATGGCGAACCTTTTAGAGACCGAGTGCCCAAACTGCGACCCAAAACCCACTTATTTATTGCAAAGTGCCAACACGGCAATTAAACCTGAATACTGAGGTTTTACTTTAGAAAAAACAACTCATACATTAACTTAAGATGATCCAAACAAAGTAAGAAAAGCAATCCCAAATGCCTTCATTTGCTTAAAATTATTTGGCAGAGAATTCGACACTTTAATGATGGTCTGGGCTTGGCTGGGGCGATGGGACGCGTGCCCACAGAGAGGGCTCTGAGTGCCACCTCTGGCACCCGTGCCATAGGTTCGCCACCACTGGACTAGGGGGACAAAGTTCCAGCAGTCCTGGAAACCCTGAGTGTCCACTGAAGTAGCCAAGTCATATGATTTACTTTTTTATGATATTTGTGTTGGGTCTGGGTAACGTGAAGGTCGTGGGTAGCAGAGGGAATCATCTTGTGATAGCTCTCGGTGGCCCTTTTAGCATAATATGTTTAGCTATTGAATTGTATCAAGTATTACTTAATTTCATAAAAATTAAAAACGAGGCTTGGAACAGGTCCATTTTCCCTTTGCTATCATTGACCAATGCACTGGATGGCAGGAGCCAGGTATACGTCTTACTGAACAACTGGGTAGAATTCTGCCTGTACAGATGTTTTCTTTTATCTTCACAAGGAAAAGAATAAGAGACACAGGGAAAGCTGAAAGTATAGGGAGGGACCTGGAATATTTTTCACTGGAATAGGCCCCTGCAGCCTCCACTGCCTGCCCCAAAGGCTATGTCTCTGCAGGCAGGGCTATTTTTGGGCAGGAACGCACAGGAACGGAGTTCCGGCTGGCTCCCGAGGTGACCACGCCCAGCAGGAACTCATTAGCATAATAGGCCACACCCAACAGCAGAAACTCGTTAGAATTGGGGGGGGTGGCCTAACATGCAAAGGAGTTCTGCTACCAAAAAAGCCCTGGGTTTTGACAACAAACAAGGTAAACAGAATAAGAAGCAAAAGGTGGGTGTGGCTGGATGACCACACTTCTGGTAACATGGGGATGTGGCCTAATATGTTAGTGAGCTGTGCTGTCAGGGTGGGGCCTAATATGCTAATGAGTTTCTGCTGTTGGGTGTGGCCTATTATGCTAACGAGTTCCTGCTGGGCTTTTTCTACAAAAAAAAGCCCTGTCTGCAGGGATGGTTCTAATAATGTGTTTGTTCTATGGCTTAGGCTAACTATGTAGCCATCACAGGGACATTTCTCTTTTCACATGACATATCGATTGATTGTATCCATCGATTCATCCCATCCATCCTCGTCCATTCTGTGATGGTTTCCTGTGATCCCTTTAGCCTTTGGCAGTGAGAATATTTGCACTGTACTCCCAGCAAGAGTGCAGCCAGCATATCAGAAGGAGACTGAGACAGGGAAGGGCAGCTATGAAGGGGCTAGAAAAGGTGCTTGAGTGTAAGGATGTGTCACTGGCGGACAAGATCAAGTTAATTCATGCCATAGTATTCCCCATTACTATGTATGAGTGTGAAAGTTGGACAATGAAGAAATCTGACAGGAAGGAAGTAGATTCCTTTGAAGTGTGGTGTTGGAGGGAGTTTTAAGGGTACCGTGGACCGCCAAAAAGACAAAAAAGTGGGTTCTAGATCAAATTAAATTAAGTACCTAAAGGTTAAGAAAACAAACATACAGGCCAATATCTGTTTTTTAATCTATTGTGAAACAAATATATGTATTGACCAACAGTATTATTTGGCCTGTATGTTCATGTTTTCTTAACCTTGAGATACTTAATCCGATATGTTTTAGGTTTAAGTTGCTTTTCCCCTACTTTTCTGTTCTAAATCAAATCAATCCTGAACTGTCCCTAGAAACTGTCCCTAGACATAAATAAAAATAAAATAAAAGAGAAACTAAACTAAAATAACTCAACTGAGGCTTTGGTCACATTATGAGAAGACAAGACTCACGGTAAAAAAAGACAATAATGCTAGGAAAAGTTGGAAGCAGCAGGAAAAGAGGAAGATCTAGGGTTGCCAAGTGGACTTACCCCTTGCGGCGGGGGAGCCTCGCCGCGGTCCGGGAGTTGTTGCTGGACGCGCACGCGCCGGCAGCACGTCACCAGAAGTGATGTGCGACGTTGCTGACGTTGGGGGCGTGGCCAAGCTCGTCGGGAGGAAAACCATATGGTTTTCCCCCCGACGAGCTCGGCCACGCCCCCAACGTCAACAACATGGCTGTGTCACCTCCGGTGATGCAGCTTCGGGGGCGGGGTCCCCCCGGATTCCACCGCAGCGGAAATGGGCCTCCGAAGCGGGAGATTCCCCGCCCCCCCGGGCCCATTTGGCAACCCAAGGAAGACCCAATGTGAGGTGGATGGACTCAGTAAAGGAAGGCATGGTCCTCAGTTTGCAAGACCTGAGCAAGGCTGTTCACGATAGGAGATTTTGGAGGACATTAATTCATCAGGTCGCCAAAAAGTGTTCGACCAGTTCCTCTGGAGGGCCAACAACAGGGCATAGAGGCAGAGTCCTTCCCCCAGTGTTGCCCCTGGCCCTGGGATTCAGAGGTTCAGTGCCTCTGAGTATGGAGGTTTCCCACAGGCACCCTGGCTAGTAGCTACTGATAGACCTATCCTCCATGAATCTGTCTAGTCCCCTTTTAAAGCTGTCCATTCCTGAGGCCATCACTGTATCCTGTGGCAGCATATTCCACATTTTAATCCCTCTCTGTATGAAGAAGAATTTCCTTTTATCCACCCTGAATCTACTGCCCATCAGCTTCACTGGATGCCCTCGAGGGCTAGTATTTTGGGAGAGGGAGAAAAAAATTCACTTTGTCAACTCTCTCCATTTTTATAATTTTATAAAATTTTATAAACCTCTATCATGTCCCCCCTTAGTTGTCTCTTTTCTAAACTGAAAAGTCCCAGACTTTTCAGCCTTTCCTAATAGGGAAGGTGCTGCACTGAGAATTTGGTATAAACAGACGGAGTTGTTTTTTTCCTCAAAGGGTTGATCATGGTAAGCACCCTCATCCTAATATTGTCTTAAGTTAAACTGTTTTGTGAGGTTTTCAAAACCTGTAACACCAAACAGAGGTGGTAGCAGGGTGAAAGAAATGGGTGTGTATGCCCCATGCTGTGTCACTGTCGAAACTAATCTGGCATAGGCCTAATAAAAAAGCAGTGTTACTTTTTTCAAAGTGTGCCCCTTTTCTTCTAGTGCCACTCTGTGACAACCTCCCTTTGAAACTCTGGGAATTTCTGAACCAGTTGCAATCTATAAATGTCTGCTGTTAGATATGAGAACGTTTGTCTAAACTTCCATGATGCTGGGTATATGAAGACTACATGCAGAACCCAGAGTCATCTCAGCAAAACAATTCCACTATGGAAACAGTGTATCCGTGCAGACAATTCCCGTAAAGCTTTGGGGCCACCTCTACCTATATGAGTGTGCCCATGTTCTGACACTGGCACCTGGTAAGCTGTTCTGCCTGATAGTATGAACAGAAGGGTGTCCAGTGGTCATGTAAACCATAGTTTTTCACCAGTGGCTCCCATACGGTGGAACTCCCTACCCCAGGAAGTTTAATTTTCCCCTTCTGGCTGTTGTCATTGTGCCCATCTGTGGCAGCTCTGCCAGGTATCAAGGAATCTTGGAGCCTTGCCTGTCTGACTCTAGGGCCTCAGCCATCTCTCTGAGAGCTGTTCCTCTCTGTAGGTCAGGGCTTGGTGCAGTGACAGAGTAATATTCCCTAGCCCAATCTAGCAAGAGTTTCAATTAGGGTTGCCAGGTCCTGCCTCGTCAGCAGCACAGGACTTTGGGGGGCATTCCTGGCGGGGTTGGGGACATCCCTAATATGATGATGTCATGCAGAAGTGACATCATCACATTAGGGATGCAGACCCATGGAAGGCGCCGTTGGTGCCAGGAACCTTCCCTTTCAATGTTTTTTGGAAGTGGCCTTGCCAGTGCCCTGCATACCTGAACTCCAAGTGGCAAATTCACTGCTTGGAATTTTGGTGTGGGCAGCCCCTGCCGGTGGCTGCCCCTTTCCCTCCCTCCCCCTCTTGCAAGATTTAAAGGGCCCTCCAGCTGATCTGCAGGCCATGTGCTCCCACTGACCAGCTGGAGGGCCTTTTAAATCTCACAGGAGGGGAAGGGAGGGAGAGGGACAGGCACCAGTGGTTGTTATTAGGGGCAGGGCTTGAGCGCGGGCTTCCCTGCCAGCCAGTGGTGGGCAGAAATCCACAAAATCGGGGGATACCCACCCAGTTTGGTGTAGTAGTTAAGTGCACAGACTCTAATCTGGGAGAACCAAGTTTGATTCCCCGCTTGCAGCTGCTGGATGACCTTGGGCAAACCATAGTTCTATCAGCTGTTCCTAAAAGGGCAGTTCTTGAAAGAGCTCTCTTAGCCCCGCCTACCTCCAGGGTGTCTGTTGTGAGGAGGGGAAGGGAAAGGAGTTTGTAAGCCGCTCTGAGACTCTGAGTGAAGGGGGGGGGATATAAATCCAATCTCTTCTTCTCTTCCTGTTCATCTAGGGACTGGCATCCCTAATTTCAATAGATCCTTGGAGGCCCTCTAGCCATACCTGTTACTCCTTTAGGGTATAGGGGAGGGTCTTCTGGGATATTTGCTGCTGCCCCTAACAATGGCCTGGACAGCATCTCGTAGGGCTGGCTATAGCTATGGGAGCCGGTTGACGGGCAACAACTCTGCTTGCTCAGCTGGGCCATGGAGCCACACTTCGCTTCTGGCAGCATGTCTTTTGATTGTACAAAGAAGAGGCCTGGGCTCCTGCAGTCTGGGGTGACTTCCCATCCCATGGCTTGCTTCCTGCCCCTGCTGCTCATTGCTTCTCCTGGCCCATCAAGTGGAAGATAAGGTGGGGACCAGTGTTCCCTCCAAGCTGAATTAGTGTGAGCTAGCTCGCAGTTTTTTAGCCTCCGGCTCACCCTTTTTTGTCTTAGCTCAGGAAGGATGGCTCCAGAGCAAGCTAATTTATGCAGTAGCCAAATCGCTCACTCACAACTTTAATGCCCGTAGCTCACAAAGTAGAATTTTTGCTCACAAGACTCCACAGCTTAGAGGGAGCATTGGTTGGGTTCTTCAACAGTCATATTGTATGGGGCACAGGTTTTTTTTTTTTTTTTTTTAAAAGACTACTGAACACATTTTGTATTTGACACTGGATAGTCAGTAAATTACCCTGACATGTAAACCCATTACTCTTCTAAAAAGGACTGAAACCCCTCTCCTTCAAAAGTTGCATAGCCTGCTACCTCTTCAGTCTGACATTTACACACTAAATCTTTTCCCATTGTGCAGAAACCTGCATTGTGTAATTGTTACCGCATAGCGGGAGGTGTTCGCCATTAGAAAAGGTGAGGAGACTCTTAAATACGGATGAGCACAATATTGCCGTCATTTCAGGCTTGTTATGACTGACTGATAGGGTATAAATCATTCCTCAATTTTTGACACTTGGGACTTAGATTATAATAATGTGCTCTGGTCCTTTTTACAATCGCGCAGTCGCGGCTTACTTCCTCCTATCAGAAAAGGAATGTCAAAAAGGCAAAAGTGTCTCTATTTATGCTACTTTTAAGCTTGGAAGTGGAATGTCAGGATGATGTGTCCCAGGATGGCTGAAGACAGAACTGAGTGATTGAGAATTTCCTAATGACAGCTGATTGATTGTGAGCTACACAAATGGAACATTAATGTTGTGTCACTATGTGGTACATTGCTAGCTGACACAGCACAGATGGTCTATAGGAGACCAACTATATCTTTCATTGGTATGGCAAGAGTATTGGTGTGCATCACAATGGGTGTGAGCAGTAGTGTATTGATACAAAGAAGTTGAAACTCCATTGGCAGTATCTGAGTACATTATCTCACTCCATTTATCTGTTGGAGGCTCTGTTGTAAGAGTCCCCACTTGCAGTCCTAGATATGGTGGCTCAAAAGAAAAAGGCCAGATTAGTAGTGCCCCTGTTTGACTTGCTTGTATATATGCACTGATGAAAAGAGATTTTTCCTTGGTGCGTTTAACACAAAATAGGTCCAGATCACAATTCTCCACCAATTTATGCTGGCTGTCATGTTGTGTACAAGATCAATAACAATGACTAGAGCGTGCATCAGTTATAAGCTCACAAATAGCCTTTCATCACTGATATATTGTTTAAGCCAAGCAAACGTTGTCAGGTCACACTGGCAACCATCCAGTTTTGCCAGCCAAGATCAAACTGTGGTACATTGTCATTTGTTTACAGATGATGGCATGCTGGCTGTTTGCAAAACAGAATCAGCTGCAAAGCTTCAAGACATATTTTGCATATACATGCAGCATGCTTCTTCTCACGATAGTCATTTTTTCCTCGCAACAGGCACGAATGCTTTGCCATATGACGAGGGTTGCTTGTGATAACCCTGGACAAAACTATGCTACTTTTGGTCTATAACTCTTGATGACTTATCCCATAAGGAGGAACTAATTACACTGAGGAAGCAACCCACCACTGTTGGCAGAATATGTAAACATGGACCCTTTATCATCCCACTGGGTATAAACGACTGCCAGACCGAAAAGACAGACCCAGGAGTTTTAACTGAATTGAACAGAATAATTCAAGAAGATGGTATACATTAAGATCAAACATTCTATCTGATAGGTTATTCAACATGATGACTCGGTGTCAAAGGAGCCTTCCTGTTTGTTTGCATGTAGCTTCCCTGGTGGGAACTCACTGTACAAAATGGAGGCGCATCCCCAGGGCGAACTCAAGGACACCATCTGATCTAATTTTGCTCTTAGTCTCTAATGGGTCCTTTCTTCCAGCTCATCTCTTACATGATCCTTATCCTCATATTGTACACCTTACAGATACCCAAGTATAATTTTTTTAAAAAATTAGCAGCCCTTCTTTGAAAAGAGTGGCAAATTATAATTTTATTCTTTCTTCCTACTACAACTTAGGATGCTTTATTTAATTTTTAAGTTCTTTCATTACTATTCAATGAAGCGGGATTTCAGAATCCTGAAAGTACTTTTCAGTCAAAACAACATCTTGTATTTTTAGCCTTTAAAACCTGATTTCCTTTTGACCTGCTTAAATCCATCTACCACAATAATATCAATTAATAATATGCTCTTTTTCAAGTGATTCCCTGTGGGTTAAAGTTTCCCCTTTTTTTTGGTTTGTTTGTTTGAATATGTCCTGTCACTATTCTCTTTTTGACTTCTGTTCTTTACATGCTGTGGAACTTTTAATAATGGTTTTATTCTGATATACATGACATACTGAAGTGCTTATAATTTTAATATATATGACATACTGAATACATCTGTATTGTACGATTTTAACACTGCTAGCTTTGAGAGGGATACATTAACACCAGGGTAAAGCCCAAATTGGAATACTCTGTGCAAAATAAAACAAATCAGAGGAACCACAAACCAAATAAGAATTAACCAAAAGCAGGTAAACTAGAAACCATTGTTTTATTCTGTTGCCTGGCTGTATTTGCTCTTTCATTATTAATTGTTTATTATTATTTATACACCACTCATTTATATACCCTCATTTCTCCTAAGCATCTCAGCATCCAACATGGGCAACAGCATAAAAATAGCAATATGAAATAATAAACAAGTAACAAAAAATATTGATAGCATATACAGTACATTTTTTTGGTTTGTTAAAACAAGGTGAAAGTAGCTGAAATTTCTTACAGCTACCGTCTCTTTTGGCTTGAAGCAGAGGCTGGGAGATACCTGTTAAGTCGCTCGCTTAACAAGTAGTCAGAGAGTGATTCAGCAAAGATTCAGCTTTATTCATCAACTCGAACACAACTCCAACATGGATCAACATCTGATAGCCAGAACAGCTTTTACATTGTAGCTGACCTGCTTTTAAACTCTCCCGGCTAATGTAGCCACGCCTACTGTACAATTACCAACCAATAAGGTTGCATATATAAGGACCAATCATGGACGTTCCCGCTCAGGGAGCTTGCTGAGAAGTGATTGGTTAGGTTCTTCCTGGGCTAGCAATGTGATTGGATATATTTGGATCCTAGCCCAGGACGAAGCTTAACATAGCATTTCAATTATGTTGTTCACATACAGTTATGCATTCAATGGCAGCTATTGAATACATTACAATAGCCCTTCTTCATCCACTTCTTGCCAGTCCTACTGTCCCATACCAGCTTATTGTTACTAACAATGGACTTTTTCATACTGCGTTTTTGCTGCAGTTCACCTTCTTAATTGAATTGAGATTTCCACTCCCTTAAGCAGAGTATCATTTGCCAGACATTGCTCCCCCAGTGTTATTTTTGGTTTTTTCTCTGCTTTCATCAGGCCACTGTGTTCTGAAAAGAAATGGGGAAAACCTGGGAGGAGTTTTCAAGTGATTCCCTGTGGGTTAAAGTTTCCCCTTTTTTTTGGTTTGTTTGTTTGAATATGTCCTGTCACTATTCTCTTTTTGACTTCTGTTCTTTACATGCTGTGGAACTTTTAATAATGGTTTTATTCTGATATACATGACATACTGAAGTGCTTATAATTTTAATATATATGACATACTGAATACATCTGTATTGTACGATTTTAACACTGCTAGCTTTGAGAGGGATACATTAACACCAGGGTAAAGCCCAAATTGGAATACTCTGTGCAAAATAAAACAAATCAGAGGAACCGCAAACCAAATAAGAATTAACCAAAAGCAGATAAACTAGAAACCATTGTTTTATTCTGTTGCCTGGCTGTATTTTCTCTTTCATTATTAATTGTTTATTATTATTTATTATTATTATATACCCTCATTTCTCCTAAGCATCTCAGCATCCAACATGGGCAACATCATAAAAATAGCAATATGAAATTATAAACAAGTAACAAAAAATACTGATAGCATATACAGTACATTTTTTTGGTTTGTCCTGACCTTGATCTTAAAACAAGGTGAAAGTGGCTGAAATTTCTTACAGCTACTGACTCTTTTGGCTTGAAGCAGAAGCTGGGAGATACCTGTTAAGTCGCTCATTTAACGAAGTAGTTGGAGAGTGATTCAGCAAAGATTCAGCTTTATTCATCAACTCGAACACAACTCCAACACGGATCAACATCTGATAGCCAGAACAGCTTTTACATTGCAGCTGTCCTGCTTTTAAACTCTCCCGGCTAATGTAGCCACACCTACTGTACAATTACCAACCAATAAGGTTGCATACATAAGGACCAATCATGGACGTTCCCGCTCAGGGAGCTTGCTGAGAAGTGATTGGTTAGGTTCTTCCTGGGCTAGCAATGTGATTGGATATATTTGGATCCTAGCCCAGGACGAAGCTTAACATAGCATTTCAATTATGTTGTTCACATACAGTTATGCATTCAATGGCAGCTATTGAATACATTACAATACCCCTTCTTCATCCACTTCTTGCCAGTCCTACTGTCCCATACCAGCTTATTGTCACTAACAGTGGACTTTTTTCATACTGCGTTTTTGCTGCAGTTCACCTTCTTAATTGAATTGAGATTTCCACTCCCTTAAGCAGAGTATCATTTGCCAGACATTGCTCCCCCAGTGTTATTTTTGGTTTTTTCTCTGCTTTCATCAGGCCACTGTGTTCTGAAAAGAAATGGGGAAAACCTGGGAGGAGGAAGAGCACCAACTGGGAAACAATAAAGTGTGTGTGTGTGGGGGGGGAAGTTGTTGCAGTTAAGAAGCAGAGCTGCAACAAAAACTTGGTGCAGAAAAGCCCTCTCATCCCTTTCAATTGCTGTTCAGCAGTGTAGCTGACCGATAAGAAAACCAACCCTGCAGTATTGAGCCATTTTATTGCACTTTCTGAGCCATTTTCTAAGCTTTAGCTAGGCCTTACTCTTGTCTAGAGCACAGCCCTCTTAGAATCATTCAGGCCTCTCTGCCTTTCCAAAAAGCACAACGGACAGCCTGTCTCTCCAGAAAGAAGTGTATTTTATTGTGTCAGCTAAAGATTTCCAGAGTACTGGCCAATTGCCCTCGAAGGTCAGTTGTTTGTTAGAGAAGAACAAGACTCTCCGGAGGCCAACCCTAGGGGGACATGCAGTATCAAGGTACAGATAAGACCCTAGAAGGGACTGCCCTATTCTATCCTGCAAATCACCTGCAACATGTACAGAACATGTAGCACATTTATCATTATTATTATCATCATCATTATCATCATTATTATCATCATTATCATCATTATTATCATCATCATCATTATTATTATTATCCCACCCTATCTTGCAAGTGGGCTCAGGGCAGCTTACAAACATAAAACAAGAGATGGCGCAATAGGAATAACAAAAAAGAACCCACACCTCATGTCAGGTGGATGTACGTACCCTAAAAAACTCCGGTGCCCAAATAATGTTATCTAAAGCAACAGGTCACTGGGAAGGGGCTATAAACAGGGGAGGCCAGAATGGTTGAACGTTTGCCACCTCAACTGGAGGCCTGGTGGAACAGCTCCGCTTTATGGGCTCTGCAGAATTGTAATAAGTCCCACAGGGCCCTAATCTCGTATGGAAGCATGTTCCACCAAATTGCGTTAAGCAGACGTCCTTTGGGCCGGGGATCACCAGGAGGTGCTAATCAGAAGAGATAAGGAGAGGCTGTCCCACAGGTATGATGGTCCCAGGCTGCGTAGGGTTTTAAAGGTCAAAACCATAACCTTGAACTGGATCTGGTATTCAATCGGCAGCCAGTGCAGTTGGTGCAACACCGGCTGAATGCACACCCACAAAGGCGTTGCCATCAGTAAGCGTGTCGCTGCATTCTACACTAGCTGCAATTTCCAGATCAGGCCCAAGGGTAGCCCCGCGTAAAGTGGCTTACAGTAATCCAGCCTGGAAGTGACCATTGCATGGATCACTGTAGCTAAGTCCTGAGCAGTAAGATAGGGAACCAGCTGTCTGACCAGCCAAAGGTGATAAAAGGCTGATCTGGCACCAAAGTGACCTGGGCCTCCAGCATCACCCCCAGAACTCCTTACCTGGGGCGCTGGCGCCATTGGTGCTCCACTGAACACTGGGAGCCTGATTCCCAACCCCAGTCCTCCACAAGTCATGTACAGGACCTCCATCTTTGTTGGATTCAACTTCAGCCGGCTCTGCTGCAACCATCTAGCCATGGCCTCTAACACCCCATCCAAAATGTCTGGGGTGGCATCCACACATTGATGACAGCCCAGCCCAAACCCATGGACCAAGTGGATGAGGGGGGACCTGTAGATGTTAAATAACATCAGAGAGAGGATCACCCCCTGTGGCACTCTGCATTCAAGCAGGTAGCATGGGGACATCCTCTCCTCTAGTGCCACCCTCTTCTCCCAACCATGGAGAAAGGAGGGCAGCCATTGTAAAGCAGTCCCCCATATCCCAGTGCCAGCAACATCATATCCCAATGTAGTTATGCGTGTGGTTACATATGTTCAGGGTGCTGTAGTGCAGGTGTGATGGACCGTTAGTCTGAACACCCTAAGAAATGGAGGTCTTTAGAGCAGGATGGAATCGACCCTCCTCTGGGTAGAGGCGTTTCTACCAGCCTGCTGTCAAAGACCCCAGGACATCTTAAGCATGTATACCTTCTCTGTGTGTGCATGGGATTCTCTTGGCCTTTGGGACTTGCACAAAGTACTCTGTCTGGCTTTCCCTTGCTTAATAAACTCTGCTTTAACTGTGAAGTTACCTCTGTGAATCTCTGGGTGGACTGGGAAAAAGAGAGAAGAGTAGGAATATCCTAACAGTGGCCAATTCTGCTAGCTCTCCGAAAGGGGCCTGATCCCCCGCTCTCTGACAGAGGTGCTGTGATCTCTAAAAGAATTCCTCCAGAGTACAAGTGTTAGCTGGCGGGTCCACCCATTTGCAGGCCATCCCTGCAAGGTAGGACAACTCCAAGGAACACTCAAACCCAGAATTTTATCTAACTCAGGTGAGTATGGTTATCCATGAATCTCCACTGCCATACTGAGAACTTCTATCATTGTTACTAGTTCAGTTGCAGCTATACCCTGCCATCACAATATCCTCAGTCTCCCTAGCCCACCATAATTATCTTCATGCCTTTCTTTATTGCCAACAGTGCTAGTAAAACTTATGGCTGTCTTTGTACATATTTCTTCATCACCAATTCTGTAGCTATTTGCAGAATTGGCAATTTGTTTACTGCATGTATTACATTGTTGTCACTTCATTGTTTTCCACTGATGTAGTACCGTTTTTCTTCATTATATCCACCCTCTGTATTACTCTTAATATGCTATGCTCATTCATATTTTGGTAATACTAGTCCGAGCACATTGCTGATTCAGTGTCTTCTCATCTTGATTGTATCGACCCAGCATGGGTTTATCAAGAATAAGTCATGCCAGACCAACCTTATCTCCTTTTTTGACAGAGTTACTAAAATGGTTGACTCTGGCAATGCTGTGGATATACTGTATCTAGATTTCACTAAAGCATTTGACAAAGTTTCTCATGATATCCTTGAGGATAAGCTGGTTAAGTGTGGGCTGGATGGTGCAACCGTTGGATGGATTCAAGGTTGGTTGAAAAATCGTACCCAACGAGTGCTCGTAAATGGCTCTGCGTCTACATAGAGGGAAGTCTCGACTGAACTGCTGCAGGGCTCGGTCCAAGCCTGGTGTTGTTCAATGTTTTTATAAATGACCTGGAGGAAGACATAGAGGGGATGCTTATCAAATTTGCAGATGACACGAAGCTGGGTGGGATTGCTAATTCTGAAGAAGACAGAGTCAGGATTCAAAATGATCTAGATAGGCTGGAACAGTGGGCCGAGACAAATAAAATGAATTTCAATAGAGAGGAGTGCAAAGTCCAACACTTAGGTACAAAAAATCAATATAGAATGGGAGGGACTTGGCTTGACAGCAGCACATGTGAAAGGGATCTGGGTGTTCTGGTTGATCACAAGCTAAACATGAGCCTGCAGTGCAATGTGACTGTGAAGAAAGCTAATGCAATCTTAGGATGCATTAACAGAAGCATTGTGTCCAGATCATGGGAGGTGGTAGTTCTGCTCTATTCTGTTATGGTCAGGCCTCACCTGGAGTACTGTGTCCAGTTTTGGGCACCACATTTTAGGAAGGATGTTGACAAGCTCAAACATGTCCAGAAGAGGGCAATCAGGATGGTGAGAGTGTTGGAATCCAAGTCTCATGAGAAAAGGCTGAAAGAGTTGGGTATGTTTAGCCTGGGAAAGAGAAGGCTTAGAGGGGACATGATTGCAGTCTTCAAGTATTTGAAGGGCTGTCATGTAGAATATGGAGCAGATCGATTCTCTCTTGCTCTGGATTGCAAGACTAGATCTAATGGGTGGAAATTACAAGGGAGTCGTTACCCGCTTAATATCAGGAGAAACTTCTTAACTGTAAGAGTGGTTGAACAGCGGAGGCTGGACGACCATCTTTTGGGTATGTTGTAGGGCTGTCTTTCGGCTATGCTCCTGCTGAGTGCAGGGGGTTGGACTAGATGACCTGCAAGGTCCCTTCCAACTCTAACATTCTATGATTCTATGACCCACACTGTGCTTATTAGTTGTCTGTCTGTATGGATGGTTACTAATTTACTCTGTAATCCGCTTTAAGTCTCATCGAGAAAGGCGGACTATAAATGCAGTAAATAAATATTTTTACAGTAGCTTTGAAAAAGCCATTAACAAGGCTGAACACTTTCCTGGAAGTAAGCCCCGCTGAAAAAATAGCACTTACTTCTGAGTAAATCTGCTTAAGTTTGCTCCCTGTGTATGGTAAAGCAGATATTATTTTGTCAAAACAAGAAAACGAATTTTTGACTTTGAGATCTCAGATTATGAATCAGCTATTCTTCCGACAAAAGGATGATCAGATCCTTTCTTACATCTGATTTCTTACTTCTTTTTATAGCTTGTAGGGTTGCCAGCTTTGGGATGGGAAATTCCTAGAGATTTGGGGGTTAAAGTTTGGGGAATGGTGGGTTTGGGGAGGGAAGAGACTTTAGCAGTCTATAAAGCCATGGAGTCCACCTTCCAAAGCATCCCTTTTCTCTAGGAAACTGATCTCTGTTGCCTGGAGATCAATTGTAATCCCAGGAGATCTCTAGCTATCACCTGGAGGCTGGGAACCCCAGCTTGGTGTGTCTGTCACTTGGATCCAGACTAGTATGTCTGTGGTCCCAGAAGCAAGATTTTGGGCTGCTGCAGAAGGGGGGAAATTGGAAAATCATGCTGTGCAGATAGAAATCCTTGTGCCTATGGAAATGTTACTTTGGATCCATAGCTGTGTCTCCCCACTCCTGCATCTCCCATGTTTCTGTAGCCCTACCTATTTGGTAGCTAGTACAAATGAACTATTTCCCCCTGTCCCCTGTGGGGCACGTGGGCTGGTGGACACTGCCTAAATACCACAAAGGCAATCCATAGTCTTTTGGCCTCTACCTCCCCTCCCCCAAGTCTGCCCTGCTTAACTACCAGCATGTATGAACAAAGCCTGTGTCCCCTGTAAGTTGTGTTTTTGTTGCCTACATGTTTAGAGGAGAGAGTTTTCATCTTTATCTCCCTCCATCTTGCCCAGCTTTTCTTCAAGTGCATACAAAGCCTGCCTATCGCACAGGCAATTCCA
Organism: Gekko japonicus; assembly: GCF_001447785.1. Lineage (NCBI taxonomy): Eukaryota > Metazoa > Chordata > Lepidosauria > Squamata > Gekkonidae > Gekko > Gekko japonicus. The sequence goes on from NW_015173130.1 coordinate 825,076, forward strand.
GATAACAGAATAACAGGCAAAAAGGATATATCTCTATCAATGTTTCCTCTAAGCTGTGGAGTCTTGTGAGCAAAAATTCTGCTTTCTGAGCTGCTGGCATTAAGAACATAAGAACATGAGAGACGCCAATGTTGGATCAGGCCAAAGGCCCATCCAGTCCAACATTCTGTATCACACAGTGGCCATAAATACCAGTGCCATCA
>NW_015173130.1:826203-829530 GCF_001447785.1 Gekko japonicus
CCTAGTATTGCCAGCCTCCAGGCAGCACCTGGAGATCTCCAAGATCAGTTCTCCTGGAGAGAATGGCTGCTTTGGGCAATGGACTCTATGTCATGATACCCTGCTGAGGTTCCTCCGCACCCCAAACCCTGCCCTCCCCATGCTCTACCCGTCAAATCTACAGGTATTTCCCAACTCAGAGTTGCCAACCCTGTAACTGGCTATGGAACCACTTTCCAGACCCTTGGAACCCAGAAGACATGGCATAGGAGAAGGTAGTTTTCTACCTTAGCTGTCACTGCATAACCCCAAATCAAATATAAGTCAGGGGTGGAGGGAACCATACCTGTTACCATGAGGTTGTCCTCCCATAACTACCCACTTGGGGCAGCAAAATGATTTGACACAGCCCTGCCTTATAGCTAAACAGAAGGAAATAAGCATGGCTTGCTTCCCTCTATTTTCCGCTTCTCTCTGCCGCCCCACCAGCCACAGTCGGGACACTCACCTGGAGCTTCCTTCTAGAGCTCGTTGTATTTCTTCCCACAATGGGCCTTACTCCTAGTGATTATATAAAATAAAAATGTTCTTCCAAAGCTACTGAGACATTGTGATGGAGAAGGGGAGAACCATCTATATACCCTGACCTCTCTGGTGTGATAAAAAATGTGATAAAAATGTGATAGTGATAGTAGAGTAGCAAGGAGTAGCAGAAAGGCAAAACAGTGAGCACAAAGTGTCAGGACAACCCTGTTCGCTGAATCACTCCCTTCTGTCACTGCCCTAGCCCATCCCACCTCTTCAACAACTGAAACCAGACAGTGAGGCACAAGAATGACTGTAAGAATGAAAGGTTCTTAACCACTCGGTAATGTTGTAAATAATTTTGTTTGGATTTGGAGGGTCACAAATCGTCATTGTTTGGGCTGGATAAGGACATTTTGATTTCACATCCATACTTAGTCCCTCACTAGGATTTGTTGAATCTAAATCTCAACTCACTGAAAGAGAATCAAAGTAAATTTTATAAGATTTCCTGTCATCTGCATCTTTCAGAGCACAAATTCTTGATGAAAACAGAGGCAAATAGGCAGAAGAGAGGAGAAATCATCCTTTAAAGGTTCTATAAGGATGGTCTGGGAAGGAATTCCTCACAAACTGTCAGTTTAATACTTACAACAACTGACGAGGCTAAGAGATGCCTCAGGGGACACATGAATGCTACTAACCCGCATCCTTCTTCCATTTCTCCCTCATAAAGTCCTTTGCATACATGATATCTTTGATTCCATGTCTTTGATTCCACATTTTCTAGCCCATACTACATTTCATTGGGTGCCTCTTATGGAAGGAAGTGGGGGGACAGGGAATATGAAAGACAGTGCTTTCATGTTCACACATCTTATTTGACTATACATTACTGGGGCAGGTTCAGGGAAGACAATGTACAGCAGCCATTGACCTACATCTACTCAGGCACAATAAGTGAAAGAAGGTTCATTCCCATATCACCTGAAAAATCTCCTGCCCCCTCATCAGCTGCACCCAATGTACAAATTTTTTTAAAAAATGAACTTCATACTCCATGCACCCATAAATTTTAAGAGATTGGCGCAGTAGCAGATTCTTCTCCTAATTCCTTTTTAAATCATCTTCTGCAAAGCCTATCTGTGAATTTGTACTGCTGGACTCCTTTCTCCATAGCACTGCTATACCACAGGGGTCTACAACCTTTTATAATTAAAGAGGAAAAACATGTCAAAATTCAGGACAAGAGATCAACAAAGAGCAAGTATGAGAAAAGCTCTCTGCATAACAGAAAATATACAGTTTAACATTACTGATAATTGACATGTTAGTTAATAATCCATAAAGTTTCTCTGATCCAAACACTGACTGTTGCACGTCCTTTATTAGGAAGTGGCACATACAAGATATCACAGTAAGTAATAAATATTCACAGGACCATGCTGTGCAATTGTTTTAGTGCACAGGTGTAAATCTGCGCATGGGTTGCACTTGGATTACTCGCAATGGTTTACCTCTATCATTTCCTTTTCTGCTTGTGGTGGTGGTGGCAGTGGAAAGTGCTATCAAGTTGCAGCCAACTGATGGCCCAATGTTCCCTCAAAGCTCCATGGAGTTCTGAGCAGAAATTCTACCTCATGAGCGAAAAAAGCTAGTAGTATTAAAGTTGTGAGCGAGTCTACATTTGGCTATTGTATAAATTAGGTTTATGAAAAGCATAATAGGGGCGTGAAAAAAAACCACTTTTTTCCAGCTCCACTGTAGCCTATGGGGACCATAATAGTCAATAGGCCCCGTAGGTTATAATGGAGAATCGATCTGGGGGTTATCTGAGGCTCGGGGGGGGGGGGGCGGGGGTGTTTTTTCGGGGGGGGGGGGCTGGGGTTTTTAGGTAGAGGCACCAAAATTGCAGCATAGCTGCTGGTGCCTCATCTCAACCCTCTCCCCTACATTTCAAAAAGATTGGACCAGAGGGTCCAATTCTATGGGCCCCAGAAGGAGGCACTCTCATATTCCATTGTTTCCAATGGAGGGGGGAAGTGCCTTGTGAGCTGAAGCAGAAATCCCTGAGCTGCCTGTTAAACTTTTGTGCATCAGTACCCTCTAGTGCACCTTAGAGGGAACTCTGGGCAACCTGATAGGATTTTCCAGGCAAGAGACTATTGGAGGTTTTTTGCCATTGCCTGCCTCTGTGTAGCAACCCTGGACTTCCTTGGTGGTCTTTCAGCCAAGTTCTAACCAGGGCTGACCCTGCTTAGCTTCCCTTTAGTCATGTAAAAAATCATTTCCATGACATCCCCTTCACATACTGCTTCTTCCTGCATATCACCTCCTCCTCCAATATACCTTAACTAGGAATAAGGCCCATTGTGGAAATAAATACAACGAGCTCTAGAAAGAGGCTCTGGGCAGGTACCCTGGCATTGGGCACTCAGTGTCAATTTTCTGTGGTGACCTCAGCAGGGTATAATGACACAGAGCTTACTGTTTTCTCCAGGAGGACTGATCTCTACTATCTGAAGAGCAGTTATAATTCTGAGTGATCTCCAGCCCTCCCTTGGAGATTGGCAAAAATGGTTCCCCAAGAGGAAATGGCTGGTTTGGAAGGTGGAGTCTATGGCATTGTACCAGTCTGAGGTCCCACCCCTCCTCAAACCCCACCCTCTCCAAGCTCCACCCCTCAAATCTCCAGGAATTTCCCAGTCTGGAGTTGGCAAGCCTATCACCTTCCCAGCCAACCATCAACCTACCTTTATCTGCCCCTCTGACTTCAGCTTTCCATCTCCTCCCCCCTCCCTCCTGGAGAACAGTTGTAATACT
>NW_015173130.1:830317-831854 GCF_001447785.1 Gekko japonicus
CTGACATCATTCTCCTCTCCCCTCTATGATCCGCACAACAACCCTGTGAGGTATGTTAAGGTAGAAAGTCTGTGAATGGTCCATAATCCCCCAGGCAGCTTTTATAACAGGAACCTGGGACCTGCACACCATCCTCTGAAGCATTCTCAGGTACATATCTGTGGCAGTAATGGGGTGACTGCTGGCATCTTTTCCTATCATTTTTTGCCTTGTGGTATTCTGCTTGTGCTGCAATCTGTCTTTTTTGTGGTGTGGCATGGTTGTGTTATTGGGTTTGTTTCTTTTGAAAGGGAAGTGATGTGTTGTGGGTGAGGACATATTTTACCTCAGAATACACCAGGTCGCATATGCAACTGACAGTTCCAACTGTCTCGTGGGGGGGGGAGTTTGAGGTGCGGAATGCAAATGACCTTGAAACACTGGCCCAATCAGAGAAGAGTGGCCGAGGCTGCAGTGGGTGGGAGAGAACTCAGGCAACACAGCCAGTGGATAGAGACACCTTGTGATTGACACATCACAGAGCCAACTGATTTTGGCAAGCATAGAATGTTGCCAGACCACTACCCTTTTATATAATAGGAGAGATTTAAAGATTTCATTTTCTTTTCTTAAAAGAGCCATAGGTTGCAGACCCCTGCTACATGACATAGGTACAGGTACCCATTTCCATGGTATGGAGAAATGAGCCATTGTTGAATATTCAGCTGACAAGCAGTCAGAATATTCACCCGATTGCATTGGACTTGATAGGTGTGGAGAGGGGGAGATCTGGCAGAGCACCTGCTCTAATAATTTATAGCCATTTCCATGTGATTGAAAATTCTCTCTTGCAGCATTTCCTATTTCCTTTCTACATCCAAAAGAAGACACTTCATCCTTCATTGAGACACTTCAGGCTCATTCCCATAGCAAACTCAATTTTATCCTTGCTGTGTGAATCTGCAAGAGTGAATATGTAACTATCAGCAACTGTGTTTGTGGAAAAGATAAGGAAAGCTTGGCTTGGTGTTTTGTATGGTATCAGTTCTATAGCTTTATTCCCTTAGAGGAAGCCTGGCTTGGGGCCAGCCCAGCTATAACATCAATCACCTTAGGTGTGGTAGAGAAACTGTGAGCCATCTGAGAACCATATCTCTGAATCCCTTGCAGTGTTTCAGAGGATGCTTGAGTACAGCTAGTGGATTGTGTTTTGTGCATGATCTGAGACCAAACTTCCTTAGCAACCTTGCAAAAGATTCTGGGGTTCACCTCTCAGAAGATCACATGATTCAGCTTTTGGGGTGACAAAATGTCACCTAAATCCAGTTCTTGAAATTTGAGGGTGAAGCCTTTGTCAGCTGGAATGATTTTTCTGTTTAAAATTTCTAATTTCCATTCACAGCATTCATGCGTTATCTCTTATGGAAATGCCTAGAAGTGAAAACATTAGTGGCTTAAACCTTTATAGTTTATAGTGATGATGGCAAATTTCAAAAATGAAGAATTTAGACTATGAACTCCCCAAATTAATCTTGAAATCATTACTGGCTGAACTGAT
>NW_015173130.1:831864-861879 GCF_001447785.1 Gekko japonicus
GTTGGCTTTATTCACAATGGTTCAGAAGTTTCCGAATTCTTATAGAAATAAACCCGCTGAGCATGCTGAGAAGCTTACACTGCCAACAGAGAATATTGGAATTGAGGATGAGCCATTGGTTTTGTCTGTATTCTTTGTCACTGGTTTTGCCATCCTTGATTCTCCACCCTCCATGATTTGCAATTTGAAAAATGTAGGAAAGTGTGAGAGATGGGACGAAGAGGGAAGCTGGCAGCGGAGAACTGGTGGATGCTGGATCATTTAAAAAAAGTTTTGAGGAACTCTTGGAGGGAGGATCCTTGGTTTTGTAGAAGCAATCTCCAAGTAAGCTTGGAAAGACTGAGCTAATTATGGTTAGGCAATTTCGTCAGTCACTAATTATAGATATTCTGTTTATCTGTGCAAACTGTTTTCCCCTAATTTCTATATTAAGCGGTGTTCATTTGTTCCAAGCAGTTGTAAAGGAAACTACTGCATGTTCCAGTCACCCTAATTTTTATGGTTTTCTCCTAGAAGTAATTGGCCTTTGTTAGAACATCTGCACTTTAGCCTTACTTTTCCTATGGTATTCTTGGAGAGTAGACCATGATCTTTCTTGGGCAACAAACCTATGCCATCAGATCATGAGGTGGACCAAGAACGTAGCTTGTATGTGTGAGAGAAACCTTGAGCCTGATATGTAGTATTTTGATTTTTCTATCTCTCTTTTGGTTTATAATTTGTATTTGTTACCTCAATTGCCATGATCCTTTAATAGAGCCAATGTGATGTAGTGGTTAAGAGCAATGGACTCTAATCTGGAGAATTAGTGGGTCAGCCACAGTTCTCTCAGAACTTTCTCATCCCCACCTGCCTCACAGAGTGTCTGTTGTGAGGAGAAGAAGGGAAGGTAAGCCGCTCCAAGACTCCAGGTAGTGAAAAGCAGGGTATAAAACCAACTGCTCCTCCTCCTCCTCCTCCAAAGGTTCAATAATACCAAGTTTTGTTACAAAGCATCACTGAGATGTTGGATCATCACAGTTCAGTTCCTCAAATGAATACAGAGAAATTGGATGGATTCGGTGGAACTTAATATGAGGGTCTCACACTTTGGTCACTGCAGCTTTGGCATGTCTCCACAAAGTCTGAATTTTAAACTCCAGTATTTTTACTTGTTTTAAGATAGCATTTTCACCAGCAGAAATAATGGTAGACTGCAATTCTATTCAATGGCAGTCAACCTGCCTTAATCCCTTGGCCAGCAAGATGCCAGAATCAGAGCTATTAGTTGATCAACATCAGTGGTGCTATCTGTTCCAAGTCCCGTGTGAAAAAATACACCTTTTCTGCATTTCAAGTGTCACACAAAGCACTGAGTCAAGTGCATGAGAACCTGCCACATGGCCATCCTCTAAGAATATTGCATTCTGAATATTACCATTTTTAAAATTTTGTAATATGTAATCTGACTTTTCCCGCATTTTTGTTTGCCAATAGTTAGCCTGTTCATTATTATGGTGGATTTTTTTTTAATACTCATCTGCTGTCTTTGTCTTGAACTAGGTTCCAGCTGTAACATCTAAGCCACTTGCAGACAGCATCCTCATCCTGCGTGACGAGAGATGGAAAGAAGTTCGAAGCCTGTTGACCCCAGCCTTCAGTGCTGCTAAGATGAAAGAGGTAAGAGTCTGCAGGTGTTGCTATACCATGTACAAGAAGCTTCCCCCCTCAGATGTTTCCCCAGTGTGCTGTGTTGTAATTAATTGTGCAATGAATGACTGCTAATCATCCCCTGCCAGACTAGTAATACCTCATCACTTTTGCCTATGTATAAGTCATTGCTCTTTTTAGGGAGGAGTATTTTGTTTGTTTTTAGTACACCAGACTGCTTACCAGAATATAAGGTGGGATGGTCAAAACATTACTTGGCTATGTGTTAGATGTTCATACTCCTGCAGAACCCAGCAAACTCTGGACTATGCAGATTGCAAAGAAGCTAATAGTATACAGATGGGTAGCCATGTTGGTCTGAAGCAATAGAACAAAGTCTGAGTCCAGTAGCACCTTTAAGATCAATAAAGTTTAATTCTGGGTATAAGCTTTGGCTACCAAATGAGAAGGGAGCACTTAGCCCTGATGCTAAGAAAGACTGAAGGTCAAAGGGGACGGCAAAGGATGAGATGGTTAGACAGTGTAATCGAGGCAACGAACATAAAATTAAAGAAAATCCGGAGCACGATGGAAGACAGGAGGGCCTGGCGGGATGTGGTCCATAGGGTCGCGAAGAGTCGGACTCGACTATGCAACTGAATACAAGATAAGCTTTTGTGTGCATGCACAATTCTTCAGATACATAACCTGAAAAAATTCTAGTATATGGCAGTGATCCAGCGAGTTGCAGCCATACCCGTGAGATGAACTTGACCCTTCTGGGTGATGGCAGAGTGGCTATAGCGTTATATGCAGGACTCAGTATCACAACTCATGCCTCTGCAATGTAGCACAGTAAGGCTCATGGTTTGATGTATTATATACCAGCTAGGAGTGTGCACAGAAAAAAAATCTGGTATTGTTTTGGTTTAGGCATACCAAACCCAAAGAATCCCAATCCTGAATCCCAATATTGGTATTGTATTGGGATTCGAAAAGTAACCAGTATTGCCAAATTTATTTGACTCCATTATACTCTATGGGGACCATTCCCTGTAGGGTATAATGGGTACTGGATCCCCAAGCTGCGCGGCTTCCTCCCATTTATACCGAACAGCACTGCCTGTCAGATAAACCCCTCAGTTTCGCTCCCCTCTCGTGGGAGGGGAGCAAAAGGGAGGGCTGAAATGGCTTCCTGCAACTTGGGAAGGAGAGGCATTTAAAGAGCCCCCCTCCCTTCTCCGGAGTTGTGCTGCCTAGGTGGCACAACTCAGGAAGGGGAAGCATTTAAAGAGCCTCCCCTCCCTTCTTCGGAGTAAAGCCACCTTGGTAGCAAGCCTCCATTAATGAAAGAGGTGTGCCACTAGTCGAGGTGTGCCACCACCGTGGTACAATTTAGGAAGGGGAGCCATTTAAAGAGCATCCCTTCTCCAGTGTCACACAGATGGCTTTGCTTTGCAAAAGCCATTTAAAGGGAACTTTTCCTTTAAATGGTTTTTGCAAATCCAAGCCATACACAAAAAACTTGAAAGCAGCACCAGGCCACCCAGAAGGTGGGTGAACTCACCCTTCTTCAGCAAGTGAAGCTGAGCCTTAATAAAAGCCGAATAATATAAGCTTTTATTTGGATTCAGCTACATCTGTAGCTTCACTTGTGGAGGTGTGCCACTACTGCCATCTGAAAAATACTGATAATTTTTTTTTGTTTTTATTCGGCTTGGTATATACTGCGAACAAACCCCTAATACCAGCCTAGTTCCATTAGCTTAACACCTATTTACACTAACTTGGAATCTGACCCTTAAACTTCTACCAATAGGAAATATTCCTCTGTGTGAGTTGGGCTGTGGGGGAAAATGGCAATTAACCTTTGCTTTCATTAATAACATAACCCTTTCATTAACATACCCTTATATGGTAAGTGTCATAGAAAAAGAACTTTGCTCTCCATCAAGCAGATTGTTGTTGAGTCACTCTCTCACATTTGTCTTGAATGAACCCCTAAGAATGTGAATTCTTCCCTCCCCCGTACAGAACTAGTGTACTGTAGGGACTTTGAACTTTACCTCTGTATGATTTCAGTTTAGGCAAGCCACTTTTTCTCTGGCTTACCTCTTTCTTATATGGGGATAACACTTTCTTATATAGGGATAACATTGCTGATGAACTTTATAGAGGGCTTTTCCGCATGTTTTTTTTCCATTGGTTCTGTAACTGAGCCTTTAAGCTGCCATTGAATGCATAATGTGTTATGAAAAACATCTAATTGAAATGCTATGTTAAGCTTCGTCCTGGGCTAGGATCCAAATCCATCCAATCGCATTGCTAGCCCAGGAAGAACCAACCAATCACTTGTCAGCAAGCTCCCTGAGCAGGAACGTCCATGATTGGTCCTTATGGATGCAACCTTATTGGTTGGTATTTGTACAGTAGGCGTGGCTACATTAGCCGGGAGAGTTTAAAAGCAGAACAGCTGCAATGTAAAAGCTGTTCTGGCTATCAGATGTTGATCCGTGTTTGAGTTGTGTTCGAGTTGATGAATAAAGCTGAATCTTTGCTGAATCACTCTCCGACTACTTTGTTAAGTGAGCGACTTAACAGGTTCTGGCCTCATACTGATTTGGTTTATCCCCTGACTTCCATGCACATTTTTCTGCCTTTAGTTTTCATTTCATTCCCCCCACCCCAGCTCTTTTGAGACCACTATTACCCCAGTCTTTTTCTGGAAGCTGATTTCGAGTTGGCTTTTTCCTAGTGCACAGTGTTTCTATCAGTTTGTCTCGCCAACTCCCATCCATCTCCAGCCCACTTTTCAACAATTGTACTGTTGTCACTGTTAAATCACTCCCTCTCTCCCACAGACAGGCCCTAAAATATTGATATAATGCGTTAGTGTTGTAATGATAGCTGAAGCAGGTTCTCTGAATTCCCAGCTTTCATTGAAAAAAGCAAGTCTCTAGCCTCTTCTCTTGTGGAGATATCTCCCTTAGGGAAGCATAATGGCTTACTTCTTAAAAAATGAAAGCTGGGAATTCAGAGAACCTGCTTCAGCTATCATTACAACACATTTATTTATTTATTGAATAAATACTCCACCCTATCCCACAAGTGGTCTCAGGGTGGCTTACAACATAAGATTCATAAAACAATAAAAGTGATAAAACCAATAAAACAACAGATGGCACAATCAAGAATAACAAAAAGCGCCCATGCCTTATGTCATGTGAATAAAAAGCTACAGCACTATTTTGATATTTAGGGCTGTTTAAAAAAAAATAAGAGGGGCACTGTGACCCCACTGATAATGACACCAATGACAACATCACCCTCCCTTGAGAATTTTCATTATTTAAGCCCGGTGTGGAAGAAAATAAACTGACTCCACAACTGTAAAACTGCCCAAACCTATTCTAATGCCTGTGGATTGACTCCCAAGAAAATTGGGAGTAACTCCTGTGTGTGGAAAAGGTCAGAGTTGTGGTAAGAATTCCAACAAGGGATTGAATGAGAAGTGCTTTGAAGACTTGAAAGTGCACCTTTATGGCAATAAATCTCTGGAACAGGATGGAGTTGGGAGGCAGACTCTTCAGACTGATTGGGGGGGGGGGAAGATGTCTGAGCAAGGTTGTGCTGACACTGATTTCTCTGTACATTTTTCTGGGGGGGGAAGAGACTCAATTTGTGCTGTGACAAAGTTGTGTCCCATTGAAACTCTGCCGCTTAAGTTAAATGACAGGTTAAGACCTCAACAGGTTAAAATTTGTTAAGGGGTGGGGGAGTCTCTTCCTTTACAATTTTATGCTTAAAAAGTAAACACACTCCACACACTGGTGCCTGGTCTGTGGTTGTAAAAATTTTCCACTGGGCAGACGCCTGTGTTGTTTTGACGTACTGCTGTCGAAATCCACAGTAGCATCTAAATGTGTCTGGCTCCTTTATCTCTATAGACAGCTGTTGCTTAGCAACACCCGCTGTCACTTCCTTATTATGGTAAATTCTAATTGGCCATAAGCCTGGCAAGGATCGCTGATTAATCAGAACTGACAATATCATTGGTTATGCATCTAGACAACTGACTCTGTCCCTAGTTTTGTTAGCAAATTTTCTAAATCCGTGGTATTTTTAAGGGAGCAAAAAGAATTCAAATGACTTTTCTTCAGTAACAGGGAATAGCTGAGAGAGAGAGTTTTTGCACCACTTAGAGGGAAATTAATCTCCTTTACTGCGGGGTCATCAGCACAGCAAAAATCCTTGCCTTTAGTTTCCCTGTGTTCAGCCTAACAAAAGATAAAGCCCCTGGTTTGTACAGAGCAACCCCTGCTGGCTTGAGCCAGACATCCTTTAGCAACACAAACGGTTCCTTGGACATGGCGCTTCGCAGGGACGGATGTCTGTGTTTGCCGAGTTAATTATTTAAGGGGGAGAAGAGAAGGCACACTGTTGCATCCCCCGCTGTATCGCTGTGAAGGAGCGGCACCAGCCACTAGGACAGAAGGGGAGCAGAGAGACTTGGCGATGACAGGAGCATAACATTTTATTTTTAGATATTTTAACAGCTCTCTGCTCAGCTCCCCGGCTTAAATTTCGGAACCTAAAGACTGTATAACAGGATGTTACAAATACTGGGAAATGGGAATGTCCTCCCCACCTTGTTTTGCTGTTAAGAAATGACAAAGGACTGTAGGGAAGCTGCAGCAGCTATTCCTGCAGAGGTTTGGCATGCCCTTCTCTTTTCCACAGAGAATGGTCATTTCCAGTATTGAAGGTGGCTACCCCTAGGCAATATTTGTAACACCAATACATGTCCAGTAAGGAACATGGTGATGACAGAGTCCTTGAGCCATGCATACTGTTGTAACCCAATGAAACTGTTGCAAGCATCATTTTTAAAAAAAACTTTTTTAAATTGAAGAACTTGTTAATAAGGCAGATTTAAGACGGAAAAAGTAGCTGGCATTTTGAAATGCAGATGATATTGTTGCCTTATTTAATGCATGTTGTACTGGTTCCTTTTTTTGTAAAAAAAGACACCTTAATTTTAATTTTTTTAAAATTAAGAACATGGCTATTAAATTTTTAACGAACTGGGAGGGGGGAATGAGCGCTCATGAAACTAAATACCATCTTCAAGAAATGCATTCTTTTGCTGGCCTCTGTTGTTGTCATTGGAAAATTCAATGAGCGCTTCTCTTAAGGAAACATGTCTCAAGCAGTGCTCTTTAAGGTGATTTAATTCTTCCCAGTCATTTTTTGTCTGGCCATTATTGAATTTAGAAGTCAACTATGATTTGTCATAAGAAATCAACTGGCAGAGTCCTCTGCTCCTCCTCTTTTTTTAAAAATCCTCACGCTGTACTTAGAGGCTCTCAAGTAACAGAAATGTTTAACTTTTAAGGCATTTAACTTTTAAGCCAGTTTGGTGTAGTGGTTAAGTGCACGGATTCTAATCTGGGAGAACCGGGTTTGATTCCCCATTCCTCCACTTGCAGCTGCTGGATGACCTTGGGCAAGCCATAGTTCTGTCAGAGCCATTCTGAAAGAGCAGTTTCTGTCAGAGCTCTCTCAGCCCCACCTACCTCACAGGGTGTCTGTTGTGGAGAGGGGAAGGGAAAGGAGTTTGTAAGCCGCTCTGAGACTCCAAGTGAAGGGCGGGATATAAATCCAATCTCTTCTTCTCTTCCACTTGTGCTGTGGCCAAATCAAGTTAACCTGATCAAGTTCTTCTGTGAAATTAAGCCCGTGCATCCATCGCAAACAGATAAACACAGGACACAGAGTTACAAACTTGAATCAAAGTTGGCATGTATGAAAAGGTTTTCTTATTCCCCCACCCCAACACATCTTGGCCAAATTAACCCAACACGGGAGTTTCCTGGACTGTATCACTGGGCTGTAATATCAACCCAACCTCTCCTGGATAGCCCAGGCTAGCCCGATCTCATCAGAACTTGTAAGCTAAGTGGGGTCAGCTCTGGTCAGCATGTGGATGGGAGACCACCAAGGAAGTCCAAGGTCTCTGTGCAGAGGCAAGCAATGGCAAACCACCTCTGAACATCTCTCACCTTGAAAACCCTATGTAGGTCACAAATGCAGGGGGGAAGCGTGGCAGTTTGGCCCGGAGCAAAATAACACGGGGCCGCCCGATCACAGGTCCCGTCGAGGTCCCGTGGGTAGGGGCGAAATGGCGATCACACAACGATCCTGCAGCGCGGCAAAGAAGCGGCGCGATCTCACCAACGGCATGCGCGATTCTGCGGAGCAACGGAACTTTCGCTTTCCTCTTCCTGCGCATGCGCCGTTGGGTGCTTGTGTGCATCCTGTGGAGACTTGGGGGGAAAAAACCTGTTTGCGACAGGACATGGGGGGGCGCCGGATGCCATGGACTACCACCGGAAACGCGATCAGACACCAGCCCTTGCCCCGCGGTTTCCGGAAACTAGTACCCCGGAGGTACTACTTTTTAACTCCGCATCTTCGGCAGGATGCCTCGGGTTCGCCATGGGAGCTCTACGCTTCCCAGATGTTGCAGTGTGATCGCGCCCGGAAAATCCGCCTATCATCCGTCTCAGTAGCGTGGCTAATGCTCCGTGTGACCGCAGCCGTGGTTACCATAGGTCAACTGCAACTTGACAGCAAAAAACAAATTTAAAAAATCACCCCATGTAAACAGTGTCAAGTTGCCCAGTTCAGCCCTTGTTAATCTGCTAATATGCTTCATGAACTCATTCCCTTCTTTAGAGATATTAGATGCTATGTATAGGCATGGAGGCTAGACATCCCACAACCACACTCTGGTCTGCTTTCTTTTCACCGTTTTATGTTGCCTTACTCTGCTGCAGTACTTCAGTCCACCACCAGGCTATTGTACAACCAGTCTTAAGAGACTGCAGACTTTTTAGTAAATCCATAGTTAGATGCTACAGCTCCATTCCAAGCATATGCACAGCTAACTGCATGGGTCTTAGACTTCTGTTTTAAAAATCCCACTCCCCCAATTTGCAACCTATAAATTCAGTTTTATACTTCCCTTTCTCTCTCCACTCTCGCCAGCGGTCTTCTCAAGTCCTATATTCATGTTAAACATGCATGTGTTTTGAGAGTAAAGTCCTCTGTGTAACGATTTTGACATTTCTGACATTATGAAAAGTGTGCAAGTGTAAGGCAGGAAAACCATTTCTTTCAAATCGTCCCTGTGTAAACTACATATGCCCTGGTGATTTGGTCTAAAACTGTCGTTTTCAAAACTCCAGCAGTTTTCTGTTTTGAAATGAGGCGAGTTGCTTAGTTTAAAAATAATAAATGTTTCCTCACCTCCCTGCAAGCCAGCCAGCATCATTTTGACAGTTGCACAAATCTAGCTTTTCACAATAGAAATCAGCGGAGGCTAGCTGCCAAGGGGTAGGCTTTTCAGCGTACGTGGGGAAGATCTTTTGTTTGGAGCCTAAGGTTGGCAGAACCAAAAGACCCTCCTCTTACTCCCCCTCCCCTTTATAAGGGCAGGGGCATGCCGTTCCTAGGAAATACAGAAAACATGCTTGTGGAATTTTACTTTGCTGTTCTGTTAAGTACTAGCAGAAGCCAAGCATGGAAAGTTTCAACCACAAAGGTTAAAGTTTGACAATGTTATAGGGTAGCTGGAAAGGGGGTTGCATGGAAAGAAGGTGTCGATCAGCCTTTGCAAAAGGAACTATCAGAAGCATGGACTGTGAGAAAGTATTTGCTTTTACAGTTCTTTAGAAATTTCCCAACACTTCTTAAATAGTTGGATATAGATTTATCACAAAACTGATTATTATATTATATTAATAATATTTATTTATAGTCCACCTTTCTCACAGTGTTCAAGGTGGATTATACACACTGAGACAGTACAATCAACAAAATAAATTCAATAAGTAATAAATATCATCACATGATGCATAATATAATACTTATATTAAAATTATTGGTGTGTTTATACAGAATTTTTGCTACGTCCTTAACACATTTGTACATGAAGTATAACAATATATAGTCTTCCATTTGACCACAAACTATAACACACAAGAAGGTATTAATGGCTAGGTTACTATCTAAGTGCGATCTACCATTTATTGTTCAAGATATCACAAAGTCACTGTAAAGTGTTGTGGATAATAATATTCGTAAATTCACTAAGTGCTGCTTCAGAAAATCAAAACACTGAACATTTCCCTTCAATACCAATACTGCTGACAATTCAACATAAAATGGGTGCACAGTTCAGAATGACCAAAGCAGGTTAAGTTTTGTATATGTGTTCAGTGTATGAATATCTATATGGCTTGTTAGCATGTCCTTTTTTGTTATCTGCATAGATTTAGGGTCCCAGTGCATGTCCCAAGTTCAAAGACTTGACCCCACCCCATTCCCCAGCCACAGTCAAATTCTCCAGCAAACTGTTCTGAAAACCTGGATTCCAGGGGTCCCCGTGGGGAACTCTTGACCATTAAACCAGTGTGAGGTGTAACCATGCCTTTAGGCCCTTAATGAACTAATTCTTTATTTCCCTCCAAAAATTAGAGTTAGGCTCTTGGGGACTGTAACTGTATGTAAAGCTATACTTTATACATGGTTAGCTGTAAACCTGCTTTAGAACCTTTCCCCCCCAGGCAAGTGAATCTGATTGGAGCAATAAGATATTCTGTGGTCTGCATCTCAAGGGGCAGTTAGATTTCAAAAGCTGAAGACGATGGGCAGAAAGAGAGGGATGCAGGTTGAGGCTGAACAAACATTTTGCTTATCTCTGGAAGATACTTGGTGAATGATTTAAAACAAGACGATCCAAGTATATTGGTAGCATGAAAACACGAAGCGCCCTTGTATTTTGTCAGGCCATTGGTCTGCCGGGGTCATTATTGACTACCAGCAGCTCTCCCAGGTCTCAGATAGAGGTCTTTCTCATCACCCTTTACCTGTTCCTTTTAACTAGTAATGCTGTGATTGAACCAAGGACCTTATACAGAGCAAATGCTCTGCCCTTGAGCCGCAACCCCTCCATATTGTATTTAGCTTTTGTGTGTGTGTTTTTGCATTTTGTGTGTGTGTGTGCCCGTGCCTGGAAGACATGGCAACTTCTAGTGACTCCTACTGGAGCATGGAGGATGTTCAGCGAAGTGGCTTGATAGCCTGCCTCTGCCTCCTGATCCTGGTATTCTTTGGGGGTCTCCCATCGCCAGGGTCGGCCCTGCTTAGTTTCCGAGATCTGATGAGATCGGGCTTGCCTGGGCTATCCAGGTCAGGGTCATATTGTATTTAGCTTTTATCTTTACTGTCTTTTCCTTGTTCATAATTCCGTTAATTTTGTGACAAAGTCTTTATTGATAAAGTTTAGTGGGTTTCACCCGTTAATAATTATAATCAGTTATTATGAATTTAGTATCATACCCACTTACTACAAATATCAGGGTGAGAGAGCTAGCATGGTGGTTAGAGTGCTAGACTTGGAGCTGTGAGACCCAAGTTCAAATCCCTGCTCTGTCATGGAAACTCAGTGGGTGACCTTGGGAGAAAAGTGGTTTATAAATATCTGATTAAATAAATGTGAGGGGCTCTGAGCTCCCAATATTTTGTTTGTTTGTTTATTTATTTACATTATTTGAAGTCTGCCTTTCACACTGTGACTCAAGACAGATTACACAATGCAAGTCAAAACAATCAACAGGATCATACGTACAGCAACAGCCAGTATGTACTATACACAGTAGTATAGTCTACAGTCCCTATCCCTTTATCAAGGCATCTTTCTGGACCTTTTTGTTTCACTATAGCCTTATTATCGGTATGAGAGTGCCCTTTTGAGCAATTCAGTTTTGCATAGTTTGTGGAATGCTTGGCGAGTATGAGCCTACCTGTCTTCCTCAGGTAGGCCGTTCCATACAGTAGGGACCACAATGGAGAAACCGCATGTACTGTAGATCTTGCCCCTTTGTAGGGTGGCACCTTGAGGAGGCCCTACTCCCGTTAGTAAAGATGTCTTGGCAGAGCATAAGGGGAGAAATGGTCCTGCAGATATGGGAGACCAAGGGCATGAAGGGCATATGATAACTAATCCCTTCAACTGAACCTGATAACTGATGATCAGTGAATGGAGTGACTGCAGAATGGGAGTAATCTGCATACTCTGCCTAGTTTCTTATTATAACCAAGCTGCAGTATTCTGCACCACATGGAGTCTCCATACTGACTTTGAGGGGAGACCTATGTAGAGAGCATTATAGTTATCCAGTCTTGATGTTACTGTGGCCTGGGTCCAGGTGACCAGATCAGCCAAGTCAAGGTAGGGGGACATCTTTCAGGCTAAACTGAGTTGGAAGAAATCTTTTTTTTTTTTGGTAGCTACATTGACTTGCTTCTCCAGCTGTAATGTTGGACCAATATAACCCCTAGGGTCTTAACCTAGTCAGCAGGGGTCACCTGTGTTACCCCTGCCAGCGTAGATTGAAGAAGCTGAATCGTTGCCTTAGTTTCTGAGGGAATTTAGCTAAATGGCAGGCCTCAGAGAGAGGTGGGGTATTAGCGAGGATCTACTACCCATGTATATGGGTATCTTTCCCTTAAGAGAGTTCTCATTAACCAGTCCAAGAGTAGTGTTGTGTCCGTGGACCACCACTAGAGGTCTACGTCCTGACTCCCCTAGCTTGGCTCCTAACACAATAGGGGCCAAGGATCCTAGTCCACCTTTTAGTCCACCAGTAGGAACTTGGCGGGAGATTCAAACCTTCCAGTAGGACTGTGTGTGTGTCTGGGGTGGGTGTATATAGTTGGCCCTTGCTGGCCAGTTTTTTGTCTTGTGTTGTACTGAATAAACATGACTTGTCAGCATGTCATAGTCCGCCTCTCCATGTATCGAACACAGTACTTTTCAGGTAGAATAAAGGATGTTTTATTGGAAGAAAATTAATACACAAGAAGAACATGGAGAGCATACACACATATAAAGTCTACGGGAAACAAGAGAAGAGCTGGAGAATAGTGGTGGATTTTTTTTGAGGCGATAGCTACCTTTCCTGAAGAAGTCGAGGAATCCATGAAGAAGAGATGACTAGATGATCAGCGCTTCACAGAGAGGAAGGACTCAGTATATTGGGGAGGGGGGTGTTGGTAGGCGCCCAAGACCACACAAACACAGCATACTGTGGCTGTGCTGGGCTAGTTATAGCCAAAAATGTGTCCAGAGGGCTTGCTAATGTGTGAAGTCCCTCAGAACACAGCATTGATGAGATTAAAACAATGTAGTTTGGAAATGCTGCATAGAGTTCCCGGAAGTGGACAAAAGAGACCAGAGGTTCTTTTCTGGATGTAAAGTACAATTTGGGTTGGGTTCCTGATTACTTCTCCGGTAGTTGAAGAACTAAAGGATTGCTACTTTAAACTAATAAAAATGGAAACAGTATTGCTTGATGTGCAACCTGGGTTTGGGGTGTGGGAAAGGAGTAGAAGTCAGGACCTTTCATTATAAAGGAAATGTGGGGAGGAAGGCTGAGGCGAGATTGATAGGATTAGGGATTGAGGCTGAAAAGAAATAGCTCTGGGGCGAGGCAAGTCCATTGTCCGGAGATGTCGGCAGGGCGAAGGGATTTATTGCGGGTTGAAACGACCCCTCCTGAGAGACAGGGGGTCTGCATGCTTACAGCTGAATTCTATTGGGAGGGAGCGGTGGCGCAGGCGGTAAAAACGCCTGCCTTAACATCACTCGAGCAGCCACTATGGCTGTTCGAGACCCACCGCGGTCGAGGTGAGCTCTCGACCCCAGTCCTAGCTCCCGCCCACCCAGCGGTTCGAAAGCCGACATAAAAATTCAGGCGAGTAGATTAATGGGGTACCCACCCTTAGAAGGGTGGGGGCACCCTCCTCGGCGAGGTGTGTGGATGGCAACAATGGCGGCGGCGGCGCTGCGGCGACGGAGATTATGGCGGTGGCTGAATACCGGCGGTGGAGGCAAGGAAGGAGTGCGGCGACGTGGCAGCAGCAAGCAGCAAGCAGCAGGCCCGGAAGGAGCAACCCCTGGTGGCCAGCAGCGGAAACAACGAGCGGCTGCCGTTCAGCGGGAGGCGCGCGGTGACGTCACCCAGGGGCGCAACGGAGCCTGAAGGACGGAGTCAGGTCCTGGGAGGACGCTAGCAGCGCGCCGGATCGCCAATGCACCAGGAACAACAGCCTAATCACCGCCGGGAAATGAAGCCAGCCAGATCGGGATGACATCTGCCTCCACCTGGGTGCCGGTAGGTTGCCCCTTCCCCAGAAACAATGTGGCCCCAGTTAGGGTTAACAGGTGATTAGCACCCCCTCTGTAAACCGCCCAGAGACCCCTGCGGGGGTTAGGGCGGTATATCAAGTTGAATTAATGAATAAATAAATAAGTAAATAAATTGAAAGTGGGAAGCACAATGTCCTTCAAAATCTACACCAGGGGTATCAAACATGTGGTCCAGGGGGCAGATCAGGCCCCCAGATGGCTTCTATCAGGCCCACAGTAGAACTGGCTGTCTTCTGCTGCTTCTTCCAGTTCTGCTGCTGCTGCGTCAACATACGTTTGCAGCTTACAGATACACACCTGAACAGCATACTCAAGATTGCAACAGCACAGACATTTTGATGCAATAATTCAGAGCAAGAGGCAGTGGCTCAGGACCTCTACTAAACTTGCCATGGATAAGAAGATATAGAACTGGGTGTCATCAGCATACTGATGACAGCCAACCCCAAAAGTATGAACAATCTGTCCTCAGGGCTTTAGATAGAGTACATACAACACATATTTTTAAGGCACTTCTATGAGGTTTACAAATGGAGAAAATCCCATGATGCCCAGCAACTGAAGTTGACTTAGATGATGGCTGCAGCATATACCTTATATAGCTAGTGTGAAAGGCTGGTTTACTTTACAAAGCCTTGTAAGTGTGTTTGAATTGTAAATTCTAACCTGTCAATGTCCTAAATATGTAAAATTCAGGCGCCAGTGTCCTCTTCAGAAGCTGCTTTCAGAAGGGTTAAGTCATTCATGTTGATGAAGCGCTTCAGGGCCTTCAGATAAAATGTGCCTGAATACTTTGCAGTGTCTTCATAAGTGTTTGCCAACATTCTTTGTGAGCACCGTTCCTGGTGAAACATAATAAGGCAAGGAAGTATGTTAAGAATGGCTGTTTGATTACATTGTACAGAACGACAGGGAAGCTCTTTTTCATTTTCAGGATGAAAGACAAGAATGTACCAGGGAAGATCCTGTGGTTCTAGAACCCTTGTCAGGTTTGATAAATAACTTTGTTTCCTTTTTTCAGTTGACACCATCCAAAGTGTATTGATTTTTATTTCTTCTGATTGCACTGCTGTTCTCTTGTCACCTCGTATCTGTGTATCAGTAGTCCCCCCCCCATCCGCCGCCACTACCTCTTTTAAAGTATTAAAGTAAAGTATTAAACGCAAATGCAGGGTGTTACCTGAACAATTGGTGCAAACGGCAAAAGGGTTTATTATACAGTTCTTTCTCCAGAACATCTTGATGTTTAATGTGCAGTCGTTAACTCAGATCTTTTAAGGGAAATCCACACATTTGTTTCAAGCACTTGGATTTACTGGAACAAATTGACTTCTTAGTAAACTGATACAAGTGGCTGAACGGTTGGAAAGTCATGGGCAATACATTTTGCAAGATGGGCAATTTTTTGCTTCATTAGCCCCACCCATTGACCCTTCTTAGATTGCAGGACTGGCCTTTTACTGGGATGTTGTGATCTGCTAAAATCAATGTATATGTTAACTTCCTTCTTTTCTAATATAGACTAGGGGTGTGAGTTCCTAGCACTCACTGATTGTGAGAGAAAAGGCTGGACTGGCATTTCTTATCCATAATCAAAATTGGGGGCAGGGACATCCCCAAAGGGTAGCATTTGCATTCTGGCATAAATAATCAGTGTAAAAGCATCATCTTGGGGAACATGATTTTGTAGGCACAATTTTATCACTTAACAAGAGTATACATTTGACTGGAAGAATAAAACTCTGGCATTACAGGCAGCATAAAAAACATTCCTGTCAAACACACACGTGAGGAGTCAAGGATGAAGACGAGTTTGATTTATACCCCGCCCTTCACTTGGGGTCTCAGAGTGGCTTACAATCTCTTTGCCTTCCTCTCCCCACAACAGACACTTTGTGAGATTGGTGTTGCTGAGAGAGCTCTGAGAGACCTGCTCTTGAGAGAACAGCTCTGAGAGAACTGTGACTGACACAAGGTCACCCAGCAGCTACATGTGGAGGAGTGGGGAATCAAACCCAGTTCTCCCAGAGTCTGCCGCTCTTAACCACTACACCAAACTGCCTGGCAGCATTATACTGAAGAACTACTGACAGTTTGGGACTTCCAGCCTCCAACAGTCTTGTTTGGCAGCCAAAACTGATTCTTCAGCATGAGATACTAGTCACGTGAGATAATGGGCACATCAAATATTTGCAGTGAGCATATTACTTATATTTTATTGCATTATGTCGTAAACAGTCAATCTGAATGCCTGGCTGCTGAGATAGTTTCCCCCCCTGTAATATATCAAGTTCTGACTGTGTGGCCGACTGGGGCTCCACGTGGTCAAGCGAAACCTCCGAGCTTCGCTCCAGGAAACAATGGACTCGTTGCATCCGCACAGTGGGAGACCCCATAGTTACCCCGGTAAAACCGAACGGTGACGTGCGCATTTGTGTGGATTACAAATGCACACTTAACAAAGCTCTACAGGCCCATGCTTATCCTGGGGGTCCCTCGCGTAGAGTTCCTGGGCTTTGCAGTCGACACCACCGGCATCCACCCCACCGAGGACGAGGTGAAAGCCATCACACAAGCTCCCCCTCCCGCATCCAAGTCAGAGCTGCAGGCCTTTCTGGGGCTTCTGAACTTCTATAACTCTTTCCTGCCCCTCAAGGTCGCAGTTGCTGAACTGCTTCATCGCCTCTTGGACAACTCTGCACCCTGGGTTTGGGGTCTGCTGCAAGCTGCCACGTTCCAGGCAGTGAAGGACCTACTCGTTTCAAATTCTGTCCTGAGACACCTCAATGAAGCGCTCCCGGTGGTCCTTGCTAGTGATGCTTTGCCTTACGGGGTCAGAGCGATCCTGGGCCACTGGCTACCGGACAGCCGTGAGGTCCCAGTTGCCTATTGTCCCAGGACACTGTCTGTGGCAGAGTGCAACTACACGCGAATTAATAAGGAGGCGCTGGCTATTGTGGTTGGGGTGAAAAAATTTCACCACTATCTGTATGGCAGGCCTTTCACGGTTCTTACAGACCACAAGCCGCTACTCGGCCTCCTGGCCCCCGACCGCCAGACCCCTCAAATAATCTCCCCCTGAGTGCTCTGCTGGTCGATTTTCCTGGCAGGGTACTCCTACACCCTTGTTCACCGCCCAGGAAAAGTGATGGGCCACGCGGACACTCTGAGCCGCCTCCCTCTACCTGTGTGTGACCTGGATCCAGCCCCTGCTCACCAGATTGTGCTCCTGGAGTCTCTCCGGGACCAGCCGGTCCACGTCAAGAAAGTGGCTCGCTGCACGGCCAAGGACAAGGTACTCTGCTGCGTCTTGGACTGGGTGGTGAGGGGGTGGCCCTTGGCCAAAGGGGAGCAGGACTTTATGGCATTTGCTTCCTGGAAGGACGAATTGTCCGTCCACAAAGGCTGTGTAATGTGGGGAAGCTGGGTGGTCATCCCTACGCCCTTACGGGAACGGGTCTTCACTGCCCTCCACGAATCACATCCCGGGGTGGTGCACATGAAAGCCCTGGCCAGAAGTTACATCTGGTGGCCAGGGATGGACCGGGACATAGAATACATAGTCAAGAGGTGACAGCCATGCCAAGCTTCCCAGCCACAGTCACTCTGAGCCCTGGAACGAGCCTGGGAATCCTCCCACCGCCCCTGGTCCAGGTTACACTTGGACTTCATGGGACCATTCCAAGGGCAACTTTTCTTCATTCCGGTGGATGCCTACAGCAAGTGGCTGGAGGTAGTCCCTGTGCCTTTCACCTCCTCTAAAGCTGAAATCCAGGCTATGTGGCAGATTTTCAGCACGCAGGGCATCCCTGACACCCTGGTCATGGACAATGGAATGGCATTCATGTCCAGTGACTTCCAGGACTTCACCCAATATTACGGGATCCACCATGTCAGGTCTGCCCCCTTCCATCCCGCAACCAACAGCCAAGTGCTGTAGGCAGTGAGGTCAGAGACACAGAGTCGCCTGGCTCTCCCTGGCCGGAGAGATGCCAGGTTGGCTGCTACTAGAGCCAGGGCCTTTTCAGTGGCGGCTCCGCACAGGTGGGATGAGCTCCCAGATAACATCAGGGCCCTGCGGGACTTTTTACTGTTCCGCAGGGCCTGTAAAATGGAACTCTTCCACCAGGCCTTCGATTAGGAGCCACCACTGATAAATGTGCCACCAGAACACGCTATGGCCCATATAAAACACCGGTGGATACTGCCTCCCTTGAGGGGATTGTATATTGATGCCACCATCATCTGCACTGTTCCTGTTAGATTTTATGATGTTAGATAGTTGTTTATGTATTTATTGTATTTTAGTGTATTGACTGTTTTATTGCTTTTAATGTTGTTTGCCGCCTTGAGCCGGTTCCAAGCAAGGCGGGATATAAATTGAAAATAATAAATAAATAAATAAATAAATCAGGGGGAGGCTTCAATAGGCAGCTGCTGAGGCTCCATTGCCTGGGGGGGCACCACTATGCAGCATCAATGCTTACTGCCTCACCCTGGGATGGTGGTAGTGGCCGCATTGAGCTCGCTGGAAGGATTTTCACTCTGTCCCTTAATGTACACTTCACCACTTCAGACAGAGGCAATGGGCCCTGCTGTTGAACACACACACGAAGCTGCCTTATACTGAATCAGACCATTGGTCCATCAAGGTCAGTATTGTCTGCTCAGAGTGGCAGTGCTTCTCCAGGGTCTCTGGTAGAAATCCTTCACATCACCTACTACCTGGTCTTTCTAACTGGAGATGCCAAGGATTGAACCTGGGACCTTCTGCATGCCAAGCAGATGCTCTACCGCTGAGCAATGGCCCCTTCCCCCTAGACAGGAGGCCTCTTTCCTCCTCTTCCTCTGCTAGAATGTCAGAACTCACGCAGCAGTGACTGATGCATGCCACTATCCACAGTTCACTCACTTGCCTGGTTAAGCAGTGATGAGTGTTGCGAGCAGGTTTTCCCCTTGTCCCGAGGACGGGACTCCCACACACCCCACGGCAAGGAGCACCGCGCCCCGGAGCCCCGAGGACGGGACTCCTCCCCACACGGCAAGGAGCACCCCCACAGGTCCTGTGGGACCCGCGATGAGTCCCCCGATACTCACCAGGGAGGCAGGACAGGTTGTGAGGGAACCAGGGGCAGCGGGACGGGCAGCGGTGCCACCAACAACAACACCCCCACCGGGCCCCTGGAAAGAACCAGCAACACGGGCAAGAAGCACCGCGCCGGGAGACAGACGGCCGCGCTCGTAGCAGAGCCCAGCGGCCCCGGACAGCCGGGACAGAAGAGGAGAGGACCCCACCCCTGAAGCCACGTCTGAGGCTTTGTAGGAGGGCAGGGCCTGGGAGGGGAGGGAGCACCAGGAGGAGCAGGGCACACTGGGAGAGGGGAGGAAGGGATAAAAGGAAGGAAGGAGAGGAGGCCAGGAATGACTCCTGGATGGTAGGGTGAAGCCAAGAGAGAGGGTGCCCCATCCAGCAGGGACAGGTGAAGAAAGAAGGTAATGCAACCTCCCTCCCCCATCCAGGTGTCTGAGGCCGCAATCTTCCTTTCGGCCAGGAGGGGGAAAACACCGTGGCTGGGCTCAGGGGCATTGGGAGCTCGAGCGACGAGGACAGTGAAGGGTCGTCTTCGAGCTCCTGCGACACCCCTAAGAAGCTCAAGGCAGGCGACATAGCCCCCCTCCCAATTTTATCTGAAGCACAACTCTGTGAGTGGCTCAAGGCTCATGCAGTGAGCTTCATGGCTCCATAAGTACTGCAGCCCAGGGTCCTCCGTCTTTTTTCTGACAATCTAATTCTCACTGGCCCTTCTTTTTTCTGACATTCTAATCCTCACTGTCCTGAGTTGTCACGGGTTAGCAGGGCTGGCCCAAGGAAGAGTGCCCAAGCATTGGGCCCACTCTTCTTGGCCGCAGGCAGCTAGGGGAGATGTGGCATGGTGGCGGCCACCACCCTGCACCCTGCAATACAGCAAGAAGCCTCTGCCCCAGGCCTGTAGCCAGGGTCTTGTAATTCGGGGGGGCTTTAAATAAGTCAGGGGGCACTGACGTCATAAAATAAGATAAAAAATTTTAAAACTTACTTTTGCAGTGTTCGCACTCTGCCTGCCTACACGAAGAAGCAAGCCATGCTTCGAAAAAAGGGGGCGGGGAGTCCTCTGGGTGGCCCAGAGGGTTGGTAGTCCTCCTGGCAGCTCAAGGGCCTGGGGGCTGGATGGAAGTCAGGGGGCCTTGACAGGAAGTCAGGGGGCAGGCCCCGAGATGCCCCACTGTAGCTATGGGACTGCTCTGCCCCCTCTGTCTCATCCCACAATGGCTGGGTGAAGCAGGGTGGAGGAAGGTAGCATTGCCTGTCCTCTTCCCTAAGCAGCTGGGTGAAGTGAGTCACAGCTGTGCCCACCCTCCTTGTCCCCAGACAGGCTGCAGGAAAACGGCACATGCCCTCCACACACATCCTACACCATGGCAAGAAGCTACTGCTCCCCTCAACCCTCACTCATGGTCAGTGGAAGTAAAGATGGAGTAGGCTTCATGACGGTCACACACTGAGGTCAGGGGTGTGTTCTGTGACAGATCCCAATGCCATGGCCAGTCAGGGTATGAGCAGTGACAGGGCTGGTTTATTTATTTATTTATTTATTACTTTCGGCTTCTACCCCGCTCGAACCCCCCCCAAGGGGTCTCTGAGCGGCTTACACTTACTCTATTATCCCTAACTATGGCCACATCTTAATTGGGTGGGGGCTACCCTACCGGCACCCTGTAGGAGGAGCTGTTGTTCTTGATTCGGTCCGCGGCTCAATGCTGGCTCGGCTCCCTCCGGCTCTTCCTCCTTCTCCTCCTGCAATCCTTGGCATCGGCTATGGTCGGTAGATCCATTCGGTTCTTGCCAACTTGGTGCAAGCCTGTAGACTGCCCCTTGTTTAGACTAATCAAGCAATTGCTGTCCTGTGAGAAAGGCTTTGTCCTTTCCCCCACAGCTAGACAGGGACAGTGCAAGTAGATTGGGGAGAAGGACAGTGGCAAAGAAGGAAGTGGTCTACCATAGTGCAGGTGCTGATTTCCTACCGGGGAGGTCTTGAGAAACCAGCCCTAGTGCTAACAATAGAGAGCCCACTGTCTGCAACCGCACTTTGCTCTGGTTGTTCTCCAAGGTGCTACTGAACTCAAATCTGTTCTTCCCCAGGGTTGTCTTGTTGGGTTTTACAGCTTCCAGTTTATATTAGACGGATTTTGAAATCTGCAAGTTCCACTTGTCATAAATTGGTCGGACAACTTTTTCACTTGAGAGCAAAGAGGAAGCCATCTCAGGAACAAACCAAGCAGAGAAACCAAGGTTCTCTGGTCATCCATATGGGGAGTGAACAAAACGTAGAGGAGGGCCTTGTGTGTGTGTCTTTGTCTGTGTGTGGGTAAAGATGTGGGGGAGTTTTAACCCAAGAAAATTACTTTATCCATTGATTCCGAAGCTCTAGAGGGCACTTACCTCCTACTGTATATAATTAATGTAGAGAAATTTATTGTATTTTTAATTATGCCACGTGTATGTGCTCCTTTTTAGATGACTCCACTAATCAACCAGGCATGCGACATCCTACTGAGTCACTTAAAGGACTGTGCAGATTCCAGCGCCTCTTTTGACATCCAAAGGTACTTTAATAAATTAGGAAAACAGAGAACTTTTTACAGGTACTTGATTTGCCGAGCTATTCTAAATATGCAATTATTTTACAAAAGGGATTTTATTATTTTATTTTTTCCCCCTCCTCCTTCTGATGTGGACTCTGTCCTTTTCGAAGGAAGGTATCTTTTCCATTTGTTTTATTATAGCAGCTTATTTAATAGCAGCAATTACAGGGCAAAGTAATGGTGGCAGAGTATCTAATCTGTAGCTGCCTATTAATGAAGTTTAACAGCTGGAGAGGAAAAAAAGAGAGACGGAGAATGCTCTCATTGTGTCCACCAGCTCCCCGCAGTCTGATAACAGCTCTGCGAACCACCATTGATCCATGGACCGCAGTTTTAAGATACGAGGTTTTATAACCCTGATGAAGTTATTATCACTCTGCTAGGCAGAGATCTGCTTCTCAGCAAGTAAGCAAATTTCAGACAGGTTCACAGTGAGGTTTTTGTTGTTTTTTAAATGGAGAACACATTTAAAAAGCACTTATGATTGAAGATTCCAACTACTGCTCTAGAATTACGTATTGATTACAGAAATCTAGATGTTGCTAAGCACAGCTGCATTGTAAAAACCGCAGAAAAGCAATTCTTATTAGGAGCTGAATATGGTATGGTGGAGAAATGGTTAAGACCCAAGCTATTGTTTTCCATTTTGTGTTTTACAAGTACAATTTCTTTCCTTCAATAAAACAAGGTATATAAGATTTCTTTATAATCCATTTCAGAGGAAACTTTATGATGTTTTGAATATTGGAAGCCTTTCTTGACTTAGTGAAAGTAATTTTTAAAAAATATTTGATGTGCATAAAAATACAAA
This sequence comes from Gekko japonicus, assembly GCF_001447785.1. Classification (NCBI taxonomy): domain Eukaryota; kingdom Metazoa; phylum Chordata; class Lepidosauria; order Squamata; family Gekkonidae; genus Gekko; species Gekko japonicus. The sequence goes on from NW_015173130.1 coordinate 854,265, forward strand.
CTCTGTAAAATAAACAGACATACATCTATGCAAAAAAAGAAAAGAAAATGCAAAGCTTTTGTGCTGCAAATGCAGAAACAGAAATAGTGAAAGAAGCTGCAATTTAAAAGCAACACTCTTGAATTTGACATAGGAATTACGCCTCCTTCACCCTGGACGTTGTTGCTAGTGTGGCCTATGGTATCCATGTGGATTCCCAGAAGAAATCTCGTGAAAACTTTGTGAAGAACAGCAGAAGATTTTTTGAACTTTCATTGTTTAAACCCCTCTTAATTCTAACGAGTAAGTGTATTGTGACATTTGTTGATAACGTTTCTCTGTTGTAGAGCATTTTGGAATGCAACCTGTGTGCCAAGCCGACATACCTATATGATTTCTTGAAGGTGACAGCCATAGTTGTTTTCATTGCTGATACACTTCCTACAAATGCTTCAAATCCCAGCCATTGATTCTTCTTCCCCTGAGGAGAAAATTCCTTGGATTTGTAGGCTTTGTGTGTCTTATTCTAATCGCATAAGCATGCCAAGCAGGCTATATGCAGGAGCTGTTATTTATATTGGTTTTTAGATGACACCACTGAAAATTCACTGTAAGAAAAATTCAAAGGCACTTTGGGAGTTCCTTCGGTGAAACGTCAGCACAATTTCAAGGAGAGACAAAAGAGTGTTGATAAACGTAGCACCTCAGAAGAGTGGACCGTGGTTCCCCAGGTCACCACTTGATTTTATTTCCAGCAAATGTAGAAGTTTCTTCACAGAGAAAAAAAACAGCACATTAATTTCAGGAGTGGGTTTTGTACATCTGTTTGTATTTGTTTCAGATATTTCATTTTTTGGTATTCAGATAGCAACCAGATCAAGAAGATATCTGTAAGAGATTTCAGTAGAGAGTGGTCAAGATTCAGCAAGGGCCAAAGGTCTGGCCCAGCACTAGATATGTTCAAGGCTAAAATGCAAAACAAAATTCTTAAGGGTATCTGTTGTGATTATTTTATGTAATCATGGCAGTGTTATTATGATAGCCAAAAGCCTTTTTATGAGGCAACTTTTTAAAAATTCACAGATATAATTAGTATGGAAACCTACTGCTATGACAGCTACTTAGATCTGGAATTTCTCTACTTTAATCCAAACTTCTAACCCCCATTCTAGGAACCAGTAGTCAAGGCCCAAATCTATGCAATGAACACAACTAAGTCATGCAGCAGGGTAGTTACTACAAAAGAAAAATTGTACTTCAGGGCAAATTCCTCATGTGAAAAAGCCTTCGGTGACCTTCTACTTCATGGTTCACTAACTTAAAGGGTGTATTTACATAAAATCTTCCCGTATCCATGGGACAGTCCTTCTGATCATCCCAGGAGCCTGTAAATACAGTTTAGTGCAGCTAGTTTCTTTCGGAGAAGGGTAGAAAGGATTAAATAAGGCAGCCTGGGTTCCCCAAGCAAGAAAGGATGATGGAAATGAAATTAAGGCTACATCCTAATCATATTTTCAGAGATCAGGTCTTGCAGGTTGGCCTATGCGAGGTTTCTTTCTTTCTTTCTTTCTTTCTTTAAAAACAAAACAAACTTCATAATTAATTGTGTGTTTTAGCATTTGCTGCAGTAATACCAAGCCCTTAAGTCGCATTGAATTTTCCTCCCTGTCTCTAGACAGTTGTGTAAATTAGCACAGCCTTTGAGAAGCCATCTTGCAACCAAGTGCTTATAACAATCAGAGGTTAGAAGGCCTGGGAGACTCTCTAATCAAGACTAACAAAATGAGAGAAATTAGCAGTATATAAAAAAAAATCCCCAACAAAGGAGAAAATATCACTTTAGGTTTTGAGGATAATTGCATTAATTGCTAATGTTGCCTTTTTTCTTTTTTTTGGAAATTCTCTTGAAGTTGCATTTCCATTCATAATGATTCCCCTGATCCGGATTTTTCCAAATAAGAAGCAAAAGGAGGTGAATGGATTTTTTATCAGTGCCATTAAGAATATGATTGCCTTGAGAGACCAGCAAGATGCAAACGAGGTAAGGCATTTTCTGTACTAAAAACATAAGAAGAGGACCACAGCCTCAGACCAAGGTTCTGTGCAGTTTGTCATGCTGTTTCCAAACTGCCCATCCATGTACCTCTCGGAACAAAGTCTGAGTCCAGTGGCACCTTTAAGACCAACAAAGTTTTAGTCAAAGTGTAAGCTTTTGTGTGTAAAGCACACTTCTTCAGACAAATTGGAATAAAATCTCCTCATGGGCTACTTACAGGAAAAAAGAGGGTGGGGGCAGCCATTAGAAGGGGCCACTCAGAGCCAAGATGCATAAAGATTTAGGTCATGACAGCATCAGCCTCCCCTCTGTTTTGGTCCTCTGCATCTGGTTTTCAGAGATGTACCACCTTTGAGAACTATATGGGTAGACATAGTACATGTAGAGGATATCAAAACTGGCATATATCTGAAAGGCAAACTCTGCCTAATTTACTGTGCAGTCCTGAATGGAGCTATACACTTTTTAATTCCATGAAAGTCACTGGGCTTAGAAGGGAGTAGCTCTGTTCAGGACTGCACAGTGCGTGTGCTGAACAGACTGATTATTTTGATCTTCACTTCTACATGCTTTTGCACTTCTTGAGATGAGCTGCAACTGGAGCTGTGAAAAGGATACAAGAAAGTTTGCTTTTTTCCAGTGACTTTATGTACTCATTAAAACTAGCACTTAGAGTTTTTTCTTGCAGGATTTCCAGCCCAGTTATTTCATCCATTTAAAGCAAGATCTTTCTACAAGTATCATTTTTTTAAAAAAACTTTTGCCTCTTCTCTCCATATTCGGACTTTACTACATATTTTTCTTTTCCTTCTTTCATATTCATCGCTGACCATATTTATGCTTGAAACTCCCTCCATGAACTTGTGTGGAATATGGGTGTGCAAGGGGGGGGGGCCTGTTTAGGATTTAAGAGAGCCTAATTTATTCGGAATTCCTGAATATTTGAATATTCTCGAATACCAGTATCGGCATTGTATTCAGATTCAGGAAATATTCGGTAATACCGAATATATACGGCTCCATTATACCCTATGGGGCCATTATACTCAATGGCAAATCTCTTAGGGTATATTCAATGGGATGAGGGGTGGTTTGAGGTAATTGAAAGTGAAGGGGGGGTGGCATTTTTCCAAGGCCAGCAGTAGAACAGTGCCAAAACCCAACAGGACTAAGATCAGATCTGAGAATACAAGAGCCTCTGAAGTAAGGGGGAGCATTTCTGCAAGGACAAACAGAACCAGTGCAATGTATGAGAGCCAGTTTGGCATGCCCCCCATACACTTCACTGTCTACTGCAGAGATTCTCTGCTACATTCTGCTGGGCTTGTATTGCCTTGCTATTTTGGGGGGATTGGGGCAGCCACTTTGGGTGCTGATAGAATTGGACCCCCTGGCCTAATCTTTTTGAAACATGGGGGTCCTTTTGGGGAGAGGCTCCAGCAGCTACACTGAAAATTTGGTGCCCCAAACCCTCTTCCCCACCCCCCAGATCATTGAATATACCCTAAAAGACTTGCCATTGACTATAATGGCCCCATAAGGTATAATGGAGCCAAATAATAGCTGACTAGCATTCGGGAATCTCTATTTGGCTACCAAATAGATGCTCTGATTTAGTATGCTGAATGTTATTATTCAGGTATTTATTTGGCTCAGTAAATACCGAATGCACCTAGTGTGGAGCTGCTCACCTCTCTTTTCCTTGAAACCTAAACTTATAACCCATAAAGCCTTTAGCTTAATTCTTTAGCTCTCATGCCCAACTGAAATTTAGCCTAAGGACGTGTAGATGCATTTGTGCATATCCATCACCTCTTATCCTTTTTTCTTTCCCTTCTTACCTCATGATTTGGATCATAAATTTCATTGGGTCAGGAACCTGTCTTCTTCTTCGTTTATTTATTTATCATTACACTCTACAGAGTCATGTGTGTTGAAGTCACTAAATAAAACAAACTTTGTGCTGTCCCTGGATCTTCATTCTTTATAGTATACAATAAAACCCAGAAATACCTTAAGACTGTAGTTGGTGCATGGAAATATATGGGAGGAGACAGTCCTTCAGATGTGTGGGCCCCAGTCCATGAAGATCATACCCAGCACCTTGAACTGAACTCAGAAACAAATTGGTAGTAATGTAGCTGTTTCAAAATGGGCAAGATGTGTTCCCATTGGCTAGCCTCTGACAATAATCAGGCTGCTTGCTTCCAGACCAGCTACAATTCTGGGTTAACTTCAAGGGCACTCTAACGTGGAACATGTTACAGTAATCTGACCATGAGGTTACAAAAGCATGGATCAGCTCGGCTAATTCTAAGAATGGAGAGAATTAGTGAAGTAGCTGCAACTGATAGATGGCATTCTTGCCTCTGTGGGCCTTGCCACATTACCCTTTGTTTTCTTTTAGCTTGCTTTCTGTATTTTGCTAGCTTTGACAAAATGCTTTTTTTCCAAATCGGCATGCTGGGAAAAACTGTCGAGCTTCACAGAATGTTTCTTCAAAAAAAATTCTTCTCTGAAGGCCAACTACAGCTTTATAAGCCAGCTGCATGCCATCACTTTTTATACTTAAAGTATGGACACTTAACTCTGGTCTCAAGAACGTGACCTGCAGTGTGAATGCCCCACTTCCTTCCCTCCTAGCTACAAACCAGAATTCTTTCATAAGGTCCAGGACCAGAAAGGGCTGAACTAAAAAGAAGCAAGCAGGCAGGTAAAGCAAACTAAGAGCCAGAGTTCTATTCCCATTTTGTTGAGGCCAGTAACAAAAGCACCATATCCAATAGACTTACCACCAGTGTTCCCTCTAAGCTGAGTTAGTGTGAGCTAGCTCACACTAACTCAGCTTAGAGGGAACATTGCTTGCCACCACCATTTTTATTGCCTAAAATGATTAAGAATCATAAAAGCAGCCCTGAACTGGATAGCCCAGGCCAGCCCAATCTCATCATATCTCGGAAGCTAAGCAAGGCCGGCCCTGGCTAGTACTTGGATGGGAGACCTCCAAGGAATACCAGGGCTGGGACGCAGAGCCAGGCACCTCTCTGAAATGTCCAAGCCCCACTAGGGGTCACCAGAAGTCATCTTGACTTGATGGCAAAAGAAGAAGAAGAAGAATCATTGAGGCAGAGGAGACCAAAAGATTATCTAGAACAAAGGTAGGAACCCCTTCTGGCCCAAGAGCTGAAAAAATGCAACATCTACCTATGAAGAAGCTGGTGCGTCCCTCAAGCAAAACCGGACCACCTTGGAGACAAGGGTTGTACTTAGGTGGACAAGCTTGGAGCACCACTGCCAGCATCTCAGGGACTCAGCTGGTGGCTGTGCAGCCCCAAGAGGCAACGATAGGCATAAGCCCGTGCCTCAGTTGCTCAGGCAGAGAATGTTACTCAAGCAAAGAAAGTTAATGCCCCACATAACAGTGCCAGCAGAGCAAAGCATTCAGAAGACAAAAGCTAGTCAGCCGTGCCACACACTAAGGGGAACAGACAGCAGGGATGCCAGGCTTCAGGTGGGACCAGGGGATCCCCTGGAATTACAGCTCATCTCCAGATTACAGAGATCAGTTCCTCTTGAGAAAATGGATGCCTTGGAGGGTGGGCTCTGTGGCATTGTGCCCCACTGAGGTCCCTGCCCTCCCCAGTCTCCATTCCCAAATCTGCAAAGAGTTTCCCAACCTGGATCTGGCAACCCTACCCCCCCCCATCCCTTAAACATGGCCAGGGGGAACCTAGAACAGAGAAAACCATGAATTTATGTAAAAATCCTTCATCACAAATATGTCAGACCCTGAATATTTAAAACATTCTTCCGAGGGAGAGTTACTGTCAGGGGTCGTTTCGTAGAAAAAGAGCTAGGGGAACTCATTAGCATAACTCATTAGCATATGTCACACCCCCTGACATCACTGGAAGTGTGTCATAAGGCCACACCCCCTGACATCACCGGAAGTGTGTCATAAGGCCACACACCCCGCCCCCAACGGTCCCGGCCGCTGCCGCCGGCCTTGCAGCTCCACTGCCGAGCCCCATGAGGGGCCCGGCGGTGGACCTGCAAGGCCGGCAGGAGTGCAAGGAAGCCCCGCGAAGGCCCTCCCTGGCCCCAGGCAGGCAGGGGTGGGGAGAGGCAGGGAGGAAGCAAGTTACCCTCCCTCTTCTCCTGCCTCCTCCTGGCTGAATGAGGGCTGGAAGCGGGGCGGCCGGAAGCAGGGGGCGGGGCTTCATCATGTGTCCCGCCCCCCATACCTCACCCGGGGGAACTGCGATTCCCCCCGATCCCCCCCGAAATGACCTCTGGTTACTGTATACCTCCTGACTGTGGATGTCATGTTATTCTTAAAGCTAAAGGATTACACTAGGCCTAATCCATTAGTACGAGATGGGAGGATGAAACAGCAAATCTTTCTCTTTTGTTCCCCATGGTCGTTCAGAAAGTTTGCAGTTTTTGTTCATATTTGGGGTGCAACTTTCAATGGGTTTTATTTATTTATTTAATTTATACCCCCGCCCTCCCCACGAGTGGGTTGCTTATAAAACACTGGAAATAGCACAGCAGATTAAAATGCAGTTTCTGTTCTGTAAATTAACAAATGAAATAAAACTAGAGAAGTAGAAGACACTTGAAATGAAAAGACAGCATTTGGATTACTTAAGTGCTTGGCCAACAGCCAGAATTCAGGGTTCATACTAGTAATAGCTGCATTGGTTCATTTCAGCTTGCTTTTGCTGTCTTCTCACAATGCCAGTTTACTAATCAGAGACTTCCAGAACTGTGAAAAAAGAATGCCACTTGATAATTGGTTAATTAAGTAAACAATTCAGTCTGCACCACTCATAACCTAATGCAAACCTTGAAACAAACAGAACAAAACTAACCTTTATCAGTGGTGAATTTGCTCCAGATTTTAGGGGGAAAACCAACAAAAAATGAGAATAAGGAAAATTTTTAAGTTTAGCTGAAATACATATCTCTAGCCTGAATAAGGCACTGTCTTTGTGTGTTAGGAAGTAATCCTGCAATGAGAAGGCAAAATGATTTCAGGCAGTTTTGGATGTAATGAGATACACTTGTGGTTTAGATGGAGTTCCGTGAGGTCATTCTGCTCTTCTCTCATCTCATTACACAGAGGATGTAATCTTAATTGGGCATTGTCTTTCTGCCACCAGTAAAGCAATTTCAGTACTGTCTTTCCCAGGGATGACTTCTGCATTAGGATATTTTAGGTCCATACTTTAGGAATGCTCTTTACAACTCATTAGAGTTATGCAAGGAGATTTGCAAGAAGGATTAATCCCTCCCCTCCCCTTTTATGTTTGCCCGAGACTGCGTGGACATTCCTGTGCAGAGAGTCGTGCCCAAACTTTTGCTTCTTTCTTCTTCTTTTTTTGCATGAGAGCAGCTTGCATTTGAGGCCCAAGTGGCTTTAAGGGCTTTTCTTTTCTCTTTTCTTTTTTTTGGTCTGTTGGTTTAGCTCTATTTTCTGTGAGTTCAATTTCACCTTGAACAAAACAGCTTTCTAATGACACGCTCGTTATCTGGTTAGCTGAGTGGGTGGCTGTCTTCGTGCATGCTGTCTTTTAC
>NW_015173130.1:861935-868210 GCF_001447785.1 Gekko japonicus
CATTTGGGAGCCAAGGCAGAGTTTCTGTGAAGGGTCTTTGAGAGTGCTATGTGAGCAGAAAGGTGAAGCACAGTCCCCAGATAGCAAGATGATGAAGCTGCTCATACTTAACTAGACCATCAGTCCATCGAGGTCAGTATCGTCCACTCAGACTGGCAGTGGCTTTCCAGGGTCTCAGGTCGAGGTCTTTCATATCACCTGCTACCAGGTCATTTTAACTGGAGATGCCAGGGATTGAACCTGGGACCTCCTGCATGCCGAGCAGACACTCTACCACTGAGCCATAGCTCCTACTACCAGATCAGGTCTCTCTGGCTTAGTTCTCATTGAAGTGGTCCACTGTGGTTGTGTTGTACAAATTCAGACATGATTGAATGCTCACATTCAGTATCTATCCCTGCACATTGAAAATTAGCTTGGCAGGCACCCACTTGTTTTTCTGTGTGGAGGAAAGTTTTTGTATGGAACACTTGCTTCAGTGAGCTCCCACCTGGATAGGGGGGGGGACTGGATGGGGGGGGGAATGCCCTATACCTTTAATAGACATTTGATGAGTCGAAATGAGAAGCTGAAGCTTTTTGTGGCATGAAGTTAAATAACAACACCTGATATAGCAAGAAGAAGAAGAACCACTACCACCACCACCAGAGGGCAGCAAGCTGTAGCTTGACTGGACTGTAGGAGGAGTACCAGCATGAAAAGTGGCTTCTCCTTGTCTGTCTGCCATCCAGTCAAGGCCTGTAATGCCCTATCCAACTCCGCTGGGGCAGATTCCATCCGTTCGTTCATCCATCAACAGATAGAGTTGGGTATCATCAGCATACTGATGACAACCCAGCCCATACCTCCGGGCTAACTGGGCAAGGGGGGCACATGTAGATGTTAAATAACGTCAAGGAAAGGATAGCCCCTTGTGGCCATCTCATAGGCTTTCATAAACATCCTGTATGATGTTCTTGAAGCTCCATCACAAACATGCCACCACGCTTGCTATAACCGTCTCAGCTCTCGTTTCATCCTTCGTAGCTACATGGTACACCACGGAGCTAGTTTGGCAGAAGGGTGGAGAGAGCACCGGGGAGCAATTTCGTCAATGGCTTCAGAGAGTCGACTGCACTAGCTGCAGTTTCTGGGTCAGGTTCAAGGGCAGCCCCACATAGAGTGAGTTACAGTAATCCAGCCTGGAAGTGACCGTTGCATGGATAACTGTAGCTAGGTTATGGGAAGTCAGATAGGGAACCAGTTGCTTGACCAGTCACAGATGATAAAGGCTGATTGAGCAACAGTGGCGACCTGGGCCTCCATTGCGAGGGAGGCATCCAGGCGTACCCCTAGACTCTCAACCCTTGGTGCTGGTAGAAGTAGCGCCCCACCAAGGGCTGGGAGCTGGATTCCCAATCCTAAATCCCCATGACTCAGGTACAGGACCTCCATCTTTAGTGGATTTCATTTCCTAGAGGTTGGCAACCATACAACCAACCTGCTGGTATCTACATCAACTGGTTCTGCTAACTAGCACCTGTTAAAGAGCGATGCCAGGGACTGAACCTGGGATTTTCAGCATGAAAAGCAAATGCTGTACAAATAAGGTATAGCCCCTTTCCTTCTAGATTCCCAGTTAGAAGCAACATCAACAAAATACTGTCCGCCTGTAAACATACACTGTACTGCTGGAGTCAGACTCCGTATATTACAGCAGGGTGGATAAGGGTGCATTGAGGGTAATGAGACATCTTTATATCACCTTGTTGCATCCCTACTGATAAGAATGCTATTTGCACCAATACTGTGAACATGGAAATCTCTGTTATTATGAAAAGATTCTGCAGCCTTAGGTACATCATAAGTTGTATCTGTTATAAAATTATAATATTTCGATGAAAATGCTCATGCTTTGAATGCATGTCTACCATTTTTGCTCAGTGCATCTTGCACAGAGAAAGGAAGGTACGTTCAGTATCAGTTGCGATGGAGAGGGTACCAGGCAGTTGTAGAACAAAAACAGGGTTTGCAAAAGAGATCAGATATAACTGGCAGGGCAACCAGCAGCGGGCACTTACAGTAACTGGGCCAGTAATTAACTATTCATACAATGATGTGGCACAATAACTGAGAAATGTTCGGGAAGTCGGTGGGGTGTCCCATGACTCAGCAATACTGAATTTCAGATCTGAGTACATTTTAGTAGTTCACACTCAGACAAAGGAGCACTTGCAGTTCCGTGCAGCGTTAACTATCTGAGCTGTAAATAGCAACAGCTCAAGCTCTTTCAGAACTTTAATGCGTGGTCCAGGCTGTCCTGGGGAGGGAGCTATGGCTTTCCCCCACAGGCAAAGAAGAAAAAAGGGGGAAAAAACTGAACCTAAACCTAGAATTCAGAACCTAAAAAGGTTAGTCAGGAATAGAAAAGGGCCAACTCTAAAAATCTAATTATAAAATATACAAATATATATATGTGTGTTTATTCAACATAAATTAAAATAACAAACAAGGGCCCATTCATACCTCATATAAAACTATAAAAACATACAAGGGCTAATAAGATAGACCTAATAAGATAGATCTAACGCGTTTTGGCCTTTACAGGCCTTCCTCAGAGGTCTAATATATACAGAACATATTGGCTGATGTGCAAAAATACATACAATCCTACATATACAAATTATGGAATAAAGACCAGAAATCAATTGTTCCAAAGTTTAACCACTGGGCCAGGAAAAGAAATACAAAAATACAAATGAAGCCCCCAGTGAAATCACATGTCCAGTGGTACTTCTCTCTGGTCAACTGTATATTCTTCTGAGGTTGTACAGCCAAATGTTCCAAATAAAATGTTCCTTAGGTTAATGGCAGTGTTGATCAAAAAGGTGTTGGACCTATATAGTAGACTCAGGATTATACAATCCTTAAAGGATTGTAAATCCCCCACAGGCCCCACTGAATATACCAAACTGCCTTATATCAAGTCAGAGCAATTTCATCTCTCAGTATTTTCTGCCTTGGCTAGCAAGGAGATCCTTTAACTGGAGATGCCAGCAACTGAGCCTGTGGCTCATGGCGTTCAAAGACTGGGCTCTGCCACTGAAGCAAGGCTCCTCCTAACATTGATCTCAGCAGTGCACTCCTCACCTAGGGTTGCCAACCTCCAGTTGGGGTCTGGAGGTCTCCTGAAACTGCAGCTGATCTCCAGATGACCAAGATCAGTTCCTCTGGAGAATATGGCTGCTTTGGAGGATGGTCTCTATGGCATTATATCCTGCTAAAGTCCCTCCACTCACCAAACCCCACTTTCTGAGGCCCCCCACACACATCTACAGGGACTGTTCCCAACTCCGGGAACTCCAGGTACAGGACCTCCATCTTTAGTGTACCCAACTCCAGGAACAGTTCCCAACACAGAACTGGCAGCCCTATCCTCACCCTTTGTGGTGGCACACCCCTTTCAGAAAAAGGCAAGAGCTCTAACTGGAGACGACACAGGCCTGTGAAAATGTACAGCTGTGAAATGTTGCTAGCCTCTTTCTCTTCTATGTTTTGTTTCTGTTTTGTCACTTTATATGCCACCTTTCTATCCCATCTGAGTCCCCTAGATTGCCAGCTGCTGTTTTTGAAATCCAGCATCTGTAGAACAGGTGGTTTCTGAATGAAAAAGATTTGATAATTGAATTCAGGGAGAATAGACGTACTGTACTGGTGATGGTTTGTCCAGTCAGGAACCACATGTTAAGGCTGAGGTTCAGGAAGCTATGACGGAGGTTCAGGAAGCTTCAAAGGAATCACATTTTACATTTCCTCCCCCGTGTGCTGTTGCAAACTTACTCACAAGTATCCATTACCTGTTACCACTGGAAACAGAATGCTCACCTAAGATGGACTGGTATTGTTCTGATCCAGTACAGCTGATTTTTTTCCTTTAATATTCTCAAAATAGAAATGCATTTTCCTAACTTGGAATACTTGCATCCAGCACTTTTTGGTCTTTTGTAAAGTATTTTCACAAGCGCTTTGCAAATCCTCAAGGCAGATAAAATGCAGAGGATTGTCAGATAAGGTTGTCATGAATTTTAAATGAGTTTCATAAAAGCTACAACCGAATGTAAACCTGCCCAAACAGGGAATTTCTAAAACACACAATTCTTCCCTCAGTCTTCCACTGCTTTCTATCAAGAGAACTGTCATGTGGATTAATAATTCATTGTTCCTGAATCAGCCCTGGAGAAACATTGACCGCAATGTCATTTCCATCTGTTGTTGTTGGGTTTTTTTTAAAGCAACAATAGAGGTATGAGTCTGCTTCTTGTGCAGAATCACCAAACCATGTAGGCCAGAAGTTGGGTTAATTGGCTCCTTTTGCTTTGATTTTGTATGAGAGGAAAAGGAAGACAAAGAAGTACCCAAATCCTCTAGAATTCACTGGCTTATTGTCACATGACCTTTTGCAGGAAACTGTATATTTATGTACATGTATGCACTATATGTATGTATGCACAAGTGCACAGGAAACACACCTAGAGGAGGAGCTTTCTCACTGCGATTGAGAACCCTGAAGGACCTGCACAGGGAAAGTCTGTGACTGTCTTTTTGAATATTTATAGAGAGGATAGACTTTAAGGTTAATGATGAAGAAACTGAAATTATTCAAAGTTTTCTATTCTTTGGCTCCATCATCAACCAAAAGGGAGACTGCAACCAATGTTCCCTCTAAGCTGTGGAGTCTTGTGAGCAAAAATTCTTCTTTGTGAGCTACTGGCATTGAAGTTGTGAGTGAGCGATTTGGCTACTGCATAAATTAGTTTGCTCTGGAGCCATCCTTCCTGAGCTCAGACAAAAATCTGTAAGCCGGAGGCTAAAAAACTGTGAGCTAGCTCACATGAACTCAGCTTAGAGGGAACACTAACTGCAACCAAGAAAGCAGAAGTAGATTGAGACTGGGAAGAATAGCCATGAAAGAGGTAAAAAGAGTCCTTAAGTGCAAGGATGTGCTGCTGGCGATCAAGATAATTCATGCCAGCCCTGACCTGGATAGCCCAGGCAAGCCTGATCTCCTCAGATCTCGGAAGCTAACAGGGTCAACTCTGGCAAGTACTTGGATAGGAGACGTCCTTGAAATACCAGCAGTCAGGAGGCGGGGGGCAGGCTTTATTCAGCCAACTCTCTGAATATCCTCCAGGCCCGCAAGTAGGGGTCAGTCACCAGAGGTCGCCATGACTTCCAGGTGCACACACACACGCACAGACACGCACAGACATGTCCATGAAAAATACACAAAAGAGAAGATAATTCATGCCAGAATATTCCCCATTGCTATGTACAGGTGTGAAAGTTGGACAATGCAGAAAGCTGACAGGAAGGAACTTGATTCCTTTGACTTTTTTTTTTTTTTTTACAGAGATACTATGAACCACAAAAAGGTGGGTTCTGGATCAAATCAAGCCTGAACTCTCCCTAGAAGCTAAAATGACTAAACTGAGGCTATTGTATTTTGGCCACATTATGAGAAGACAAGGGTCACTCGAAAAGACAACAGTGCTAGGGGATGCTGAAGGCAGCAGAAAAAGAGGAAGCCTCAACGTAAGGTGGATGGGCCGAGCAAGGCCACTAACAATAGGATGTCAGGGTCACCCTAAGCTGGAAGCAACTTGATGGCACATAAAGCACATACACACAGTATAGAGGGTGGTGCCGGCAGATGGGATCTTGCTCCTCTCTGCATAGACATATTAAGTGTGTAGAGTGCTAAAACGACTAAGTATTAGGTAACAGAATGTTAACTTCAGGTTTGGGGATCACTGAAATGGCCATGGCTTTTTCCGTCTGTTTTATTTTTCCCTGTTACAACAAACAGGAAAATTGGGGGGGGGGGGGAAGATGACAGGATCAGGAAAAGAACTCGCCTTCGGCTGCACCAGGAAACTTAAAGATGCATGCAGTACTCTGGATTGCAGTAGTAAATATTGCACCCAATTAAAGCTGACTAATCATATGAGCTTCGCCTGATCTCTCCTATATTATAAAAGGGTTTTGGGTGCCAGAATTCTAAAATGCGCCCCGTTAGTGTATGGGCGGAAAAAATGCCACTCAGAAGACGCTGCCTGCGATGACTGGCTCCCTCACCGAACCTGGCCTGCCATTGGCTGGGTGGCTGGGAGGGGAGGGAGCCAGTCATGCAGCCAGGGTCTTCAGAGCGGCCATTCTTCCGGACAAACAATAAGGCGCGCATTCGGCGAAGCTCCGTCCGCTGGCTTCCCCCCCCCCAGGCACCCACTCCAGGCTGG
>NW_015173130.1:869938-877575 GCF_001447785.1 Gekko japonicus
CAACTATCCTTCGTCCCATTCACTCTCTCTCACTCTCTGTCTTTCTACCCATCTTCCTTCCTTCCTTCCTTCCTTCCTTCCTTCCTTCCTTCCTTCCTTCCTTCCTCCCTTCCTCCCTTCCTCCCTTCCTCCCTTCCTCCCTTCCTCCCTTCCTTTCATTCTTCCTCCCTTCCTTCCTAGGTTTCTTCCTTCCTTTCTTTCCAACATTCCTTCCTTCCTTCCTTCCTTCCTTCCTTCCTCCCTTCCTCCCTTCCTCCCTTCCTCCCTTCCTCCCTTCCTCCCTTCCTTTCATTCTTCCTCCCTTCCTTCCTAGGTTTCTTCCTTCCTTTCTTTCCAAATTACTAACATTAACCCCACTCTGTCTCCCCCCCCTTTTCTCTCTTTCCCCCCTTTCTAACTCTGTCTCTCTCTCTCTCTACCTCCTCTTCTCCATTCCTCCCTTCCACTCGCGCTTTTTTCCTATCTAGGGCCCGTCGTCTACCGCCACGACGGGCTTTGCTTACTAGTTCATAATAAATTACAATTAGGGTTGCCAAGTGTTTTTAGAGTCGCAACGGGGAACTCCCGGCTGGAGTGCACGCACGCCGCACGCATGTCACCCGGACGTGACGTGACGTCGCCGGGCACCCCGGGGGGGGGCGATCCAAGGGAAAACCATAGAGTTTTACCTCGGATGACCGTGGCTCCACCCCCAGCGTGCCTACCGTGGTCACGTCACTTCCGGGTGACGTGCATGTTGGAGTGGGGTTCCCCCCAGGGCCCGATCCGCCGGCGGCGGGGAACGGGCCTCTGGGGCAGGGGGTTTCCCCACCCCTTGGGGGGACTTGGCAAGCCTTAATTACATATGTGCTATCAGGTTGCAACAGGCTTACGGCATTCCCAATAAAGGCATTCAAAACAAGTGAAAAGCAGAAGTGGTTTGCCATTGCCTTCCTCTGCAGAGCCTTCCTTGGTGGTCCCCCATCTGGGTACCAATCCTGGCTAGCTTTGAGATCTAATACCATACTGCTTCCTCTCCCCTCGCTAATCTATTACATCTTCTTACAGGTGATATGTCTCTCCCATGGGGCTCAAAGCATGAGACAGAGGCCACAGTCCTAAGAATTATTTCCTGAGCATAAGCCCCATTGAATAACATGGGGCGTACTTCCGAGTAGGCCTACCTCAGATTGCTCCTGTAAACGACCACTTTGGCCACTTGTTGCCAGTACTCTAGATCAGCCCATATTGGCAAACGTTCACCTCTGCATTGGCTTTGTTCAAATCTCACCTCAAGCTGTAGTGAACAAACAGTGTTTGCTTTGCTCAGATGTTCTATCTGCTCTTCTCACTCTTTTCTCTCTCATGCCCAAAATGCTATTAAGGCTTCCAGGTTAAGAATACCTGAATGCAGAGGGTGCCTCTGGGTGAACGGCCATTTATGAGCTTCCCTAAGACTGAGATTCTAAATTGATTCCCAACAAATGAATCCAAATGAGGTGAGGTAACAATTTAGCCATGGCAAGTCTCGGTTTAATTACAGCCTGTGATGTCTGAATTCAGACATTGTTTTAAATAAACAGCTGTCGTTTTGAAGAATTGGTGCCAAGGCAGGCATCGTTCAAGCTGGCACATCCCCCTCCCCAAATTAAAAAAACTGGCCCAAGAACATAACAAGAGTTCTGATGGATCACTGCCTTTAGTCCAGCGTCTGATTTCCAGTAGGTTCCAACCAGACGATTATTGGAAGCCTGAAGGCAGTGCATAAAGAATATAAAATGTAAGAGAAGTTCTGCTGGATCAGACCTGTGGTCCATCTAGTCCCATACCCTGTTTCACACAATGGCCAATCAGTTGCTCTGGAGGGCCAACAAACAGGGCATAGAGCCCAAGGCTGAGGCTCCTCCCCATCCCAAGTCCTGCCCTCCCCAAGCTCCACCCCCCAATATCCAGGAATTTAGCATCCTGGAGCTGGCAACCCTAATTTACAGGAGAGGAAGAAAAATTACTCTGCATCTACTTTGTCCACCTTATGCATAATTTTATCCATGCCCCTCGGCCATCTTTTCTCTAATTTGAAAAGCCCCCTTTAGCCTTTCCTCATAGGAATGGTTATTCAGCTCCTTAATCTAGTTGTCCTCTTCTGCACTTTTTCCAGCTCTGCAATATCCTTTTTGAGGTATAGTGATCAGAACTGTACACAGTATTCCAAATGGGATGCACCATAGTCTCTGTTTGGGGGCATTACAGTTATTGGCCATTTTATTTTCTCTCCTGAGTGACATTATCATCAGGTCGTCCCCAAGACTTCACTTCCTTTCCATCACCACCAGTTCAGATGCCGTCAGCATAAAGGCAATAGCCTTCTTCCACTGCTGACGCTCAATGGCTGGTATTCTCTCAATTTAGCTATCATGGCAAACAGAAGTGTCTGCCGCACATTTTTTCCCCACCTCCTTTGCAAGTTACTGGCTCATCGCCACATGCTGTGGCAGTGAATTTCATAAATTCATTCTGTGTCTTATAAAGTATAACTTTGTTTGTCTGTGCCAACTGTACTGCCAGTTATGTCATTGGGTGGCCCAGAATTCTAGTGTAATGGGGGAGAGAAGGAAATTTCTCTGTGTCTGAGTTTTGTGTTAGTTTTAATGTGCCAGCATCCAAAATTTGTGGCCATTATATGGTTCCCTAATTTCACTCCTTGAGGCTCATGTACAGGTTGCTCTTGAATGTGTGTTTTATGTGCCATCAAATTACTTCTGACTTATGGCCACCATGTGAATTAATGATCTCCAAAATGTTCTTTTTTGCATGACCTCTGAAATGGCCTATTGTTAACAGCCTAGCATGCAGCCTTGCAAACTGAAGGCTCCATCTCATGTTGGGGCTTCCTCTTTTCCTGCTGCCTTCACTTTTCCTAGCACAATTGTCTTTTCTAGTGAGTCTTGTCTTCTCATGATGTGATCAAAGTACAATAGCCTTAGTTTAGTCATTCTAGGGACAATTCAGGTTTCTCTTAATGTCTCCAACCTTGTCTCATATATATATATATATATATATATATCTTTTTTGTACACTGATGTTCAAATAATATAACCAGGGTTTCAAATACCTGTTTCACTTCACATAAAAGCATCCATATTTTAAACAATTTTAGCCCCTGTGACCTTACCTCCTATTGCATACGTAAATGCAGCTGATAAAGGGGGAAGATAGATTTGTTGCAACATCCTTTTTATTTGAGAAATGAAACAGCTCATAGATCTTTGCATCAAAGCACTGCAAAAAAATAATTTACTGCCACACTCCCTTGTTAAAGAAAAAGCTATCATCAAATTCTTATCCTGTTTACTTTATTAAAATGTATACACTCACACATATCAACCAGCTGTTGGCTTTTAGCAAGCAAAACAACTTCAATGCCAAGCCAGAAATCTCCAGGCGAGCACTTTAGAAATAGCCAGAGTTGAAGCACAGACACTGAAGCATGGCCTGAAGTTTAATAAACTTGAAGTCTTCTAAGGGAGTAAATTCCAGAGCTTGGAATGTGCTGCTCTCAACTTCAGTTGTACAAATTTGAGGCCTGTCAGTTCAGACTCTGTAGCAATTTTCAGTAACTGGGCTGAAAGGAAGGAAAGACAGAGAATGCCCTCATACCTAGAAAGACAAAAAGGAGACTGTTGTTCCGTACCTTTGTGCTCCATCCATCCTGATGGAGCATGGTGGCTAAAAGAAAGAGCTGGGACGTCTCCCATTCAGTTTTCACCTCTTCTATGAAAGTGACTGTAGGCGTTCCACTCTCAGACACTCCATGCAATACGCCTGGGGTGTCGAACTCACTTGTTATGAGGGCCGGATCTGACATAAATGAGACTCTCTTGGGCCGAGCTATGTGTGTCATAAAATGTAATGCCAGGTAGCAGAGATATAAACTTTATAAAGGACACAAACACAAAGGGTTTTTTAAACTTAAAATAAAAACATGCTTAAAACATTAGCACTCTTGCAATATTTTGTTTATTTAACAGTGTCTTTAACTGACACCTCTTGCTCTGAATTATTGCATCAAAATGTCTGTGCTGTTGCCGTCTTCACTATGCTGTTCAGGTGTGTGTAAGCTGCAAACCTACGATGACGCAGCAGCAGAACTGGAAGCAGCGGCAGAAGACAGCCAGTTGGGTCCTGCGTGAGAGGACCGTAGTCCCCCCCCACACCTCGGAGTGTGTGGGGGGGCCTGAGGAATGGGCCGGCGGTGCCCTCATATGAGGCAGCTGGAGTGGGCAACGGCACCAGGGCCTGATTCTAGGCAGCCACCCCAGCTGGCTGCACCATGTCCCTTTGCCGCACTGCTCCAGGCTGAGCCAATTGCATGCCGGGCACCAAAAGCCGGCCTCGGGCTGTGCCCCCCTCTCCAGGTCACCCCCCCATGTGCAGGGCAAGCGCCTGCCTCAGCATGAGTAAAGAGCTGGGGCCAGGTGGGAGCCAGAGCAAGAGCTAACCTACCGGGCGCTGCCCTCTCTCTTTCTCCCTGCAATCTTCCTCCTCCTCCAGGGTTTGAGTGGCTGGGCAGCCCCATTTCCAGGCATGTAGGTAAGAAGGTGACAGATTCCCTCCCCTCCCCACCACCAGTGTTCTGGGTAAGCTGCGCTAGCCAGCCTGCGCCACCGCAAAGCACACAGAAGGTCCGGCTCCTAGGAGCCAGCGGCCCGCCCTCCTGATTAACAGCCCCCTTTGGCACTGCAGAGGACCCCCACCCACTCTCGGGAGCCCTCCTTTTGGCCTGTGGTGGGAGCTAGTAGCTGCCATCCCTGACGGGCTGGTGGGCATCCCTGACTGGCTGGTGGGCTCGAGGGGTGGGCTTTGCTGGGCTCTCCCCGCCCACTCTGCCCAGCCAAAGAGGCATTGGCCTGGGCAGGGCTGGCCCGAGGTGTTTTTGCGCCCTAGGCGACGCTACCTTCTGGCGCCCCCACGCGTGCCCAATTAAGGGGTTGCCAACCTCCAGGCGGGGCCTGGAGAGAAGCACCGGCTCCCTCAACCCCCAAAGCTGCCCCTGGAAACAAGGACCGATCGCGGACCGATCGCAGAGAGGGCTTTTCTTTCCAGGTCTTCGGTCTGCATTTGGGGGGTGGGGAAGCGCTTCTTACTTGGCGATACCGCACTTACCTGAAGCCAGACTGAAGAGCAAGCACAAGGCGCTTAAGCAGACCCGGGGCTCAGTGAACAGCAGCCCGGAGCGAGCAAGCTGTGCCGGGAAACCGCCCGGAATGGCGCCAAGAGGAAGGTAACACACATGGGGCGGGGGGGGGAGCCAGCACCTCCTCGGCCCGAGCATGTTGGCAGCAGGCAGAGACAATGAAGGGAGTGTGAGAGCCGCGGCCGGAGCAGAGAGTGGGCGGGGGCAGGAGGGTGGATGGGGGGTGGGAAGAGGGGCCCGCAGAGCCCCAGGCAGGTCTGCAATGGGCGAGCCTGGCACAGCCACCCCGCCACCAATGGGAGGGCACCGACGGACAGACCCGGGCCCCGACACCACCGATGCTGATGCCTCCTCCTCCACGGCCAGCGTAGCAGCAACAGAGGTGCAATCCGCCTTTGTCGGCTCATTTCACACCCCTCATATGGCTGGGAGCAGCAATGGTGGGTAGCCGGGAGAGCTGTGCAGGGCAGAGCCACGCAAGAAGGGCGAAGTCCGGCAGGGGGCCCGCTGGAGGCCGGAGCAGCACAGAGTTCCCAGAGGAGTGCGCCTTCCTCCCTTCTCACTTCCTTCCCCCCCGTCCCCCGCCCCCTTCCTGATGATGCTTGCTGATGGTGCGGTGGAGGCTAAGCAAGCCGGTGGGAAGGAAGGGGTGCGTTGTGGGCACCCAGAAAGCCATGCTGGGGTTGAGCGGGTGGTGGCAGCGGCAGGGGCCTCACTGCGCCCCTGGGAGATCTGCACCTAGGCCAGATACTAGTAGACCTAGTGAGAGAGCCGGCCCTGGGTCTGGGGCCCATGAGGCAGCGCAGCCCCACTTTTATCAGCCGGCGCTGCTGGCCAGGAAGAATTTGGGAGTCCGACTTGTATGCATGCTCTCCAGCCAGGTGGGGGGGCTTGCCAGTGTCAGGTCTTGTCCGTGTTGCCCCAACTTGCCCAGGAAACCAGCAGTTAGGAGAGACTTGCAATCCCCCCCTGCTATGCCACTTCGTTCTCCCCCATTTTAGCTGCTCTTGCCAAATTTTAAAAATATTAAGTCGTGCCGGCCAGTGGGCGAGTGAGTGGCTGGCTCTCTACCTGCTGTCAGGCACCAGATCTCTGCTTCCAAACAAGCAGCCTTTGGTCTGGTCTTGTTTCTTACTTGACAGTATTTCTCTCCTCCCTGAGGGGGGGGGAAATGCAGGGTGTCCCTTTTCACAAAATGCAAGCTGTATTTCGTATTGGGATGGAAAGGAACAAGCTTTGATCCCCTAATTTTCTTTGTAATTGAGGGAGTTATTTAACTTAACTGCCCCCTAAGAAATGTAAATACTTCCCAATGGAAAAAAAAAACCCTGCCTTTCTAAAGCTCTGGGGGTTCTCCTGGTTTAGTTTTGTGCCTGCCTTTCTTGTAGCCAACTCTGATCAAAGGCATGAAGGGTGATGGTCACTGTGCTGGCTCTCTCGTAGACTTGGAGCTTTATCAGCTGTTGCAGTAATTTATTGTGCCTTTGTTTAAAAGATAACTTTCTCCCATCCCCCCCTTTTTAAATTAGTGTAATAATGAAAACCACATGGATTTGTTTTCAGTTTTTAAAACACAACTCCCCCCCCCTTTCTGTGTTAGCATAATACTGAAAAAAACATTACTAACATGGGTTTATTTTTATTTTTATTTTTTTTGGTCCCCCAAAGGGGATATTTTTATTGCATTTTATATAAGGACTACAAACTACAATGAAATAGGGGAGGGGAACTACATTTAAGGGGAAAGAAAAGATAACCACTACTAACTAAAAACCCAAGAGAGGAGATCATCAAATTAGCTTGTACACAATGCCATCCCTTAAAACGCTAACAACTTTATGAACTTAGTCAGATATGCTAATATAACTTTAAATCTTAAATTTAGCTGTTGGAAACAGACCCCTAAGCATCTCAATTATTAACAACAGTATTTTCAAAGGGACAATTCAGAGTCCTTCAGCCTTCATTTTTTCTTATCCTGTCTTTTCCGCAGTTTATAAGGACTTTTAGGAGCCGCTGCCCCTTTCTCAGATAGAGAGTCCTCTCCAGAAGACCCCGAGTCCAGCTCGCCACTGGACTTACTGTCCTTTTCCTCTTTATCCACCTCCTCTGGCTCACCCAACTGGATTCTCAGAAAGTCCCGTGCTTTGGAAACAGAGTAAATCTTTTCTTTTTTGTCCTGAAGTTTGAAGGTTACGCCCTCTGGATATAACCACCAGTAGCTGATTGCATTTGTTTGAAGAAAAATAATTAAATCTTTATATTTCTTTCTCCTTTGTCTTATTTCAAATGGGATATCTTTCAGAATCCTGATAGTACTGTCCCCAATTTTCAAGGGTGTCCCCGCCGTCGCTCTCAGGATACAATCCCTCACGTGCCTCTTCGAGAATCTCATTACTATTTCCCCAGGCAGATTATTCTTCTTTATGTATACGGAATAGGACCTGTAGGCCACATCCATTTC